>NC_072430.2:71050000-71418750 GCF_028878055.3 Symphalangus syndactylus
TATACTGATTTTCTTTCCTTTGGATATATAATGAAAAGCATATGATTAAATTAATAAACACAATAAAAGCGTTTGGCAAAATTAAATATTCTTACATGACAAAAAACCTCTCAACAATTTAGTATAGAAAATATATGCCTTAACACGGAAGGACATAAAGGACAAATCTACAGCTAAGATCATACTGAGTGTGGAAAAGGTGAAAGATTTTACTGTGAACAAGAAAAAGATTTTACTGGAACAAGAAAAGGATGCCTATTTTCACCAATTATATTTCACATAGTGAAAGTCTTAGCCAGGACAATTACGTTAGAGAAAGAAATAAAGGACATCTGAATTGGAAAGGAGACAGTCAAACTGTCCCTGTTTAAAGACAATGTGATCTTATACACGGAAAAAACTAAGACTCTACCAAAAGCTCCTTAGGGTGATAAATGAAATGAATAAAGTTGCAGGATATAAATCAACATACAAAAATCAGTAGCATTTCTATATATTGATAGTAAACTAGCTGAAACAAGAAATTAAGAAAGCAATTCCATTTACAATAGTTACAAAAATGTACTTAGAAATAAATTTAACCAAGGAAGTAAAAGATTACTACAACAAAAATGACAAATATTAATGAAAGAAATTAAAGAAAACACAAAAAAGGAAAGACATCCACGTTTACAGATTGAAATAATATTCTTAAAGTGACCCACTATACTATGTGATTTACAAATTTACTACAATCACTAGCTTGTATTTTTAAAAGCACCTTTGCTGCATATTCTTAAGATACTCAATGACAATGCCTGGATTTAAGTTTGAGGTGTTATTATATCTATTTTATATTTGGCACAATATAATGTTATCAGAGATAACAGTTTTGATTGGTCCTAGGTCATACAGTTATACATTGCGATTTATAGACAAGCTATCTTTTAATACTCAGGCATTTAGAAAGTTCATTTAGACAAAGTTATAAAAACTTGCCTTCCATTCTGCCTATATCATCTAAAAATCCTAATTTAAGAGGTAATAACATTTTTTATTTGATATACAATTTATCAACACAATAAAAATCTAACAATTATCATGTGCGGAGTGTGAAAATCTCATCAGATTAAGGAACACAAAGTCATCCTTTTCATATTTCGGATGTAAAACTGTTTTGGAAACTGTTATTTTTAGAAACAGTTAAAAATATTTTTTCATTAGTTTTTCATGTAAAATTGTGACAACCAGCGTGAAATAACTGTCATCACAGAAGCACGGTATATTCGATTCCAAAATATATTCTGTGTAAGTTTTAATATATTTATGTATTATTTATACTTAGATTGTAACCCATAATGTACAGATATTATTTTTCCTTCAACTTTTAAGAATATTCTGAAATAATAAAATTAAAATTAATGCATTTTAATTTTTTTTGGTTGGGAAAATGAATAGACACACACGTGACAGTGCATCACTTCACCTCATCATTTCATCTCATTTCATCATTTCATCTCATCATTTTATCTCATCATTTCATCTCATCATTTCATCTCATCCCATCTCATCTCATAATTTCATCGTATCATCTCATCATTGATCTCAACATTTCATCAAATCTCATCTCATTTCCATTTCATTATTTCATTTCATTTCATTTCAGTATTTCATTTCATTTCATCTAATTTCATTTCATTATTTCATTGTCATTTCATATCATCTCATTTCATCTCATATTTTTCATCTCATTTTTCATATCATTTTTCATCTCATCATTTCACCTCAATTCATTTCATCTCATCATTTCATCTCCTCATCTTATCATTTCATCCTTTCATTTCGACATTTCATCTCATCATTTCATCTCATTTCATTATTTCATTTCATCTCATTTCATTATTTCACCTAATTTTATTATTTCATTTCATCTCATCTCACTTCATCTCATCTCATCATTTTTCATCTCATCATTTAATCTCATTTCATTTCATTTCATCTCATCATTTCATCTCACCACATCTCTTCATTTCATCATTTCATTTCAACATTCATCATTTCATCTCATCATTTATCTCATCTTTCAATTTCATTTCAATATCGTTTCATTTCATCATTTCTTTTCATTTCATCTCATTTCATTATTTCATTTCATTTCAACTCATTTCATCTCATCATTTTTCATCTCATCATCTCGTCTCATCATTTCATCATTTCATTTCATCATTTCATCTCATTTCTTCTCATCATTTCATCTCATCAGTTTATGTCATTTCATCTCATCTCAATTTCATTTCATTATTTCATTTTATTTCATTACTTCATTTCGTTTCACTTCATTTTATTTCATCTCATTTCATTTCATCTCATCTTATCTCATTTCATCTCATCATTTCTTCTCATCTTGTCTCATCATTTCACCATTTCATCTCATTTCATCTCATCATTTCATCTCGTCATTTCACCATTTCATCTCATTTCATCTCATCATTTCATCTCATCTCACCTCATCTCATCATTTCATCTCATTTCCTCTCATCATTTCCTCTCATCATTTCATCTTATCATTTTATCTCATCATTTCCTCTCATCATTTCATCTCATCTCACCTCAGCATTTCATTTCCTCTCACCATTTCTTATTACTTCTCATCATTTTATCTCATCATTTCATCTCATCTCATTGCAATTTCCTTTCATTATTTCATTTTATCTCATTCATTTCATCTCGTTCATTTCATCTCATTTCATTACATCTCATCATTTCCTCTCATCATTACATCTCATTTCATCTCATTTCATTTCATTCATTTCATCTCATTTCATTACATCTCATCATTTCCTCTCATCATTACATCTCATCTCATTTCATCTCATCTCATCATTCATCTCATCATTTCATCTCATCTCATCATTTCCATTTCATTATTTCATCATTTAATTTCATCATCTCATTTAATTTCACCTCATTTCATTATTTCATTTCATTTTTGCATTTCATTATGTCATTTCATTTCATCTCAATACATTTCGTCTAATTTCATTTCATCTCATTTCATATTATCATTTCATTTCATTTCATCTCATCATCTCTTTTCATCGCATCATTTCATCTCATCATCTCATCAATTCATTTCATCTTATTTCATCATTTCATCTCATCTCATATCTTCTCATCTCATTTCAATTTCATTTCACTTTTTCATTTCATTATTTCATCTCATTTCATTATTTCATCTCATCTCATTTCATCTCATCATTTCATCATTTTATTTCATTATTTCATCTTATTTCATCTCATCTCATTTCAATTTTATTTCAATTTCATTTCATTTCATTGTTCCATTTCATCTCATTATTTCATTATTTCATTTCATTTCATCTCATCATCTCATCTCATCATTTCATCTCATCATTTCATATCATCATTTTATCTCACCATTTCATTTCATCTCATCTCATCGTCATTTCATCTGATTTCATTTCATCATATATCATCATTTCATCTCATCATTTTATCACATCTCATCTCATCATTTAATCTCATTATTTAATCTCATTTCATCTCATCATTTCATCTCATCTCATCATTTCATCTTTTCATCTTATCATTTCATCTCATCTCATTATTTCCATTTCATTTCCATTTCATTATTTCATCATTTCGTTATTTCATTTCATCTCATTTCATTATTTCATTTCATTATGTCATTTCATCTCATTACATTTCATCTCATTTCATTTCATCTCATCTCATTTCATTTCATCTCATTTCATCTCATCTCATTTCATCATTTCATCTCATCATTTCATCTTATCTCATCTCATTTCAATTTCATTTCAATTTCCTCATTACATTTCATAATTTCCCTTCATTATTTCATTTCATTTCATCTCATTCATTTCATTTCATTATTTCATTTCATCTCATCTCATCATTTCATCATTTTTCATCTCATCATTTTTCATCTCATTTCATCTCATTATTTTGTCTCATCATTCTATCTTATCATCTCATCTCATTTCATCTCATCATTCATCTCATTTCAGCTCATCATTTTAACTCATTATTTCATCTCATCTCATTTCAATTTCATTTCATTATTTTATTTCATTTCATTTCATCATTTCATCTCATCATTTCATCCCTCATCCCATCACTTCATCTCATCATTTCATCCATCATCTCATCATTTCATCTCATTTCATCTCATCTCATCTCCTTTCAATTTCTTTTCAATTTTGTCATTTCGTCTCATCATTTCAACTCACCATTTCATGTCAAAACTTCATCTCATCTCATCATTTCGTCATTTCATCTCAACATTTCATCTCATCTCAAGTCATCTGATCATTTCATCTAACTGAAATGATGTAATGGAATCATGAAATGAAATGGATAGGATGCCCTCAGTGATGTTAAATTTAAAAATTGTTTGTTTTCATGTATTCATTTTTATGTTTATATGTATTTATATTTATATTTACTTATATTTCTTTTTACTTATTTTTATTTATATTTTTACTTATTTCTTTATTTGTAGATAAGGTCCTGTTCTGTGGCCTAGGCTGGAATATAGTGGTGCATTCACAGTTCACTGCAGCCTTGAGCAAACCTCCCACCTCAGCCTCCCAGGTAGCTGGGACCCCAGGTGCGCACCACCACACCTGGTTAATATTTTATTATTTGTAGAGATGGAGGCTTGCTATGCTGCCCAGGCTGGTCTCAAACTCCTGGGCTCAAGCAATCCTCCTGCCTTGGCATCTCAAAATGCTGGGATTACAGACATGAGCCACAGTGCCCAACCTATTTATTTATTTATTTATTTATTTATTTATTTATTTATTTAATAAAGACGAGGTCCCACTATGTTGCCCAGGCTGGTCTTCAACTCCTGGCCTCAAATGATTCTCCAAACTTGGCCTCTCAAAATGTTGGGATTACAGGTATCAGCCACCATGCCTGGCCTAAAAATAGTATTATATTTTTGTGTTATATAATTTTCAATTAGGTAATATGAATATCCTGTACAGGAAATATGCCCTTAATTACAGAGGCATAAACCTTTGTTACACTGAGAAAAATCTAATAGGGCCAAAAATAAAAATTAATTTGGAAAGGTCATTAGATACTCATACATTCTTACGTTTACACGTTCTTTCATATATTCATATATTCTTTTAACAGTATCAATGGTTTGGAGTTATGTGTACAAAACCATGACCTATATGTAATACAACGAATACAGGCTAATAACTAATAACTAATACAACTAATAACTACAATTCAAGGCATATTATATACAAGGCTTTAACTTCTCATCATCAGATTTTGTTTTATTTTTTCTTTCTGTTTTGGCTGATACTATGAACACAACATTCAACTCACAGACACTATGGAGCCCTTACTAAGCATAAAGTACTGTGAAAGGCCAGGGCTAGGACAGAACTGAGACAGGGCCAGGGATATGACAGAACTGGGGCAGGGTCATGGCCAGAGAAAAACCAGAGGCAGGGTCACAGCCAGGGACATGACAGGACCAAGGCCAGGGCCAGAAGCAGGGCAGAACCAGGGCCAGGGCAGGGCCATGGCAGGGCCAGGGCCATGGCAGGAGCAGGGCCAGCAGAAGGCCAGGGCAGGGCTAGGGTAGCACAGGGCCAAGGCAGGGCAGGGCCAGTGTAGAGCAAGGAACAGGCCAGGGTATGGCAGGGCAGGGACAGGGAGGTCCAGGGCCAGAGCCAGGTCCAGGACATGGACAGGGCAGGGCCAGAAATATGGCAGGACCAGAAAGGGGACAGGGCAAGGGCAAGGCCAGAGAAGGACCATGGAAAAAACATGGCCAGGGAGGGTCTAGGGCAAGGGCAAGGGCAAGGTCAGGGCAGAACTAGAGCCAGGGCAGGCCAAAGGCAGGGCCAGGGCAGGGCAAGGCCAGGGTAGGGCAGGACCAGTGAAGGGTGAGGGTAGGGCCAGGGCGAGTTCAGGGGCAGCGCAGGACTAAGATAGTACAGTGCCAAGGCGGGGCCAGGGCAGGGCCAAAGGAGGGGCCAGGGCCAAGCATGGCCAGTGCAGGGCCTGGGGATTGACAGGGCCAGGGCCAGGGTCAAGGCAGGGCCAGGGTCAAGGCTGGGCCAGGGACAGGGCCAGAGAAAGCGCAGAGCCAGGGAGAAGGCAGAACCAGAGAGTATCCAGAGCAATGGCAGGGCCAGGGCAGAACCAGGGACCGGACAAGGCAAAGCCAAGGCCAGGGAAGGGCAAGCAAGGCCAGGACAGGGCAAGACCAGGGAAGGGCAAGGCCAGGGTAGAAAAGGCCAGGGTAGGGCCAGGCCAGGGTAGGAGAAGGCCATGGTAGGGCCAAGGCCAAGGCAGGGCAGGGCTAGGGTAGCACAAGGCATGGCCAAAGACAGGGCAGGGCCATAGCAGTGGCAGGAGTAGCAACAGGGCCAGGGCAAGTGCTGGACCAGAGCATGGTGGGGACAATAGAGGGCCAGGACAGACGATGGCAAGGCAGATCCAGGGCCATTTCATGGACTTGGTAGGCCTGGGGTCAGGCCTGGGCAGGGCAAGGGCAAGGCCAGGGATAAGGCAGGGCTGGGGCCAAGGCAGTGCCAGGGCAGGGCAGGACCAGTGCAGGGCCAATGCAGGGTGAGGGCAAGGCCAGGGCATGGAAGGACAGGGCAGGACCAAGGAAGGGCCAGGAGAGGGCCAGGGTAAGGTCAGGGTCAGAACAAGGGTACAGCTGGGGCCAGGAATATGGTAGGACCAGGGCTGGGCCCAGGCTGTGACACGCAGGGCAGAGCATGGCCTGTGCAAGGCAGGGCCAGAGCCAGGCCATAGAGATGGGAGGGCAACACCAAGGCAGAATCAGGGTAGATCCAGGGCTGAGCAGGGTCAGGGCGGGTCCAGAGTCGAGGCAGAGCTAGGGCCCAGGCAGGGCCATGGCAGCACCAGGGCAGAGGAGGGCAGGGCAATGCAGGACTGGGCCATGGCAATGCCTGGTCAACTCCAGGGCAGGGCCAGAAGCAGGAGAGGGCCAGGGCCAATGCTCAGGCCAGGGACACGGCATGACAGGAAGTGCCAGAGCAGGGCTGGGCCAACGTTGGGGCAGGGCAAATCAGGCCAGGACACCTCCAAGTCCAGCTCTGGCCCTGCCTTGGCCCTGGCCCCTTCCTGGCCTGACCTTGTCCCTGGCCCTGCCCTATCCATGCCCTGTGTGTTTGACCAGTGTTTTATAACCAGAATCCTACAAGAAACTTAAATCAGCTCTTTTTGTGCATTTTTAGTAGAGATGGGGTTTCACAATGTTGCCCAGGCTGGTTCCAAACTCCTCAGCCCAAGCCATCTGCCTGCCTTGGCTTCCCAAAGTGCTGGGATTATAGGACTAATCTGGCCAAGTATTTCACTTCTTTATGCCTGTTTCCTACATTTGGAAAACTGGGATGCTTTAAGTACCTAGTGCATAGAATTATTGTGAGAATCAATGCCTCGCGTATTTACATATTGATAAAATTATACTCATAGAACACTGCTGGAAGCAAAGATATTATTAGTTAAAATTTAGTGATTATTTACTGCAAATATTATTACTATTACAAACAACATAGTATAGACATTATTACTACTACTATAGTTATCTTAAAAATCTAAAATTAAAAGTTTTACATAATTGCCTAATGTAATCTCTCCTGCTCTGCCCTGGCTCAACCCTAGTGATGGCTCTGCCCCTAGTCCTACCATATCCCTGGCCCTGACCCTTCCCTGGTCCTACCAGTGCCCTGGCCCTTCCCATCTTCAGGCCTTACCATGGCCCTCCCCTGGTCCTGACCCTTCCCTGGTCTGGTCCTGACCCTGGCCCTACCCCAGAGAAGGGGTATGGCAGAGCCAGGGAAGGGCCGGGGCAAATAAGGACAGGACACATCCAAATCCAGGAAATGGCCAGGGCCATGACAGAGCCAGGGTGAGTCCTTGGCAGGGCCAGGTTCCAGGCCAGGGCCAGGAAAGGGTCATGGCAGGGTCACTGTATGTCCAAGATCCAGGCCAAAGCCAGGGCAGGGGCATGGTCAAGCCTGAATAACGGCAGGACCAGAGTCAGTGATATGGCAGGGCCAGGACCAGGGCAAGGGCTGTGCCAGGACAGAACAAGAGCAGAGCAGGGCAGGACCAGAGCCAGACCATAGAGAGAGTAGGGCAAATGCCAAGGCAAGGCCAGGGTAGTGCCAGGGCTGAGGCATGGTCAGGGAAGGTCCAGGGCTGAGTCAAGGCTAGAAACAAAACAGGGGCAAAGGCTGGGGCAGATCTAGGGCACAAGCAGGGCAGGCTAGGGCAGGGCAATGGCAAGACCAGGCCATGGCAGGGCCAGCCCAGGATAGAACAGGGCACAGGCAGGGCAGGGCCAGGGCCACAGCTGGCACAGGACAGGGACCAGGCCCGGGGTCCATGCTAGGGCAGAGGTAGGGCCAGAGCCAGGGTCTGGGCAGGGCCAAGGCCGGTCCATTGCAGGGCCAGGGTTCAGACCAGGGCCAGAGCAGGGCCGGGGCAGGGCCAGGGCCAGGACCAGGAAAGGGCAATATCAGGACAAGGGCCATGGCAGGACCAGCAACGGGGCTAGGGCCAGGACAGGGACAGGGACAGGGTCAGGGCTGGGGGCAGAATAGCATGCCAGGGTAGATCTAGGCCAAATTAGGGCCAGGACAGGGTCAGGACCAGGGCTGGGCCAGGGTATGGCCTTCAGTAGCAAAGGGCCAGGGCCGGGGTCCATGCCAGTGCCAGCGCCAGTCCAGGGCAGAGGCAGGGCCATGGCCAGGTCTAGGACAAGGCTGGCACAGGGCCAAGGTCTGGGTCAGGGTCAGCACAAGACCAGGACAGAGCCAGGGGAGGGACAGGGCCATGGTAGGGCCAGGTTAAATCAAAGACAAGACACCTGCAAATCCACTTCAGGGCCAGGGTCAGGGCAGGGCCAGTTCAGGGCCAGGGCCAGGGCCAGGGCCAAGACAGGGCCAGGGCCAAGACAGGGCCAGGGCCAGGGCTGTCAGGATCATTTGCAGGTCCAGGGCCATGGCAAGACCAGGGTCAGGAGCAGGGGTCAGTGCCGGGCCAAGGCCACAGATAGGACCAGGTCTGTGCTAGGGCCAGTGTGAGGGCCAAGGCAGGGTCAGGGCAGGGCCAAAGGGAGGGCAGGGCCAGGGCAGGGTGGAGAAGGCCCAGGGTAGCACAGGGTTAAGGCAGGGCACGACCAAACAGGGCAGGTCTACGGTTGGGTCCGGGGCAGGGCCGGGTCCGGGGCAGGGCCAGGGCCGGGGCAAGGCCAGAGCCGGGGCAGGGCCAGGGTTAGGACCACAGACACTTCCAAGGCCAGTGCCAGGGTAAGGGCAAGGGCAGGGGCAGGGCCAGGACAGGTACCTGGCAGGGCTAGGGTCTGGGACAGGGCCATGGCAGGGCCAGGGCCAGGTCCACAACCAGGTCTGTGCTATGGCCAGGTCCAACACAGTGCCCAGGTGAGGCTAGGGTGAAGGCCAAGATAGGGCCAGGGCACGGTCAAAGCCAGGCTAGGGCCAATGCAGGGCCATGGCAGGTAAGGCAGGGCCAGGAAAGCATAGGACCAAGATAGGGCAGGGCCAGGCCAGTGCCAAGGCCTGGGCAGGGCCAGAGAACAGCCAGGGCAGGGCCAGGGCCAGGACCATGACCATGACCTGGGCAGGACCAGGTTCGGGGCAGGGGCAAAACAAGGGCAAGAACAGTGCAGGTTCTTGGCAGAGCCAGGGTCCAGGACAGTGTCAGCGCAGGGCCAAGGCAGGGTCTGGGCCATGGTAAGAACAGCAACAGGGCTGGGGCTAGGCCAGTGACAGGACCAGAGTCAGGGCAAGGGCCAGAGCAGTGCAAGGCCAGGGTAGGGCCAGGGCCAGGGGAGAACCAGGGCAAGGTCTCAAGCAGGGAAGGGCCAGGGCCAGGACAGGTCCAGGGCAGGGCCATGACAGGGCCAGTGGCTGTGTTAGGGCAAGGGCAGGGCCAGAGCAAGGTAAAGGTCAGGGCCAAGGCCAGGGTAGGGACGGGGCAAGAAATATGGCAGGACCAGGGGCAATGCCAAGGTCAGGGCTGGGCCAGGGCTGAGTCAGGGCAGGGCAGGGCAGGGCATGGTATGGCCAGTGCAGGACAGGACAAGAGCTGGTCCACACAGAGAGCAGGGCTGATGCCAAGAAAGAGCCAGGCTAGTGCCAAGGCTGAGGCAGTGTCAGAGAATGTCCAGGGCAGGGCCGGGGCCAGGGCCAGAACCAAGCCAGGGCACAGCCAAGGTAGGGTAGGGAAGGGAAATGGTACAGCCAGGTCAGTACTGGGACAGGGCAGAACAGGGCAAGGTGATGGTAGGGGCAGGGGAGGGACAGGCCAAAGCAGAGCCATGTCACGCCGGTGCCAGGACACCTACAAGTCCACTTCAGGGCCAGGGCTATGGAAGGACAAAGACCAGGGCCAGGGTCAGGGCCAGGTCTGTGCTAGGGCCAGGTCCAGAGCAGGGCCTAGTGAACACTAGGGCGAGGGCCAAGGTAAGGCCAGGGCAGGGTCAAAGGCAGAGTAGGGCCAGAACAGGGTGATGACACACCCAGAGCACAGCAGGGCAGGGTGATGGCAAGACGAGGGGCAGAGCACTGCCAGCTCAGGGCCAGGGAAAGGCCAGGACAGAGCCAGGAAAGGGTCTAGGTCAGGGCCAGGACCAAGGCAGAGCAGGGCCAGGGCCATGGCAGAGTCAGGGCAGGTCCTTCACAGGACCAGGTTCCAGGCCAGGGCCAGGGCAGCAGCAGGGGCAGGGCCTGGATAAAGGCAGGGCCAGGGATATGGCAGGACCAGGGCTAGGGCCAGGACCAGGCCATAGTGAGGGCAGGGCAAAAGCCAAGGCAGGGTCAGGGCAGGTCCAGGGAGCGGCCAGCATCAAGCGGGGCCAAGGCACAACCAGCACAGGGTAAGGCAGGGCAATGTCACCACTGGGCCATGACAGGACAAGGTCAGTGCCAGGAGAGGGCAGAACAGGCAGGCCCATGATGGGGCCAGGGCAAGGATGGGCCAAATCAGGGCCAGGACATGTCCAAGGCCATGTCAGGGCCAGAACAGGAGCAGGACCATGACCATTGGCAGGGCCTGTGCCATGACAGGACCAGGGTCAGGACAAGGGGCAGGGCCAGAGCCAAGGCCAGGCCAGCGCAGGTTCAGGGCAGGACCAGTGCCAGGGCAAGACCAGGGCAAGGACAGGGTAGCACAGGGCCAAGACAGGGTCAGGATGGGACCAGAGCAGGACAGGGCCGAGACAGTCCAGGTAACAGTAGGGCAGGTACAGGGCAAGGCAGGGCAGTACAGGGCCAGATCCACGGCAGGGGCAGGGCAAACCTAGGCCCATTGCCAATGCACCAGCCCTCCCTACAAGGCTCCTACCACCTGGCCACTGCTGCAGCCCATCCATCACTGTAAGCCTGACCCCCAACCCTGGCTGCAGCCACCTGCCCTCCTAGCACGGCCACTCTCCTACCGCTCCGGCGCACTGCAGTCTCTGTCGCTGCCACCCACCCGCAGCGAGGCGAGCCATGGTGTCGCAAGCTCTAGGTGTCTCCTCCTCCTCCTGGCACGGAGCAGCTAGGTGGGCAAAGCCAGAAAAGCCTAGAGGAAGATGTGAGGGGTGGAAGGGTTAGAGCCTCAACTTGTCATGCCAGCCACTGGGTGGCAGGGGCCAGTTTCAGCAAACACACTCACATCCACCCTTCAAAGTCCAGCTTCTCCTTTTGGTCCAAGCTGGCCAGGAACTGGGGTCTGGGCTGGGTGCTGGAGACACCACAGCACCCAGCTCCCCACTCCACAGGAGCCATTCGGCCCACCGGGGCTGCACTCCTTGGGGAGCAGGAGAAGCAGAAACATTCAGACCCAGCCAGCCCACCGCACCCAGGTGTCAATTCCTGTTCCGGACACCTCCACGCACAGGGCCCTGTCCCCCGTGGTGTCCCCAGGGGTGCCTGGCAGCCTCTGAGGCACAGACTCAGAGTGCACAGGCCCAGGAACCACGGTGGGTGTGGGGGCTCTGCCATGCTCAGGATTCCCACGCAAACGCTGTGTGCCTGCCGCACTCCAGTATCACCAAGAGTAGGTCGGCCTCTGGAGTGTGGAGTCAGGGAGAGGAGAACCACTCCTTCCTTGGATGCCAACTCTGCTGACCACCACCAGCAGTGCAGCCCCTGATAGCAACGAACTCGCCCCCACTCCATGGCTAGTCCTGCCCTCAATAGCACCCCCCCACCTCCATCCCCCAATGCTGCCAGTAGCATATACCCAATAGTGCCCTAATCTGTCCTCCTCCATGGGCACTGCAGCCCCAGAAAGTGCCCATAACCCACCCTCCCTGCCGTGGGCAGTGCAGCCCTGTACAGTGCTACCAACCAGTACCCCTAATGCAGGCAATGACACCCTGGATTTCACCCCCAACCCACGCCACACCGCAAAAGGTGCAGCCCTGGATAGCCCCTGTCCTACCACTCTGGTCGTGCTGCAGTCTCTGTCACCACCACCACCAACCACAGTGAGGCAAGCCAGTGGGCCACAGGCTCTAGCATTCAGCAGCCAGGCACAGAGCAGCTCTCGCTGATGGCCGGCTCCTACCACTCCCACCACGCTGCTGTCTCCGTGGCCATCTTCTTTGACTACAAAGGAATGAAACTAGGTATCAATAAGAAGAGTAACTTTGGAAAGAATACAATCACAGGGAAGTTAAACACTACCCTCCTGAATAAATGACTAGCGGGTCAATGAAGATATTAAGACAGAAATTCAAAAATTTCATGAAACAAAGGGTAATGAAAACACAGTATACCAAAATTGTTAGGCAGAAAGCAGAACAAAGGCAGAGATTTATAGCTATAAGAGTCTACCATCCAAACAAAAGAAAAACTTCCAATAAACAAGACATCTTAAAGAACTAGTAAAGTAAGAACAAACTAAACCGAAAATAAGAAAATAAATAAGACCGTAGCAGAAATAAAATTGAAATAAAAAACACACAAGATTAAACGAAAAGTTGGTTTTCTGGAAAGCTAAACAAAATTGACAAACTTTTAACCAGGCTAACTAAGAAAAAAAGAGACAAGATTCAAATAAATAAAATCAACAGATAAAAAAAAGGAGACATTACAACTGATACTTCAGAAATTCAAAGGATCATAACTGGCTATTATATGCCAATAAATTGGAAAGCCTAGTAGAAATTGGCAAATTCCTAGATGCATACAACCTACTTACGTTGAGCAATGAAAACATCCAAGACCAGAACAGATTGGTAACAAGTAATGAGATCGAAGCCACCAGAAAAAGTCTCCCGGTAAAGAAAAGCCCAGGAAAGCCCAGGAACTGATGTCTTCACTGCTAATGGCTTCACACCAAACACTTTAAAGATGTAGTACCAACCCTACTCAAACCATTTTGAAAAACAGGAGGGACTACTTCCAAACTTATTCTATAAGACCATTATTACTGTGATACCAAAATCAGACAAAGGCATCAAAGAAGGAAACTACAGGCCAGTATCTCTAATACTGATGCAAAATTCCTCAACAAAATACCAGTGAATCAAATTCAGTAATACATTAAAAAGATAATTCATCATGATCAAGTGGGATGTATCCCTGGGATGCAGGGGTCACTCAGCATACAATGTGATACATCACATTAACCAAATAAATGACAAAAGCAGTATGATCATGTCAACTGAAACTGAAAAAGCATTTGATGAAATTCAACATCCCTTCATGCTATAAATCCTCAAAAAAACGGGTACAGAAGAAACACACCACAACATAATAGAAACTACAGGAAAGACACCCACAGTTAGAATCAGATGGAATGGGGAAAAATGGAAAGCTTTTCCTCTAAGACCTCGAACATGATAAGGATGCCCACTGTCACCACTGTTGTTAAACATAGTACTGGAAATCCCAGCCAAAGCAATCAGTGCAGCACCTGATATGGCCCCCAACCCACCCGGCCCCCTGCCAACAGCAGTGTAGCCCCCCCGCAATAGCACACCCAACACACCCAAACCGCCCTGCCTCCCCGCACCATGGGCATTGCAGCACCCCATAGCGTCCTCAACCCAAAATCGCCACCCGCCCCCCACAGCGGCACAGTGCAGCCCCAGATAGCACACTTAGCCCACCTCACTGTTGCCAGCAATACAGTCTAGGATAGTGCCCCAAACCGGCTTCCCACCCAGGGCATTTCCATCAAGATGGAAATGTAAAAAATTTCTTCAAACTGGATGACACAACCTATCAAGACCTCTGGGATACAGCAAAGGCAGTGCTAAGAGGAAAGTTTGTAGCCCTAAACACCTAGGTCAAATAGTCTGAAAGAGCACAAACAGACAATCTAAGTTTGACAATAAGGCCATAGTTACCAAAACAGTATGGTACTGGTTTAAAAATAGGCACATAGACCAACGGAACAGAAGAGAGAACCCAGAAATTAATCCAAATACTCACAGCCAACTGATCTCCGACAAAGTAAACAAAAACATAAAGTGGGGAAAGGACACCCTTTTCAACACATGATGTTGGGATAATTGGTGAGCCACATGTAGGGGAATAAAACTGGATTCTCATCTCTCACCTTACAGAAAAATCTACTCAAGATGGATTAAGAACTTAAACCTAATTCCTGAACTATAAAAGTTCTAGAAGATAACACTGGATAAGCCCTTCTAGACACTGGCATAGGCAAGGATTTCATGACCAAGAACCCAAATGCAAATGTAATAAAAACAAAGATAAATAGCTGGGACTTAAACTAAAGAGCTTTTGCACGGCAAAGGGAACAGTCAGCAGAGTAAATAGACAACCCACAGAGTGGGACCCCTGACCCTGACTCTGACCCTGACCTCTGACACCTATCCCCAATCCTAACCCCTAACCCTTAATCCTAACCCCTAACCCCAACCCTCACCCTCACCCTAACGCAACCCTAACCCCTAACTCCTAACCTCTCTTAACCCCTAACTCTAAACGTTGACTCCTAACACCTAACTCTGACTCCAACCCCTATGTCCAACCCCAAACACTAAACTTAACCCCTAACCCCTAACCCTAACACCAACCTTAACCCTAGGTTCGCTACTACATTTGTATTGACTATGTCAACGTTGATTATTATGATCGCTGTCTTAGGACTGCATGGCAGCGATGGGATTGCAAATCTTATATTAATATTTTTGTATTGAGGCCATGCATTAGCATTACAGGTGCTTGTTACATGAGCAATGGGGGTGTCATATTTTGGGTGTCACGTCTGCATTACGAATGCTGCATTTGTCTTCCGAGCTGCGTTCTGCTCAGTACAGACCTTGGGGACATTGCCTCGCTTTTCGGGGCTGCATCGACGGTGAGTAAAATCCTTCCTGTTTGCAGCCCTGAATAATCAGGGTCAGAGACCAGTTAGAAGGGTTCAGTGTGGAAAACGGGAAACCAAAAGCCCCTCTGAATGCTGCCCACCGAGGTTCTCCCCAGCCATTGTGAGGCAGCCACAATGCGAGATCCACACCGTCATTGAGAAAATGAAAAGAAAGAAAAGATCCATCACTAGGGCTGAGCCAGGGCAGAGCAGGAGAGATTACATTAGGCAATTATGTAAAACTTTTAATTTTAGATTTTTAAGATAACTATAGTAGTAGTAATAATGTCTATACTATGTTGTTTGTAATAGTAATAATATTTGCAGTAAATAATCACTAAATTTTAACTAATAATATCTTTGCTTCCAGCAGTGTTCTATGAGTATAATTTTATCAATATGTAAATACGCGAGGCATTGATTCTCACAATAATTCTATGCACTAGGTACTTAAAGCATCCCAGTTTTCCAAATGTAGGAAACAGGCATAAAGAAGTGAAATACTTGGCCAGATTAGTCCTATAATCCCAGCACTTTGGGAAGCCAAGGCAGGCAGATGGCTTGGGCTGAGGAGTTTGGAACCAGCCTGGGCAACATTGTGAAACCCCATCTCTACTAAAAATGCACAAAAAGAGCTGATTTAAGTTTCTTGTAGGATTCTGGTTATAAAACACTGGTCAAACACACAGGGCATGGATAGGGCAGGGCCAGGGACAAGGTCAGGCCAGGAAGGGGCCAGGGCCAAGGCAGGGCCAGAGCTGGACTTGGAGGTGTCCTGGCCTGATTTGCCCTGCCCCAACGTTGGCCCAGCCCTGCTCTGGCACTTCCTGTCATGCCGTGTCCCTGGCCTGAGCATTGGCCCTGGCCCTCTCCTGCTTCTGGCCCTGCCCTGGAGTTGACCAGGCATTGCCATGGCCCAGTCCTGCATTGCCCTGCCCTCCTCTGCCCTGGTGCTGCCATGGCCCTGCCTGGGCCCTAGCTCTGCCTCGACTCTGGACCCGCCCTGACCCTGCTCAGCCCTGGATCTACCCTGATTCTGCCTTGGTGTTGCCCTCCCATCTCTATGGCCTGGCTCTGGCCCTGCCTTGCACAGGCCATGCTCTGCCCTGCGTGTCACAGCCTGGGCCCAGCCCTGGTCCTACCATATTCCTGGCCCCAGCTGTACCCTTGTTCTGACCCTGACCTTACCCTGGCCCTCTCCTGGCCCTTCCTTGGTCCTGCCCTGTCCTTCCATGCCCTGGCCTTGCCCTCACCCTGCATTGGCCCTGCACTGGTCCTGCCCTGCCCTGGCACTGCCTTGGCCCCAGCCCTGCCTTATCCCTGGCCTTGCCCTTGCCCTGCCCAGGCCTGACCCCAGGCCTACCAAGTCCATGAAATGGCCCTGGATCTGCCTTGCCATCGTCTGTCCTGGCCCTCTATTGTCCCCACCATGCTCTGGTCCAGCACTTGCCCTGGCCCTGTTGCTACTCCTGCCACTGCTATGGCCCTGCCCTGTCTTTGGCCATGCCTTGTGCTACCCTAGCCCTGCCCTGCCTTGGCCTTGGCCCTACCATGGCCTTCTCCTACCCTGGCCTGGCCCTACCCTGGCCTTTTCTACCCTGGCCTTGCCCTTCCCTGGTCTTGCCCTGTCCTGGCCTTGCTTGCCCTTCCCTGGCCTTGGCTTTGCCTTGTCCGGTCCCTGGTTCTGCCCTGGCCCTGCCATTGCTCTGGATACTCTCTGGTTCTGCCTTCTCCCTGGCTCTGCGCTTTCTCTGGCCCTGTCCCTGGCCCAGCCTTGACCCTGGCCCTGCCTTGACCCTGGCCCTGGCCCTGTCAATCCCCAGGCCCTGCACTGGCCATGCTTGGCCCTGGCCCCTCCTTTGGCCCTGCCCTGGCCCCGCCTTGGCACTGTACTATCTTAGTCCTGCGCTGCCCCTGAACTCGCCCTGGCCCTACCCTCACCCTTCACTGGTCCTGCCCTACCCTGGCCTTGCCCTGCCCTGGCCCTGCCTTTGGCCTGCCCTGGCTCTAGTTCTGCCCTGACCTTGCCCTTGCCCTTGCCCTAGACCCTCCCTGGCCATGTTTTTTCCATGGTCCTTCTCTGGCCTTGCCCTTGCCCTGTCCCCTTTCTGGTCCTGCCATATTTCTGGCCCTGCCCTGTCCATGTCCTGGACCTGGCTCTGGCCCTGGACCTCCCTGTCCCTGCCCTGCCATACCCTGGCCTGTTCCTTGCTCTACACTGGCCCTGCCCTGCCTTGGCCCTGTGCTACCCTAGCCCTGCCCTGGCCTTCTGCTGGCCCTGCTCCTGCCATGGCCCTGGCCCTGCCATGGCCCTGCCCTGGCCCTGGTTCTGCCCTGCTTCTGGCCCTGGCCTTGGTCCTGTCATGTCCCTGGCTGTGACCCTGCCTCTGGTTTTTCTCTGGCCATGACCCTGCCCCAGTTCTGTCATATCCCTGGCCCTGTCTCAGTTCTGTCCTAGCCCTGGCCTTTCACAGTACTTTATGCTTAGTAAGGGCTCCATAGTGTCTGTGAGTTGAATGTTGTGTTCATAGTATCAGCCAAAACAGAAAGAAAAAATAAAACAAAATCTGATGATGAGAAGTTAAAGCCTTGTATATAATATGCCTTGAATTGTAGTTATTAGTTGTATTAGTTATTAGTTATTAGCCTGTATTCGTTGTATTACATATAGGTCATGGTTTTGTACACATAACTCCAAACCATTGATACTGTTAAAAGAATATATGAATATATGAAAGAACGTGTAAACGTAAGAATGTATGAGTATCTAATGACCTTTCCAAATTAATTTTTATTTTTGGCCCTATTAGATTTTTCTCAGTGTAACAAAGGTTTATGCCTCTGTAATTAAGGGCATATTTCCTGTACAGGATATTCATATTACCTAATTGAAAATTATATAACACAAAAATATAATACTATTTTTAGGCCAGGCATGGTGGCTGATACCTGTAATCCCAACATTTTGAGAGGCCAAGTTTGGAGAATCATTTGAGGCCAGGAGTTGAAGACCAGCCTGGGCAACATAGTGGGACCTCGTCTTTATTAAATAAATAAATAAATAAATAAATAAATAAATAAATAAATAAATAGGTTGGGCACTGTGGCTCATGTCTGTAATCCCAGCATTTTGAGATGCCAAGGCAGGAGGATTGCTTGAGCCCAGGAGTTTGAGACCAGCCTGGGCAGCATAGCAAGCCTCCATCTCTACAAATAATAAAATATTAACCAGGTGTGGTGGTGCGCACCTGGGGTCCCAGCTACCTGGGAGGCTGAGGTGGGAGGTTTGCTCAAGGCTGCAGTGAACTGTGAATGCACCACTATATTCCAGCCTAGGCCACAGAACAGGACCTTATCTACAAATAAAGAAATAAGTAAAAATATAAATAAAAATAAGTAAAAAGAAATATAAGTAAATATAAATATAAATACATATAAACATAAAAATGAATACATGAAAACAAACAATTTTTAAATTTAACATCACTGAGGGCATCCTATCCATTTCATTTCATGATTCCATTACATCATTTCAGTTAGATGAAATGATCAGATGACTTGAGATGAGATGAAATGTTGAGATGAAATGACGAAATGATGAGATGAGATGAAGTTTTGACATGAAATGGTGAGTTGAAATGATGAGACGAAATGACAAAATTGAAAAGAAATTGAAAGGAGATGAGATGAGATGAAATGAGATGAAATGATGAGATGATGGATGAAATGATGAGATGAAGTGATGGGATGAGGGATGAAATGATGAGATGAAATGATGAAATGAAATGAAATAAAATAATGAAATGAAATTGAAATGAGATGAGATGAAATAATGAGTTAAAATGATGAGCTGAAATGAGATGAATGATGAGATGAAATGAGATGAGATGATAAGATAGAATGATGAGACAAAATAATGAGATGAAATGAGATGAAAAATGATGAGATGAAAAATGATGAAATGATGAGATGAGATGAAATGAAATAATGAAATGAAATGAATGAGATGAAATGAAATGAAATAATGAAGGGAAATTATGAAATGTAATGAGGAAATTGAAATGAAATTGAAATGAGATGAGATAAGATGAAATGATGAGATGAAATGATGAAATGAGATGAGATGAAATGAGATGAAATGAAATGAGATGAGATGAAATGAAATGAGATGAAATGTAATGAGATGAAATGACATAATGAAATGAAATAATGAAATGAGATGAAATGAAATAACGAAATGATGAAATAATGAAATGGAAATGAAATGGAAATAATGAGATGAGATGAAATGATAAGATGAAAAGATGAAATGATGAGATGAGATGAAATGATGAGATGAAATGAGATTAAATAATGAGATTAAATGATGAGATGAGATGTGATAAAATGATGAGATGAAATGATGATATATGATGAAATGAAATCAGATGAAATAATGAGATGAAATGACGAGATGAAATGATGAGATGAGATGAGATGAGATGAGATGAAATGTAATGAGATGAAATGACATAATGAAATGAAGTAATGAAATGAAATGATGAAATGGAATAGTGAAATGGAAATGATGAGATGAGATGAAATGAGTTGAAATCATGAGATGAAATGAGATGAAATGCTGAAATGATGGGATGAAATGAGATGAGATGAGATGTGATGAAATGATGACATGAAATGATGACATAAAATGATGATGAAATGATGAGATGTAATGATGAAATGAGATGAGATGAAATGGGATGAAATGAAATGAGATGCGATGAAATGAAATGGTGAGATAAAATTATGATATGAAATGATGAGATGAATGATGAGAAGAAATGATTAGATGAGATGATGAGATGAAATGATGAGATGAAATGATGAGATGAAATGAAATGAAATAATGAAATAATGAGATGAAATGCAACAATGAAATGAAATGAAATTGAAATAAAATTGAAATGAGATGAGATGAAATAAGATGAAATAATGAAATAAAATGATGAAATGATGAGATGTGACGAGATGAAATGAGATGAGATGAAATAATGAAATGAGATGAAATAATGAAATGAAAAAGTGAAATGAAATTGAAATGAGATGAGAAGATATGAGATGAGATGAAATGATGAAATAAGATGAAATGAATTGATGAGATGATGAGATGAAATGATGCGATGAAAAGAGATGATGAGATGAAATGAAATGAAATGATAATATGAAATGAGATGAAATGAAATTAGACGAAATGTAATGAGATGAAATGAAATGACATAATGAAATGCAAAAATGAATTGAAATAATGAAATGAGGTGAAATTAAATGAGATGATGAAATTAAATGATGAAATAATGAAATGGAAATGAAATGGAAATGATGAGATGAGATGAGATGAAATGATGAGATGAATGATGAGATGAAATGATGAAATGAGATGAGATGAAATGATGAGATGAAATGAGATGAGATGTAATGATGAGAGGAAATGATGAGATGTAATGAAATGAGATGAAATGAATGAGATGAAATGAAACAATCAAAGGAAATTGAGATGAGATGAGATGAGATGAAATGATGAGATAAAATGATGAGATGTAATAAGAAATGGTGAGAAGAAATGAAATGCTGAGGTGTGATGAGGTGAACTGATGAGAGGAAATGATGAGATAAAATGATAAGATGAAATGATGAAATGAAAGGATGAGATGAAATGATGAGAGGAAATGAGATGAAATGATGAGATGAGGTGAGATGAGATGAAATGAGATGAAATGGTGAAATGATGAGACGAGATGAGAAGAAATGAGATGACATAAGATGAGATGAAATGAGATGAAATGAAATGAGGTGAAATGAAATGAAGTAATGAAATGAAATAATGAAATGAAATTGAGATGAGATGAAATGATGAGATGAAATGTTGAAATGAAAGGATGAAATGATGAAATGATGAGATGAAATGATGCGATGAAATGAGATGAGATGAAATGAGATGAGGTGAGATGAGATGAAATGATGAGATGAAATGAGATGAAATGGTGAAATGAGACGAGATGAGAAGAAATGATGAGATGAAATGAGATGAGATGAAATGATGAGATGAAATGAAATGAGATGAAATGAAATGAGGTGAAATGAAATGAAATAATGAAATGAAATGAAATAATGGAATGAAATTGAAATGAGATGAGATGAAATGAGATAAAATGATGAGAAGAAATGAGATGAAATTATGAAATGAAATGATGAAACGATGAGATGATGAGATGCAAAGAGATGAAAAATGAAGAGATGAAAAATGATGATATGAAATGAGATGAAATAAAATGAAATAATGAACTGAGATGAAATGAAAAGAAATGATGAAATGCAATGATGATATTGAAATGAAATTGAAAGATGAGATGAGATGAAACGATGAGATGAAATGATGAAATGTTGAAATGAAATGATGAAATTAAAAGATGTGGTGAGATGAAATGATGAGATGAAATGAAATGAAATGAGATTAAATGATGAGATGAAAAATGATGAGATGAAAAATGATGAGATGAAATGATGAGATGAAATGAGATGAGATGAAGTGAGATGAGATGAAATGAGATGAAATACGATATATACCTAATGCTAAATGATGAGTTAATGGGTGCAGCAAACCAACATGGCACATGGATACATATGAAACAAATCTGCACATTGTGCACATGTACCCTAAAACCTAAACTATAATAATAAAATAAAATAAATAATGAAATTAAGTGAAATAATGAAATGAGATGAGATGAAATGATGAGATGAAATGTTGAAATGAAATGATGAAATGATGAAATCAGGAGATGAAATGATGAGATGAAATGAATTAAGATGAAATGATGAGATGAAAAGTGATATGAAAAATGATGAGATGAAAAATATGAGATGAAATGAGATGATACGAAATGACATAATGAAATAATGAAATGAAATTAGATGAAATGAAATAGTGAAATGAAAATGAAATGGAAATGAGATGAGATTTGATGAAATGATGAGATGAGATGATATGATGAAATGATGAGATGATATGATGAAATGATGAGATGGGATGAGACGAAATGATGAGATAAAATGATGAGATGAAATGATGAAATGAGATGAAATGATGAGATGAAATGATGAGGTGAAGTGATGCACTGTCACGTGTGTGTCTATTCATTTTCCCAACCAAAAAAAATTAAAAATCATTAATTTTAATTTTACTATTTAAGAATATTCTTAAGAGATGAAGGAAAAATAATATCTATACATTATGGGTTACAATCTAAGTATAAATAATACATAAATATATTAAAACTTACACAGAATATGTTTTGGAATCGAATATACCATGCTTCTGTGATGACAGTTATTTCATGCTGGTTGTCACAATTTTACATGAAAAACTAATGAAAAAATGTTTTTAACTGTTTCTAAAAATAACAGTTTCCAAAACAGTTTTACATCCGAAATATGAAAAAGATGACTTTGTGTTTCTTAATCTGATGAGATTTTCACACTCTGCACATGATAATTGTTAGATTTTTATTGTGTTGATAAATTGTATATCAAATAAAAAATGTTATTACCTCTTAAATTAGGATTTTGGGGTGATATAGGCAGAATGGAAGGCAAGTTTTTATAACTTTGTCTAAATGAACTTTCTAAATGCCTGACTATTAAAAGATAGCTTGTCTATAAATCGCAATGTATATATTACTATATGACCTAGGACCAATCAAAACTGTTATCTCTGATAACATTATATTGTGCCCAATATAAAATAGATATATTAACACCTCAAACTTAAATCCAGGCATTGTCATTGAGTATCTTAAGAATATGCAGCAAAGGTGCTTTTAAAAATACAAGCTAGTGATTGTACTAAATTTGTAAATCACATAGGAGAGTGGGTCATTTTAAGAATATTATTTCAATCTATAAACGTGGATGTCTTTCCTTTTCTGTGTTTTCTTTAACTTCTTTCATTAATATTATTTTTGTTGTAAAAATCTTTTATTTCCTTGGTTAAATTTATTTCTAAGTACATTTTTGTAACTATTGTAAACCGAATTGTTTTCTTAATTTCTTGTTTCAGCTAATTTACTATCAATATATAGAAATGCTACTGATTTTTGTATGTTGATTTATATCCTGCAACTTTATTAATTTCATTTATCACCCTAAGAAGCTTTTGGTAGAGTCTTATTTTTTTCCGTGTATAAGATCACATTGTCGTTAAACAGGGACAGTTTGACTGTCTCCTTTCCAATTCAGATGTCCTTTATTTCTGTCTCTAAAGTAATTGTCCCGGCTAAGACTTTCACTATGTGAAATATGATTGGTGAAAATAGCCATCCTTTTCTTGTTCCAGTAAAATCTTTTTCTTGTTCACAGTAAAATCTTTCACCTTTTCCACACTCAGTATGATCTTAGCTGTAGATTTGTCCTTTATGTCCTTCTGTGTTAAGGCATATATTTTCTATACTAAATTGTTGAGAGGTTTTTTGTCATGTAAGAATATTTAATTTTGCCAAACGCTTTTATTGTGTTTATTAATTTAATCATATGCTTTTCAGTATATATCCAAAGGAAAGAAAATCAGTATATCAAAGAGTTACCTGCACCCCCATGTTTATTACAGCACTATTCACAATAGCCAGGATATGGAATCAACATAAGTGTCCATCAACAGATGAATGGATAAAGAAATGTGACATACATATATAATGGAATATGATTTAGTCATAATAAAGAACAAAATCCTGTTATTTGTGGCAACAAGAATGCAATTTCCCCCAACTTTCAAATGAGGTTTGATCTTGTTCTGGGACTTTTGACACAGGGTCCAGTGCCTGGGCACATTCTATCCTATCCCAAATCATTTACCCAAACCTCCAAGCCTCTCTCTGCTCTGAAGGACCCCCAGGAGTGAATAGCTTTTTCCAAGTGTCTCAGTACAAATGGGATCATTCATAAAAAATCAAGGTCAACAGACACTTTCTGAGCATGCGGAACCCTGTGGTTTCATGCTCTAAGCACCTCACATTATATACAGGAGAAAACGGAGGTTTATTTTCCGGTAGCCCCTGTCTACACTAGGGTAAGTGGGAATGTCCTAGTTCCAGGTGCCCACAGAGGTGGACTGCAGGACCCCAGTTCTGTCCTTTCAAGACTGTGCTGGGCAAGGCTCTGGCCCAAGCAGAACCCTGGGAAGCTTGTGGAATCTCCTGCACATGCTCTGGTCCCTTGTCTGAGCGTTTCTCTAAAACTCAGCACATTGAATAGGACTTGCTGGCTACACGTAGGTCAAGGGCATAACCCCCATATCTCTAATTCCTCATAGAGTTCTCACTATATTCTCCCACCCACCCTGTTCTCAGACCTCTAGACTCAGAGAGGTGATGGGCTACTGCCTGGTAACTTTATCTGGATGTCTAAGAGCATCCCCTACATAGCAAATTGTGCCAACACTCTGTACATCCACCACCCACAAACCCATGTCAGTCATAATGCACATATGGAAATTTAATACTTGGATTGTCATGGCTGGTGTGTTCTCTCTGCAGTCCCATATGCAGAAAAAGGCAAATCATAAGCAAAACATTATTAGGTTGGTGCAAAAGTAATTGCAGTTTTTGACGTTACTTTTAATAGCAAAAACCAGAATAACTTTTACACCAACCTAATAGGAGAGTGTGAAATAAACAGGTCTGGTTTGCTGTGCTTTTCTATTTTCTATTTGTTCTTGTTTGTTTCTTTCTGTGTATCTTTGATAGTTTGGAGGAATTTGTGAAAAGAACAGGGTTAAACATTTTTTCCTGCTATTTTAAGACCAAATTTTTTTATCTCTGTTACATCTCTAGTAATATCTTTTTCAAAATTCTGTGTTTCATTTATTTACCTTATGTTCTTAATTAGTGTTGCTGCTAATATCAAAAATTATTTGCTTATTTTAATTTTTGTCATGTTATTTCTTTAAGTAGTTTATATTTCTTAAATTTGTTATGCTTTTTGTTTACTTTATGCTTTTTCTAGGTTTTCAAGTGGAAGATTTAGTTGTTTGATTAGATTTTCCGTTTTTTCTAAAAAACATACTTAAAGTTAGAAATATACCTCCAATTAGTGCTGGCTTTGAGGAATACGATATGATGTTGATTATTTAGAATGCATTGATTACTCCTTGGTTTTCTAATTCATGACCTACATTTGAAAACATGACTAAATTTATATTTTTTTGTTGAATGTACATTTGTATAGTTTTAGATGAAGTTTGTTGACCATGTTATTTATACTTTTTTCAGCTTTTTTACTTTTGTCTTTCAATATTTTGGTACTAGTTAACTAAAGAACTAATTAAAATTAATTTTCCACCTATTTTCCCCATCCTATTTGTTTAAATTAAAATTTCAAAGTTTTAATTATATTTATGTTACAGGTTTTCATGTTTTCTGGTCAATTTTTCTTTACCACTGTTCCTTATAAAGTCATTATTGGTATCCTGTGATTGACCCTTCAAATGGTGATGAACAGAAATAATAAAGCAAATGAAGCACAATGATAAGAAAAAATGAGAAGACAGAAACAAATCAATGTGTCCATTTACTTGAAACTTAACTGCGTAAGAACAACGATAACAAAAAAAATCCCCAGAGAGTTATTTTTCAAAACTATATAGAAAGTGAGATTACACACAGGCACAGACACACACACACACACACACACACACATACAGATACAGGCCCCAGGTAAAGACCAGACTCCTCTAGAACTCAGGCCCCAGGTGAACACTGAACTCCAGGTGTACATTAGGCCCCAGGTTGACTCTCAGGCCCCAGATGGACACCAGGCCCCAGCAAGGTAACCAGGCTAATGGTATAAGGCTACCCAGGATCCAGGTACAAATCAGGGACAACTGGGCACCAAGCCCCAGAGGGATACCTAGGCCCCTAGTGACTTCAGGCCCCAGGTGGATAGTAGGCCACAGGTGAACTCCAGTCTTCAGGTGGACATCAGGTCCCAGGGGAAATACAAGTCTTAGGTTGACCCCTAGGCCACAGGTGGACACAGATCTTAGGTTTACCCCTAGGCCCCAGGTGGACACTGGCCCCAAGTGTCCAGTATCCTAAAAGCTAGGGTGGGAAGCCCCACTGGGCACTGTGGCTGGGCCTGCCATGTCTCCTTGTTCAGCTGCCACATTCTGAGGGGGATGGTGGGAGGTGTTAGCCCACAATCTACGTTTTTGTTACTTTATTTTATTTCACCTCCACTGAGTGCTGACTCTCCTCTCACCTAATAGATTTACTCTCATCTGCAAGTGGTCCAAATGATAAGGTTTACGGAAGATTTAAAGAGTGTTATCACAGTTGGGATGATTTAAACTAACAGTACGTGTTGCGTTTTAAAATATCAACTCCCAGAGGATGTGTAGGTTGTGGAACAATGACAAATTTTCAACATTGCTTCCCCTACGTGCTGTTTCCCAATAAGAGAATTTTGATTCCCTACTGATGTCGGATGAAGAGTCTTGAGTGTGCAAGCAAAATATCATTTTTTTAAGTAAGGGCCTGTTAGTGTCTTAAATATACAGAGCTGAGTCTGCAGATGTAGGGTGAGGGGTTTGTTCGAAGCATGGTGGAGAGTGGTCTTGGATCTCACCTGCCGGCCCGTCCATCCTGTACCCTCTCATCCCGGGTGCCCAAGCCCCACCTTACGGTGCACCCCTTCACAGGGCCACATAGGCCCCAGTCCTCACCCATGGGGTCATCTCCAAATGTTGCAGCAACACCTTCTGTCCAGGTCCAGGCAAGGGTCCCAGTATCTCCAGGGGGGCCTGGCATCCAGGCATTGTTGAGCCCAGGCCCAATGTCAGGGTCCAGGCTACCCTCTGGGACCTGGGCATGGGGGGCAGCTGCACAAGGACTCATGCCTGGCTTTATGTGTAGCACCAGGAAAGGCACTTTAATCGTATTCATTTGTTGCTACACAAAACCTCTGAGTTGGGTGCCTTCCCCATGTCACAGATGGGAACAGCAAGACTTAATAAGGTTAAAGAGCATGCTGATGGTTGAATCCTGGTCACGAAATCAGAATTGGAGTCTGTAGACCCCTACCTGTGACCTCTGTGGCCCGAGGACCCTCTCACACTGGGTTTGTGTTTGCAGCATGACCTGTCCTTCCCTAAGGGTCTCAGGTTCTGAGGCATGGTGAGGGCTGCTGGAGCCCATCACTGAGCTGCAGAAGGAAATACTAAAGCTAGCCATGCCACCCTCCAGGCATACACAGGTGGGGTTGAAAATCGAGATGGGGCAGGGCTGCCAGGAGAAGAGGGAGGCAGGTGGAGAATAAGACACTGAGGATGAGCTTCCCTGCTACCGCTTTCCAAAGCCATTTCCACTTTCTGGGTGGCATAGTGGGGCAGCTCCCACAGTCCACCCACACAGCCAGTCCCCAGGGACACAATCCCCAGAGATTGTTCATCTTGGTGACAGGCCCTGTGCATCTCCAGGAGTCTCTGTGTGTGGGTCCTTCCCAGGTAAGTGTGATATGTCCTTGCTCTCCTCAGCCCAGGGCCCTGCCAGCATCTTCCTTTCGGGCCAGGGTCAAAACTTTGTTGACCACCTCCAGGATAGCGTGGCCAGCTGGCCCTCGGAGAGCCAGTCATTCCAGGAGACATGCCTTGGCTCTCCTGGCTGGGTGAGGTTGTTGAGGTGACCCACTGGCCCATCTAGCTCACCTCAGAGACTCCTCATGTGCCTTGGGTGGAGGGCAGAATGCTCCATCCCCAGGATGCTACCCTAGTCCTCCAGGCAGTGCGTGCCCTGGGCTGGCTGGAATACGGGTTGGCCTGGACCATCCATCTAGGAGAAGCACAGGCTAAGGGAACCCCTCTTGTCCTGCTGACTCCTGCCTCCACGATTCTGGGGGCCCCATCTGGTCAGCCCCTGCATTGCCAGCCCTTCTCTAGCAAGGACAGGACAGACAGCTCTCCTTTAGCCAATTCCTAAAGGGGGGTTCCAGCACATTTTGAGGAAGGGCAGCAACCCCTGCCCTGGCTGCTGCTGGATCACCCTCCAAGAGAGATGGAGCGGAGCCCTTCTCTCTGGCACCCACTGCAGTGGAAGTTCCAAAAGCTCTAGCGTCCGTGCTGCTTACTCTGGGCCCTCCATGCAAGGAAGCAGCTCCTGCAGCAGGGAGGTTTGGGGGGTCCACTAGGTTCCTCCTCAGCCTACACCCTACCAAAGCTTCAGAAGCCAGTTTGCCCGGCCCTCTGTGAATGGTAAGGATGAAGGGATGAAAAGCAAAATTTTTCTAACACCTTCCCACGAATGGCTGCCTCTCGGGAATAATTCTTTCTGGTAATATACTTGTAAAACATTTGGACATTAACACCCAGACAAGAGTGGATGGCAGGTCACAGACTAAAAATACCCACACCTGGGACCTCAATTGCCTGCTGAATTGCTACCTTGGGTGGGGGTGTCCTGCCAAGAGCTTTGTTTGTGGCCAGCCTGGGGGCGCGTCCTTCTCCCTCCTCCCTCTGCACCAGAGCAGCCTCATCTTTTGGCAGGGGCTGGGGGTCACATGCAAGGTGGGATCCTAATCCCAGAACCCATTAGGTCCCCCCAGTTGGTCGAGGTGAGTGCATGCTTAAGGCAAGCTGGCCAAGGTGTGCTATAGCTAGGGGAAGCTCCTGTGAGGACTGGGCATGCCAGCTCTGCACAGGGTCCACTCATGACAGTGATATGACCCTACTGCAGATGGACTAAGGACGCCTTCTTGAACAGAGGTGCTCCAGCCATCATCTTCCCCCAGTCACTGTATCCTGACCCCCCTGCTACACTGACCAAGGTCTTCTCAAAGAGGGTCCCTTGTCATGCAGGGTGGGAGTGTGACTCTAGGTCCTACTGGGCAGGCCCTTTGGGGTGTCTGGTGCTGAGATATGGCCAGAGTTGATCTTTCTGGAAGGATGGTGTATGGGGACGCTGAGGGCCCTGCGGCAGTGGCCATTTTAAAAGCCCTTCCTTCCACTAGAACATCCACATCACAAGAGCTCAGTGCCTCCAAACTGCTCAGCCCATGTAGATAAAGTAATTTACTCCTCACAGCCACTCTACAGGTGAGGAAACGGAGGCAAGGAGAGATGGGGTCTCATGCCCACCCTTGAGGGGAGGGGACGGGGCTTTTAGCCCGGCCTTGATTTTCCTCTTACAGTGCTGGTCAGGGCTCAGAGTCCTTGGACCTCATTTCTCAGCAGTTTCTGGAGGCAGCCTCTTTGGGGATCCTGCCTTGGACCCTGCTGAGAGAGATTTTCCTGCTGATCCGTTGGGAGGAATCTGAGCCAGTGCTCCTGTGTGGACAAGAGCCATGAATTGTGTGTGGAGCTCACACCCTGGGGGTGGGAGGCCCAGCAGCCCAAGACTCCAGTTCCCACCCAGCGTGTGTGTGTCCCAACACATCTCAGCTCCCGGGAGATCCACAGCCAGGTCAAGCACCTTTTCTGTCTGCCTGCCTGTGAATGTGTGTCCCATACCCCATAGCTCTGAATCTCTTGGGGTCCAGTGAGCCCGGGGCCCTGCGGCTGTGTGGGTGGCCTTGATTTCCAGGTGCCTAAAGGATGAGATCCTGATGGGGAACTTCCCAGGATGATCTGCATAAGCTGAAGCCTGTGGCCATGGACAGTGGGGCCAGGGCTGAGGGAGAGGATGAATGGGCTACAACATCAGCCAGGCTGACCATTCTAGTCTTGAAGCCACAAAATAGAATGGAATTTTGCCATCCAGTGCACCCTGTTTAGGTTTTGCCTCTCCCTAGGCCTGGGGTATTATTTACTCTTCTCCACTGGCTCTCAAAGCCCTCAGCTCCAGGCTGCTCCCAGGAGGATGTGAGTAAGGCCCAAGCACCACGTGGACTCTGAAGGGGTTCTGTTCCCCTGTGCTGGGAACTTCACCTCACAGGTGTGAAAATCAAGGACCTCAGTGGACAGAGATCCCCAGCACCTTCTACCCAGGGAAGGAGAAGGGCCACACCTGGGCTGTGTCTTCCTGGGCCCCGACAGGTAGCTGCTATTGTCATCCAAGTTTAAGTGAGCCACCACTGTGTGGTGAGTGGGCTACAGACTCATGTTCAATCTGTCTAGGATTCAGCTGTGGCCACACTGCCTCTCAGCAAGACCAGGGCTGCCCCCAGACAGAGCCACTCAATACCTGAATCACCAGGGCTCTGGCACAGCCCAGGACTCAGGCAGTTGGTGGCCTCCTTCTTAGGGGACATCCCCAGGGAGGCTGGTGTCAGTAGGAATTTTCCACCTCAGGGTGGGTTGGCCTGGGTGAGGTTTGGCTTGTCCATTGGTGCTGCCAATCAAGGAAAAGCCTCTTCCCAAGGCATGAAGAGTGGAAGCTGAGGCTCAGAGGGTACATCTGCTACAATTGTTGGAATTGCAAATGACAGAAACTACAATGCAAACCGGCTTAAGCCAAGCTGTACCAATGTACATAGGCAGGAAGTATCTAGGGCAGATGTGGATACCACAGGGCTCCATGAAGCCATGAGCACCCACCAGCTCTTCCTTTCCTACTTAGCTATCTTGGATTCTATCTCAGCTCCAATGGCAGCAAGAAGGTGGCTGGCCTCAGCCCCACCCTACCCAGCCTCCAGGCCCCTATGGAACAGCAAAAGGCCTGGCAGATCTTGTCAGCCAGCCAGGGAACTGAAGCAGGCAGTTGCATTGGCGTAGTCAAGGCCTCTGCCCAGGAAGTGGGGGCAGGGCCCGGGGAATGAGTGAAGAACCTGCACAGAGGGCAGCTGGGCCCATCTCAAGAAGGGAAAAGGATGCTAGGAGGCAGGAAGGCCACATCCTCCTGAGATTGTCTGTATTGAGCAGCCAGGCTTTCTGGCTCCCAAGCCAAAAGACTGGTCATGAACTCGTCTGCCTCCCACTCTCCAAACTCCCAAAAACCCAAATGCCACAGAGACCAGGCCCACGTGACAGTGGGGGACACATGCCTGAGTCCCGGTGCCCCCTGATCAGCAAGGCTTATGTCCTCAGATGGGAAGTCAGACACTTTAGTTACCATGGGGGCAACCCTAGGACCAAAGCACTGGAAGGAGGGGCTCACAATCATTGGCCTGCTGCGTGATCATGGCATGGTGCAGCCACTGTACCTGTGCCTGGATCACAGCCCTCTGGAGAGACTGGATCTCCATAATTCAGGAGAGTCCTCTCCCAAATGGGGCACTGGAGCAGTGTCCATCCTGGGCCCTGCTGCAGTCAGCCCTAAAGTATTTTCTGAGACCTTCTCACACCAGGCCCTGTAGAAATCCACTGAGAGTCACTAGAGGAGGCCGTGGGTGGTGCCTGGGCACATGTCCCATGCCCCGCACAGTGCAGGCACACAGTGGACCATGGGCAGGTGTCTGAACAGCCAGACATAGGGCCACCCTGAGGACTGAAGGTAGCATCTCTGCCAGCCCAGTTTTGGCCCACACCCTAGGCAGGTGGAGCACAAATTGTCTGCATGGCCATCACAGAGAAAGGGCCAAAGACAGGAAGGGGTGATGTTGGGCTCCCAGGTCTCAGCCTCCAGAAACACCCTTTGCAGACCTTCCCATTCTGCTTAGCCCCTATCCCCTAACAGCCCTCCCATGCAAAAGGGATTTATAAGAAATTGTTCTGTGCAGTGGAGCCAATATGGCCGAATAGGAACAGCTCCAGTCTACTGCTCCCAGCATGAGCGATGCAGAAGATGAATGATTTCTGCATTTCCAACTGAGGTACCAGGTTCATCTTACTAGGGATTGTTGGACAGTGGGTGCAGGACAGTCGGTGCAGTGCACAGAGCCTGAGCCTAAGCAGGGCGAGGCATCACCTCACCCAGGAAGTGCAAGGGGTCAGGGAATTCCCTTTCTTAGCCAAGGAAAGATGGCACCTGGAAAATCAGGTCACTCCCACCCTAATACTGCACTTTTCCAACAGTCTTAGCAATGGCACACCAGGTGATTATATCCTGCGCCTGGCTCAGAGGGTCCTATGCCCACGGAGCCTCACTCACTGCTAACACAGCAGTCTGAGATCAAACTGCAAGGTGGCAGCGAGGCTCAGGGAGGGGTGCCTACCATTCCTGAGGCTTGAGTAGGTAAACAAAGCAGCCAGGAAGCTCAAACTGGGTGGAGCCCACCGCATCTCAAGGAGGCCTGCCTGCCTTTGTAGACTCCACCTCTGGGGGCAGTGCATAGCCAAACAAAAGTCAGCAGAAACCTCTGCAGACTTAAGTGTCCCTGTCTGACAGCTTTGAAGTGTAGTGGTTCTCCCAGCACACAGCCTGAGATCAGAGAATGGACAGATTGCCTCCTCAAGTGGGTCCCTGACCCCAAAGAAGCCTAACTGGGAGGCACCCCCAGTGGGGGCAGACTGGCACCTCACACGGTCAGGTACTCCTCTGAAACAAAACTTCCAGAGGAACGATCAGGCAACATCATTTGCTGTTCATCAATACTCGCTGTTCTGCAGCCTACGCTACTGATACCCAGGCAAAGAGTGTCTGGTGTGGACCTCTGGCAAACCTCAAAAGACCTGCAGCTGAGGGTCCTGACTGTTACAAGGATAACTAACAAACAGAAAGGAGATCAACACCAAAACCCCATCTGTACGTCACCATCATCAAAGACCAAAGGTAGATAAAACCACAAAGATGGGGAAAAAACAGAGCAGAAAAACTCAAACTTCAAAAAATCAGAGTGTCTCTCCTCCTCCAAAAGAACGCAGCTCCTCACCAGCAATGGAACAAAGCTGGACAGAGGATGACTTTGACGAGTTGAGAGAAGAAGGCTTCAGATGATCAAACTTCTCTGAGCTAAAGGAGGAAGTTCGAACCAATGGCAAAGAAGTTAAAAACCTTGAAAAAAGATTAAGTGAATGGCTAACTAGAATAAACAACACAGAGAAATCCTTAAAGGACCGGATGGAGCTGAAAACCACGGCACGAGAACTACGTGATAAAGCACAAGCCTCAGTAGCTGATTCGATCAACTAGAAGAAAGGGTATCAGTGATGGAAGATCCAATGAACGAAATGAAGTGAGAAGAGAAGTTTAGAGAAAAAAGAATAAAAAGAAAGGAACAAAGCCTCTAAGAAATATGGGACTATGTGAAAAGACCAAATCTATATCTAATTCTGTACCTGAAAGTGACTGGGAGAATGGAACCAAGTTGGAAAACACTGCAGGATATTATCTAGAACTTCCCCAATCTAGCAACGCAGGCCAACATTCAGATTCAGGAAATACAGAGAATGCCACAAAGATACTCCTCGAGAAGAACAACTCCAAGACACATAACTATCAGATTCAACAAAGTTGAAATGAAGGAAAAAATGTTAAAGGCAGTCAGAGAGAAAGGTCGGGTTACCCACAAAGGGAAACCCATCAGACTTACAGCTGATCTCTCGGCAGAAACTCTACAAGCCAGAAGAGAGTGGGGGCCAATATTTGACATTCTTAAAGAAAAGAATTTTCAATCTGGAATTTCATATACAGCCAAACTAAGCTTCATAAGTGAAGGAGAAATAAAATTCTTTATAGACAAGCAAATGTGGAGAGATTTTGTCACCACAAGGCCTGCCCTAAAAGAGCTCCTGAAGGAAGCACTAAACATGGAAAGGAACAACCAGTACCAGCCACTGCAAAAACATGCCATATTGTAAAGACCATCAAGGCTAGGAAGAAAATGCATCAACTAATGAGCAAAATAACCAGCTAACATCATAACAACAGGATCAAAATTCACACATAATAATATTAATCTTAAATGTAAATGGGTTAAATGCTGCAATTAAAAGACAGAGACTGGCAAATTGGATAAAGAGTCAAGACCCATCAGTGTGCTGTATTCAGGAAACCCATCTCACGTGCAGAGAAACACATAGTCTCAAAATAAAGGGATGGAGGAAGATCTACCAAGCAAATGGAAAACAAAAAAAGGCAGGGTTTGCAATCTTAGTCTCTGATAAGACAGACTTTAAACCAACAAAAATCAAAAGAGACAAAGAAAGCCATTACATAATGGTAAAGGGATCAGTTCAATGAGAAGAGCTAACTATCCTAAATATATATGCACCCAATACAAGAGCACCCAGATTCATAAAGCAAGTCCTTAGAGACATACAAAGAGACTTAGACTCCCACACAATAATAATGGGAGACTTTAACACCCCATTGTCAACATCAGACAGATCAACAAGACAGAACATTAAAAAGGATATCCAGGAAATGAACTCAGCTCTGCACCAAGCAGACCCAATAGACATCTACAGAACTCTCCACCCCAAATCAACAGAATATACATTCTTTTCAACACCACACCACACCTATTCCAAAATTGACCACATAGTTGGAAGTAAAGCTCTCCTTAGCAAATGTAAAAGAACACAAATTATAACAAACTGTCTCTCAGACCACAGTGCAATCAAACTAGAACTCAGGATTAAGAAACTCACTCAAAACCACTCAATTACATGGAAACTGAACAACCTGCTCCTGAGTGACTACTGGGTACATAACGAAATGAAGGCAGAAATAAAGATGTTCTTTGAAACCAACGAGAACAAAGACACAACATACCAGAATCTCTGGGACACATTCAAAGCAGTGTGTAGAGGGAAATTTATAGCACTAAATGCCAACAAGAGAAAGCAGGAAAGATCTAAAATTGATACCCTAACATCGCAATTAAAAGAACTAGAGAAGCAAGGGCAAACACATTCAAAAGCTAGCAGAAGGCTAGAAATAACTAAAATCAGAGCAGAACTGAAGGAAATAGAGACACAAAAAACCCTTCAAAAAATCAATGAATCCAGGAGCTGGTTTTTTGAAAAGAGCAACAAAATTGATAGACCACTAGCAAGACTAATAAAGAAGAAAAGAGAGAAGAATCGAATACATGCAATAAAAAATGAAAAAGGGGATATCACCACCAATTCCACAGAAATACAATCTACCATCAGGGAATACTATAAACACTTCTATGCAAATAAACCAGAAAATCCGGAAGAAATGGATAAATTCCTCGACACATACACTCTCCCAAGACTAAACCAGGAAGAAGTTGAATCTCTGAATAGACCAATAGCAGGCTCTGAAATTGAGGCAATAATTAAGAGCTTACAACCAAAAAAAGTCCAGGAACAGACAGATTCACAGCAGCATTCTACCAGAGGTACAAGGAGGAACTGGTACCATTCCTTCTGAAACTATTCCAATCAACAGAAAAAGAGGGAATCCTCCCTAACTCATTTTATGAGGCCAGCATCATCCTGATACCAAAGCTGGCAGAGACACAACAAAAAAATAGAATTTTAGACCAATATCCCTGATGAACATTGATGCAAAAATCCTCAATAAAATACTGGCAAACTGAATCCAGCAGCGTATCAGAAAGCTTATCCACCATGATCAAGTTGGCTTCATCCCTGGGATGCAAGACTGGTTCAACATACACAAATCAATAAATGTAATCCAGCATATAAACAGAACCAATGACAAAAACCACATGATTATCTCAATAGGTGCAGAAAAGGCCTTTGACAAAATTCAACAATACTTCATGCTAAAAACTCTCAATAAATTGGGTATTGATGGGATGTATCTCAAAATAATAAGAGCTTTTTATGATGAACCCACAGCCAATATCATACTGAATGGGCAAAAACTGGAAGCATTCCCTCTGAAAACTGGCACAAGACAGGGATGCCCTCTCTCACCACTCCTATTCAACATAGTGTTGGAAGTTCTGGCCAGGGCAATCAGGCAGGAGAAAGAAATAAAAGGTATTCAATTAGGAAAAGACAAAGTCAAATTGTCCCTGTTTGCAGATGACATGATTGTATATCTAGAAAACCCCATCATCTCAGCCCAAAATCTCCTTAAGCTGATAAGCAACTTCAGCAAAGTCTCAGGATACAAAATCAATGTGCAAAAATCACAAGAATTCTTATACACCAATACCAGACAAACAGAGAGCCAAATCATGAGTGAACTCCCATTCACAATTGCTTCAAAGAGACTAAAATACCTAGGAATCCAACTTACAAGGGATGTAAAGGACCTCTTCAAAGAGAACTACAAACCACTGCTCAATGAAATAAAGAGGATACAAACAAATGGAAGAACATTCCATGCTCATGGGTAGGAAGAATCAATATGGTGAAAATGGCCATACTGCCCAAGGTAATTTATAGATTCAATGCCATCCCCATCAAGCTACCAATGACTTTCTTCACAGAATTGGAAAAAACTGCTTTAAAGTTAATATGGAACCAAGAAAGAGCCCGCATTGCCAAGGCAATCCTAAGCCAAAAGAACAAAGCTGGAGGCACACACTACTTGATTCAAACTATACTACAAGGCTACAGTAACCAAAAAAGCATGGTACTGGTACCAGAACAGAGATGACCAACGGAAAAGAACAGTGCCCTCAGAAATAATACCACATATCTACAACTATCTGGTCTTTGACAAACCTGACAAAAGTAAGAAATGGGGAAAGAATTCCCTATTTGATAAACGCTGCTGGGAAAACTGGCTAGCCATATGTAGAAAGCTGAAACTGGATCCCTTCCTTACACCTTACACAAAAATTAATTCAAGATGGACTAAAGACTTAAATGTTAGATCCAAAACCAAAAAAACCCTAGAAGAAAACCTAGGTAATACCATTCAGGACATAGGCATGGACACTGATTGTGTTTTAAAATGTGAGGATATGAGATTTGAGAGAGGCCAGAGGCAAAATGATATGTTTTGGCTGTGTCCCAACCAAATCTCATCTTGAATAGTAGTTCCCATAATCTCCGTGTTTCATTGGAGTTACCTCATGGGAGATGATTAGATTAGGAGGGTGGTCCCTCCATGCTTTCTTCAATATACTGAGTGAGTTCTCCCAAGATCTGATGGTTTTATAAAGGGCTTAACCCTTTGCTCGGCTCTCATTCTCTCTCCTGCCACGTTGTAAAGAGTTGCCATTCACCAAGATTGTAGTTGCCTGAGGCTTCCTCAGCCATGCTGAACTGTGAGTCAATTAAACCTCTTTCCTTTATAAATTACCCAGTCTCGGGTATGTCTTTATTGGCAGCATGAGAACAGACTAACACACCTCCCCCACTGCATCTTTGCCGATTTGGAGCTCTCAGCTGCAGAGCCTTGGAAGAAATGCAGAAGAACAGCCAGCTCTGCAGGTGGGGGGTGCTGGCCTTCTGCCCCATCCCAGGTCTCAGAGGGCCCAGCTGAGCCCCAGGAAGCTTCGGCACCCAAAGTCTCTTGGTGGTGTGTCCACCCCTGCAGCCACCATCTCTGTCTTGGGCATGGCCACCAGCCCAGTTCCTTCCCCCACCTGCCTCTGGAGTCCTACAGTCTCTGAGACTTGGGCCCTGGGTGCATGCCACCCAGCAGAGGTCCAGTCAAGGAGGCTCTATTGAGCATCTAAAAATCCAGGGTGCCCAGTTACATTTGAATTCAGATGAAAAAAGAATAATGTTTGGGTCTAAGTATGTCCCATGCAATATTTAGGACATATACACCCTAAAAATTTAATCACTGTTGGTGTGAAATTCAGAGATAAATAGGCATCCTGTATTTTATCTGGCAACCCTAGCAGACAATGTGTGTGGATAAAAATAAAAGAAGGAACCTGGAAACCAGCACAGGAGACTGATGGGTAGTAGCTGAGGATGGATTCCACTCTGTGGGGCTGCAGCAGCCGGGAGGCCTGGGCTGTCCACAGGGTCTTCCCTCAGGGCTCAGCCTAAATACAATGGTGTAACCATCGTCATAAAGAAAAACAGCTTTAATGACTTATGATTAACATCCCATACAGTTAACCCACTTGAAAGTTAAAATTCAATGTTCATTAGTAAATTCACAGATATGTGCGGCCATAACCACAAACAATTTTAGAACATTTTCATCATCTCAAAAAATAAAACCCTATACCCTTTCATTATCACCCCCATCCCTCCCTTCCATCAGCCCCCAGTCGCCACTGAGGGTCCCATCCCTCAGTCCCTGGTTCCACACTCTCTGTGGATCTATCTGTTCTGGACATTTGACATAAATTGGATAAGACTCTATGTGGCCTTTTCAGCCTGGCTGTGTTCCCACCACATCATGTTTTCAAGGTCCAGCCCCATTGAAGTGGGTGTCACTGCTTCATTCTGTGAAAAGGAAATAAATCTTGGGACACCAAAATCACATAGCCTGGGTAAAAGTCAAGCTGGGAAGTATGTCAGGCTAACTGGCCTCCCATTTAATTCTTAAATAAGATAGCTACAAAGATTTTTTAAAAGTTGCATTCCTCCTTTAAAAAAACTTCTTAAAATAATTAAGGTTATTACATCCGCTTAACTTTCTATGTGTTCTTTTAAAGCCCTTGTGTCGTTAAGTTGCAGGGCTTTGACTCATAGGCCTAAAAAGAACTCAAGTTTCTGCTGAATATTAAATGCTGACAGTGGTTAAATCCTCACCTTCAGACCCAGTAGAAGATGCCAAACAAAATAAAGTGCATTTGTGAGACACAGGGCCAGAAATTAAAACTATTCGCCTCCTCAATGCCCAGGCACTGTCACGGAAGAGTGGGCACATGAGAGTGTAAGGGCACATGAGAAAGTAAGTTTACTTTCTCCATAAATTAACCACTAATGTTGAAGGCACACTGACAAGCATATGAGCCCCAGGTCAAATTAACAAGCTTTTCTTGGGACATTAATCCATTTGCTTTGTTTTGTTTTGTTTAAACTTTTATTTTAAGTTCAGGGGTACATGTTCAGGTTTGTTACATTGGTAAACCTGTATCATGGTGGTTTGTTGTACAGATTGTTTCATCACCCAGGAATTAAGCCTGGGATCCGTAAGTTATTTTTCCTGATCTTCTCCTTCCTCCCACCCTCCAACCCCTGATAGGCCTCAGTGTCTGACGTTCCCCTGTATGTGTCCTTTGATACATTATAATATTCTGTGAAAAGAGATGCTTATTGGCAGGGTGCGGCGACTCACGCCTGTAATCCCAGCACTTTGGGAGGCTGAGGCGGGCAGATCACAAGGTCAGGAGATCCAGACCATCCTGGCTAACATGGTAAAACCCCGTCTCTACTGAAAACACAAGAAGTTAGCTGGGCTTGGTGGCAAGTGCCTGTAGTCCCAGCTACTCAGGAGGCTGAGGCAGAAGAATAGCATGAACCCGGGAGGCAGAGATTGCAGTGGGCCAAGATCGCACCACTGCACTCCAGCCTGGACAACAGAGCAAGACTCAGTCTCAAAAAAAAAAAAAGAACAAAAAAAAGAAAAGAGGTGCTTATTTTATTTACTCTCCTGTCTTCTACAATATGTAACACAAGTTCTGCCTGCAATAAATGCTAAAATTATAAAAAAAATCTGACCTTGTGCCAAAAAATGTTATAACCTCAATATTTGTTTTCTCGTATTATTGTACATCTTGCCTCTTTCAAGTATTCTGTATTTCATTTATTACACTTTTGCCATCATTTAAAACCATGCATATCTAATACAGAGAAGGACAATGGCACTATAAGTTACTTCAGAGTGCAAGCAACAATTCCCTTATTTTTATGTCAGTAAATATTATTAAGACTAATTTGAAAATAGAGTTAAATGTTATATCATCAATAATACGGTTTTTAATAGATCCACCCTGTAGCTTGTAGTGTAAAAAATAAGAATCTACATGTGATTTCCTTCTTAGAAAGATATGCAAGTAGACTCTTACAGGATTGTTTAACTGATGTTTTCAACAATCATTACATTAAATAATATTCTAAAATATAATAATCATCTAAGAAATGAATACATCTCAGTTAAAAGAAGACAAATGACCAGACAATAAGGGCGGGTCCATCAGCTGCTGATGGATAAACACATCGTGGCATGCTTATATTATGGGGTATTTCTCAGCAATAACAAAGAAGCCGCCAGAAGTATGACTGAGCACATCTTGGGTGGCTGAAATCAGGGACTTCCCAGCATCCCAGATCTAGATCCAAAGTGGTTCTTTCATTGTGTGTTTATGATATTTTTAAAATTTGAGTATTTCCATAGCTAAGAAACCAGAGACTCTACCTACATGATCTTCAGGTGATCCAGTGTGGTGTGTGAAGAAGCTGCCAATAGATTACTCATTGGTTCAGACATGGTTACTGGAAAAGCATGTAATAAATCCCATTCCTGAACTGTCATTATTATGCCTCCTAGAAAGACAGGGCAAGATCTGTCTTGGAGTGTGAGGAAGAGGGAAGTTTTTTCTAATTTCATTTTTGGGAAATATCACAGTAGGAACAGTTGTGTACAAAGTTTTCTACTGGTTATCCACATTTTCTTTGTCTACCTCAGGTTGAGGTACATTGTGTTCCACACATGATGAAGAAAAGAAAGCAAAGGCTCAACCACAAATTATAAGTGTAGATGAAACATCATTTCTGATTGCCTAAATTGTCCCTCTTGTTCAAGATATCCTTGGTTGTCTTACATGAGTTCACATAAGCCTTCTTTCCCTTCTTCACAATTTTATGATGTTCTTGCTGCTTCTCTCCTTACTTGGGACATGTGGTTCTACGTTTCTAAAGTGGCATGGTCTTCTACTTTCAAGCTGCTGGTTTTCAGTGGAATGTCCAGAAACCCAGGGTTTCAGTTGACATGGGCATTTTTAGGACATCACCACCCTAAAAACTTGTTGCATGATCCTGGAGTGGATCAAAGGACAATCTGAAGGACACACACAGCAGTTTGGTTTGGATCATCCCTTTGTTCTTGATGGCATACACGTGCTTTTTGAGAATTGATCTTTTGTAGGAGCCATTTTTCTGGGGTAAGAGGTGACATGACTCCCAATCAATGAAGAGTTTTAGCTGATGTTGCCAGCTTATGCCTTGACTGTGTCCATTCATTGCAACTGGAGTGACTGTTTAGCTTAGATCCCTTGGTTCATTCCATTGCCCTTGTGATCTGAGTCATGTTTGAGACACAGATGTGTCATGTTCTTTTCTTTCATTGGTTCATCCATTCAACAGATCTTTTAAGGTTGTATTATGTGTCAGGAGTTGTTCTAGTCTCCAGAGATAATAAATCTGTGGTATCATAGAAACCCCTCCGCACTCATGGATTCTATCTACATCCTTCATGGTGAATATGGTCCAGATACAAAGAAGAATGTATAACACTTTCAATTTTTATAAATAGTAATGGGTAAAGTATATCAGTAGGCAGGGGTGGTTGTAGATAGTATGGACAGGCAACGCTCCACTGGAAGGGAAACATTTCAGTTAAAATATAAAAGATATACAGGAGCGAGTTGTGTGGCTACGTATACGTAGACAAAAAATCTTCCTAACTATATTAGAATTTATTCATTCTACTGTTGACAAACATTTGGATACATTCCCCATTTTAGCCATTATAAATAAAGCTGCCATGATTATAAGGATGCATTTCTATGGATATATATTTACAGGAACGTTGCTTGGTCACAGGGGAAGCATCTGTTTGACTTAAATAAACACTTAAATAAAGTTTTTTCTAAATGATTGCAGACATTCACTATGTTTTGAGCATTCTCCAATTGCCCCACACATTCTTCCATAGCATAATTTGAAATAATTTTATTGAGGTTCAATTTACATTCTTTAAAATTCATCAAGTATGAATGGTTTGTAAAATTTTACACATTATGATTTCAAAATATGTTACACGTGACTGTATAATCACTACCACAAAAATGACGTAGAACATTTCCATCACCACGAAAAGTTCAATCTGGTCCTTTTCATTAAATTATCTCCTTGTACATGATGCCTGTGACAAAACTATTATATTTCATTTACTATATTTGCCTTTTGAAAAATTTCACATAATTGTGATATTAACATTTATGTAGTGTTTAGTGTCTTATTCTGTGAACTCATAGTAATCCCTTTGGAATCATGCAAGTTGTACATATCAGTAATTTCTTACTTGTTATTTGCTGAGAAATAGTCCATTGTATGGGCACACCACGTGTTTATCCATCAGCAGCTAATGGACCTTGACCATTAATATTTGTCAGGTCATTTGTCTTCTTTTAACTGAGTTATAGGAATTATGTACATACAAATCTGAATACCAATATTTATTAAATATATGTATTTCAATATTTCTCTCAGGCTATGGCTGTCAATTTATTTGTTAACAGTGTCTTATGAAGAGTAGATTTATACATTTTATTTTATGTTTTCTGCATGTGTATCCTATCTAAGAAACCATTTCCTATCCCAGGGTCACAATACATTTCTCCTATGCTTTTCTTATACAAAATATATAATTTTTTCTATTCCACTTAGATCTCAAATTCATTTGAAGTTAATTTTTAGATGTACTTTGATGAATCAATATTCACATACTTACATATGGGAATTCAATTTCTCCAAGAATATTTATGTAAATGTGTATTCTTCCCTTTGAATTGTCTTTATACAATCATTGATAAAAAATTATATGTGTGTATAAATACATACATCTACATACACACATATATATGTACGTGTTTATATATGTATGTGTGTGTGTATATATATGCCTGAGCTTCCTATATTATTATAATTATTTATAATTATTTCCTTAGGTAATAACACACTGTTGTAAATACTGTAGTTTTATAGTATTTATTTCAGATAATATGTCTCTGAATGTGACTGTTTTTCATTACTGTTTTCACTAATTTAGATTCTTTGTATTTTCAATGTACTTTAAAAATTGGCTTATCAAGTTTTACAAAGCTCTTTGCTGAAATTTTACTGAATTATGTTGATGCTGTATATTAATTTGGAGAAAACTTACATATTAATTATATTGAATTCTGATATGTGAACATGATAGCTCTATATTTGGGTATTCTTTAATTTTCCTCAGTACTTTCTTGAGGTTTTTCAGGGTAAGGTTCTATTTTCACTGACAGTCTATAAAAATACACATTGACTTTTCATGTATTTGGCTTATATACTGTGGCTTCACTCAACTCATCTATTAGTTTTAGTAACGATTTCTAGACATGTTTGGATTTTCCTATTTTACAAATTATTGAGAGATTGAGAGATGGAAGTGGTTGGGTGTAGAGGGAGTCTGGTAAGATGGTGGAATAGTAGGTTCCTAACCCTGATTCCCTTGAAGAAACATCTAGTTGGCAACTACCTACAGGAAAGAATGCTTTTGTGAGAACTCCAAATACCAGTGTGAGATTGCAACACCCAAAAGAGCTCAAAAGCAAACACAGACCCATTAAAAAGGATAAGAGGAATGATTTTACTTTGTTTGCTTTACCACTTCCATATCCAGAACAATACTGTGCTGAGAAGGATACCCTCAGCCCATTATTTTTCCACTGGGAGAAAAGTAGATCAAAGTGGATATTCAACATCTATTTGGGGAGTGCTGCCTGATGGGCACACTTCTGCTTTGCCTCAAAATGAACACTGGAAGAATTGTAATACTTAGACCACTTGAAGATAACTAGGACCAAAGAAAGGGGGTGAAACACTCAGTGACTGGTGCATACAAATCTCAGTGTGCTCCACAATGCTTCAAGTGGCCTCACCGAACAAAGCTATCAAATCAGGGGAATTAAAACCAGCAGACATTTCTGACCATGAAGTACTGCCAGGTGGCCAAATCCATCAACAGGCTCAACCACCTGACCCAACAAGAACACCAGGCCACACTTAATGGTGAAGGACTTTTCCTGCTGAAGCCAACCTGTAAAGATTAGAGAAAGTGACCATCTTCTCAAACATACTTATACCAGCACAAGTCCACAAGAATCATGAAGAATCAGGAAAACATGACACAATTTAAATAAACCGATAAAGCTTCAATAATGGACCCTAAAGAAATAGAAATTGACAAAGTGCCTTTAAAAATTGGAAGTAATTATTATAGATCATAAGCTCAGTGAACTATATGAGAACACATATAGACAGCTAAACAAAATTAGGAAAGCAATACATAAATAAAATCAGAAGTTACACAAATAAATAGAAACCATAAAAATAAACACAGAAATGTTAATGGTGAAGAATATAATGACTAAACTGAAAAATTTAATAGAGTGATTTAACAGCAGATTCAGTCATGAAGAGGAAATAGCAAAGTTGGAAACAGGTATCTTGAAATTATCCTGTCAGAGGTGCAAAAAACAAAAAAAAATAGCAAAAGATAAAGAGTAAAAAAAAATCTATGAGACTTATAAAACATCATCAAATAAAGCAATATATTCATTATGTGGAAACAAGAAGATGAAATAGAGGCAGGAATAGAAACTTATTTTAAGAAATACTGACTGTGAATTTGCTGAATTTGAGGTGGGAGGTGGACATCCAGACTCATGAAGTTCAAGAGCCCTTAAGTAGATTGAAAATGAAGAACCTCACACCAAGACATATTCTAATAAAACTGTCAAAAGTCAAAAGTGAATTTTAAAAGCAGCAAGAGAAAATCAACTCATCACATAACTATCAGCGCAATTCTCAGAAGAAACTTTTCAGGACAGGGCAGAGTGGGATAATATATTAAAAGTATTGAAAGAAAAGCTTCGGGGGGTGGAGCCAAGATGGCCGAATAGGAACAGCTCCGGTCGCCAGCTCCCAGCCTGTGCGACACAGAAGACAGGTGATTTCTGCATTTCTGCTTGAGGTACCGGTTTCATCTCACTAGGGAGTGCCAAATAGTGGGTGCAGGACAGTCAGTGAAGTGCACTGTGCACGAGCTGAAGCAGGGCGAGGCATTGCCTCACTCGGGAAGCCCAAGGGGTCAGGGAGTTCCCTTTCCTAGTCAAAGAAAGGGGTAACAGACGGCACCTGGAATATCAGGTCAGTCCCACCCCAATACTGCGCTTTTCCAACAGGCCTGGAAAATGGCACACTAGGAGACTGTGTCTCGCACCTGGCTCGGAGGGTCCTATGCCCATGGAGTCTCGCTGATTGCTAGCACAGCAGTCTGAGATCAAGCTGCAAGGCTGCAGAGAGGCTGGGGGAGGGGCGCCCGCCATTGCCCAGGCTTGCTTAGGTAAACAAAGCAGCCAGGAAGCTCGAACTGGGTGGAGCCCACCACAGCTCAAGGAAGCCTGCCTGCCTCTGTAGGCTCCACCTCTGGGGGCAGGGCACAGACAAACAAAAACTCAGCAGGAACCTCCTCAGAATTAAATGTCCCTGTCTGACTGACAGCTTTGAAGAGAGTAGTGGTTCTCCCAGCACGCAGCTGGAGATCTGAGAACGGACAGACTGCCTCCTAAAGTGGGTCCCTCACCCCTGAGCAGCCTAACTGGGAGGCACCCCCCAAGTAGGGACAGACTGACACCTCACTCGGCCAGGTACTCCTCTGAGACAAAACTTCCAGAGGAACTATCAGACAGCTGAATTTGTGGTCTCAGGAAAATCCGCTGTTCTGCAGCCACCGCTGCTGACACCAGGCCAAACAGAGTCTGGAGTGGACCTCTAGTAAATGCCAACAGACCTGCAGCTGAGGGTCCTGTCTGGTAGAAGGAAAACTAACAAACAGAAAGGACATCCACACCAAAAACCCATCTGTGCATCACCATAATCAAAGACCAAAAGTAGATAAAACCACAAAGATGGGGAAAAAACAGAGCAGAAAAGCTGGAAACTCTAAAAAGCAGAGCACCTCTCCTCCTCCAAAGGAATGCAGTTCCTCACCAGCAATGGAACAAAGCTGGATGGAGGATGACTTTGACGAGGTGAGAGAAGAAGGCTTCAGACGATCAAACTACTCCGAGCTACGGGAGGAAATTCAAAACAATAGCAAAGAAGTTAAAAACTTTGAAAAAAAATTAGAAGAATGGATAACTAGAATAACCAATGGAGAGAAGGGCTTAAAGGAGCTGATGGAGCTGAAAGCCAAGTTTCGAGAACTACGCGAAGATTGCAGAAGCCTCAGTAGCAGATGCGATCAACTGGAAGAAAGGGTATCGCTGATGGAAGATGAAATGAATGAAATGAAGTGAGAAGGGAAGTTTAGAGAAGAAAGAATAAAAAGAAATGAACAAAGCCTCCAAGAAATTTGGGACTATGTGAAAAGACCAAACCTACGTCTGATTGGTGTACCTGAAAATGACGGGGAGAATGGAACCAAGTTGGAAAACACTCTGCAAGATATTATCCAGGAGAACTTCCCCAATCTAGCAAGGCAGGCCAACATTCAGACTCAGGAAATACAGAGAACACCACAAAGATACTCCTCGAGAAGGGCAACTCCCAGACACATAATTGTCAGATTCACCAAAGTTGAAATGAAGGAAAAAATGTTAAGGGCAGCCAGAGAGAAAGGTCGGGTTACCCACAAAAAGAAGCCCATCAGACTAACAGCTGATCTCTCGGCAGAAACTCTACAAGCCAGAAGAGAGTGGGGACCGATATTGAACATTCTTAAAGAAAAGAATTTTCAACCCAGAATTTCCTATCCAGCCAAACTAAGCTTCATAAGTGAAGGAGAAATAAAATACTTTACAGACAAGCAAACGCTGAGTGATTTTGTCACCACCAGGCCTGCCCTAAAAGAGCTCCTGAAGGAAGCACTAAACATGGAAAGGAACAACCGGTACCAGCCACTGCAAAAACATGCCAAATTGTAAAGACAATCGAGGCTAGGAAGAAACTGCATCAACTAACGAGCAAAATAACCAACTAACATCATAATGACAGGATCAGATTCACATATAACAATATTAACGTTAAATGTAAATGGGCTAAATGCTCCCATTAAAAGACACAGACTGGCAAACTGGATAAGGAGTCAGGACCCATCAGTCTGCTGTATTCAGGAAACCCATCTCATGTGCAGAGACACACATAGATTCAAAATAAAGGGATGGAGGAAGATCTATCAAGCAAATGGAAAACAAAAAAAGGCAGGGGTTGCAATCCTAGTCTCTGATAAAATAGGCTTTAAACCAACAAAGATCAAAAGAGACAAAGAAGGCCATTACATAATGGTAAAGGGATCAATTCAACAAGAAGAGCTAACTATCCTAAATATATATGCACCCAACACAGGAGCACCCATATTCATAAAGCAAGTCCTGAGTGACCTACAAAGGGAGTTAAACTCCCACAGAATAATAATGGGAGATTTTAACACCCCACTGTCAACACTAGACAGATCAACGAGACAGAAAGTTAACAAGGATATCCAGGAATTGAACTCAGCTCTGCACAAAGTGGACCTAATAGACATCTACAGAACTCTCCACCCCAAATCAACAGAATATACATTTTTTTCAGCACCACACCACACCTATTCCAAAATTGACCACATAGTTGGAAGTAAAGCTCTCCTCAGCAAATGTAAAAGAACAGAAATTATAACAAACTGTCTCTCAGACCACAGTGCAATCAAACTAGAACTCAGGATTAAGAAACTCAGTCAAAACCGCTCAACTACATGGAAACTGAACAACCTGCTCCTGAATGACTGTTGTATACATAATGAAATGAAGGCAGAAATAAAGATGTTCTTTGAAACCAACGAGAACAAAGACACAACATACCAGAATCTCTGGGACACGTTCAAAGCAGTGTGTAGAGGGAAATTTATAGCACTAAATGCCCACAAGAGAAGGCAGGAAAGATCCAAAATTGACACCCTAACATCACAATTAAAAGAACTAGAAACGCAAGAGCAAACACATTCAAAAGCTAGCAGAAGGCTAGAAATAACTAAAATCAGAGCAGAACTGAAAGAAATAGAGACACAAAAAACCCTTCAAAAAATTAATGAATCCAGGAGCTGGTTTTTTGAAAAGAGCAACAAAATTGATAGACCACTAGCAAGACTAATAAAGAAGAAAAGAGAGAAGAATCAAATAGACACAATAAAAAATGAAAAAGGGGATATCACCACCGATTCCACAGAAATACAATCTACCATCAGAGAATAATATAAACACCTTTACGCAAATAAACTAGAAAATCTAGAAGAAATGGATAAATTCCTCGACAAATACACCCTCCCAAGACTAAATCAGGGAGAAGTTGAATCTCTGAATAGACCAATAACAGGTTCTGAAATTGTGGTAATAATCAATAGCTTATCAACCAAAAAGAGTCCAGGACCTGATGGATTCACAGCTGAATTCTACCAGAGGTACAAGGAGGAACTGGTACCATTCCTTCTGAAACTATTCCAATCAATAGAAAAAGAGGGAATCCTCCCTAACACATTTTATGAAGCCAGCATCGTCCTGATACCAAAGCCTGGCAGAAACATAACCAAAAAAGAGAATTTCAGACCAATATCCTTGATGAACATTGATGCAAAAATCCTCAATAAAATACTGGCAAACCGAATCCAGCAGCACATCAAAAAGCTTATCCACCATGATCAAGTGGGCTTCATCCCTGGGATGCAAGGCTGGTTCAACATACGCAAATCAATAAATGTAATCCAGCATATAAACAGAACCAAAGACAAAAACCACATGATTATCTCAATAGATGCAGAAAAGGCCTTTGACAAAATTCAACAACGCTTCATGCTAAAAACTCTCAATAAATTTCGTATTGATGAGATGTATCTCAAAATAATAAGAGCTATCTACGACAAACCCACAGCCAATATCATACTGAATGGGCAAAAACTGGAAGCATTCCCTCTGAAAACTGGCACAAGACAGGGATGCCCTCTCTCACCGCTCCTATTCAACATAGTGCTGGAAGTTCTGGCCAGAGCAATCAGGCAGGAGAAGGAAATAAAGGGTATTCAATTAGGAAAAGAGGAAGTCAAATTGTCCCTGTTTGCAGATGACATGACTGTATATCTAGGAAACCCCATCGTCTCAGCCCAAAATCTCCTTAAGCTGATTAGCAACTTCAGCAAAGTCTCAGGATACAAAATCAATGTACAAAAATCACAAGCATTCTTGTACACCAATCACAGACAAACAGACAGCCAAATCATGAGTGAACTCCCATTCACAATTGCTTCGAAGAGAATAAAATACCTAGGAATCCAACTTACAAGGGATGTAAAGGACCTCTTCAAGGAGAACTACAAACCACTGCTCAATGAAATCAAAGAGGATACAAACAAATGGAAGAACATTCCATGCTCATGGGTAGGAAGAATCAATATGGTGAAAATGGCCATACTGCCCAAGGTAATTTATAGATTCAATGCCATCCCCATCAAGCTACCAATGACTTTCTTCACAGAATTGGAAAACACTACTTTAAAGTTCATATGGAACCAAGAAAGAGCCTGCATCGCCAAGTCAATCCTAAGCCAAAAGAACAAAGCTGGAGGCATCACCCTACCTGACTTCAAACTATACTACAAGGCTACAGTAACCAAAACAGCATGGTACTGGTACCACAACAGAGACATAGATCAATGGAACAGAACAGAGCCCTCAGAAATGATGCCGCATATCTACAACTATCTGATCTTTGACAAACCTGACAAAAACAAGAAATGGGGAAAGGATTCCCTATTTAATAAATGGTGCTGGGAAAACTGGCTAGCCATGTGGAGAAAGCTGAAACTGGATCCCTTCCTTACACCTTATACAAAAATTAATTCAAGATGGATTAAAGACTTAAATGTTAGACCTAAAACTATTAAAATCCTACCAGAAAACCTAGGCAATACCATTCAGGACATAGGCGTGGGCAAGGACTTCATGTCTAAAACACCAAAAGCAATGGCAACAAAAGCCATAATTGACAAATGGGATCTAATTAAACTAAAGAGCTTCTGCACAGCAAAAGAAACTACCATCAGAGTGAACAGGCAACCTACAGAATGGGAGAAAATTTTTGCGACCTACACATCTGACAAAGGGCTAATATACAGAAACTACAGTGAACCCAAACATATTTACAAGAAAAAAGCAAACAACCCCATCAAAAAGTGGGTGAAGGACATGAACAGACACTTCTCAAAAGAAGACATTTATGAAGCCAAAAAACACATGAAGAAATGCTCATCATCACTGGCCATCAGAAAAATGCAAATCAAAACCACAGTGAGATACCATCTCACACCAGTTAGAATGGCCATCATTAAAAAATCAGGAAACAACAGGTGCTGGAGAGGATGTGGAGAAATAGGAACACTTTTACACTGTTGGTGGGACTGTAAACTAGTTCAACCATTGTGGAAGTCAGTGTGGCGATTCCTCAGGGATCTCGAACTAGAAATACCATTTGACCCAGCCATCCCATTACTGGGTATATACCCAAAGGACTATAAATCATGCTGCTATAAAGACACATGCACACGTATGTTTATTGCGGCACTATTCACAATAGAAAAGAGTTGGAACCAACCCAAATGTCCAACAACGATAGACTGGATTAAGAAAATGTGGCACATATACACCATGGAATACTATGCAGCCATAAAAAAGGATGAGTTCATATCCTTTGTAGGGACATGGATGAAACTGGAAACCATCATTCTCAGTAAACTATCGCAAGGACAAAAAACCAAACACCGCATGTTCTCACTCATAGGTGGGAATTGAACAATGAGAACTCATGGACACAGGAAGGGGAACATCACACTCCGGGGACTGTTGTGGGGTTGGGGGAGGGGGGAGGGACAGCATTAGGAGATATACCTAATGCTAAATGACGAGTTAATGGGTGCAGGAAATCAACGTGGCACATGGATACATATGTAACAAACCTGCACATTGTGCACATGTACCCTAAAACCTAAAGTATAATAAAAAAAAGAAAGAAAAGCTTCTATTTAAGAACACATATTTGCTAAAACTCTCCTTCAAAATAAAGGAAAGACAAAAACGTTCCTTTATATTTCCTTTGACTCAATTTATACTACAAGGATACAGTAACCGAAACAGCATTTTGCTGGTATAAAAATAAACACATAGTCCAATGGTACAGAATGAAGAATCTAGAAATACAGCCAAATGATAACAACCTTTCACAAATCAGACTAAAACATGCACATACGTAATAAATGGTGCTGGGATAATTGGGTGGCCACATGTAGAGAAATGAAGCTCACCATATCTAAAGATTAATGCCCGGTGGATTAGAGACTAAATCTAAGATCAGAAACCATAAAATTCTAGAAGAAAAACCTAGCAAAAATCTCACAATAAACCACAGAGGAAACAGATATTATATAGAATGGGAAAAAAATTCAAACTATACTTATGATTAAGCAGTAATATGCAGACTCTGCAGGGAACTAAAAAAATCAGCAAGAAAAAAGAATCATTAAAAAATGGGGAAACTGCCCTTTAACTTTGGCTTTTATTAAGAGGAAGGACTGAAAAGACCTCATATTTTTATCAGCATTTAGATAAGGGAGAAATATAATTTTAATAAAAATAAACGCAAAATAATATACTTGAAGAATGGTATTCTACATATGCTTGTATACATACATGTATGTACATACATACGTACATAAACACATGCAATGGAATGATATTTATTCATACAACAGAATAAAATGCTGTCATTACTGTCAACATTGATGATCCTGGAGGATATTATATTAAGTGAAATAAGCCAGGTGCAGAATGAAAAATACTGCATTATCTCATGCATATGAGGGATCTAAACAAGTTGGTCTCGTAGAAGTAGAGAGTAGTATGGTGGTTACCAAAGGCTGGAGTGGTTAGAGAGGGGAACAGGATGGGGAGATGTTGGTCAGAGGACACATAGTTACAATTAGATAGATAAAATAAATTTCAAGAAATCTATTGTATAGCAAGGTGGCTGCAGTTACTGATGATATGTTGCATTCTAGAAAATTGCAACTAGAGTGGATAAGTGTTCTCACAACAAAAATGATAGCTATGTTAAATAATGCATTTGTTATTAGCTAGATTTAGATTTAACCATTCAACAATCTATATGTGGAATGTTCAAAACATCCTGCTGTATTTAATAAAATCATCCAATGTCATCTTAAATTTTAAAAAGTCAAAAAGCACGCTTAGAAAAATTATTATTCAAGCTAGCATTGAATATGTAGCTAAATTTCTTTGGGGGTGAGGACAATTAAAATGATTTCAAAAGTAATAACACAGAGATTTCATTACCAATAGTAGCTACGTAAGAGTACACTTCAAGAATAAAAAGTGTTTTCCTGTGTGAAGGTAAAATGAGAACAAAGGAGTGAGAGACATGCTTTGGGAATATCAAATCCTGGTGGACACTGCACTGAAGGAACCACATAGTTCTTGCACCAGCGCAGAAGTGTGACATGATCTGACCTAGTATTGAGTTGCAATGAGGCTTCAGGAGTCAAGGATGGAAGCAGAGACCAGGTTGGGGGAGAGAGAGGATGGGGACTCAGACCAGGTGATGAGCAGCCATGGAGAGTGAGAAGCAACTGAATTCTTGTTTCTCAAATGTGGGGCCCACGGGATGTGGGCGTGAAATGGTGAGTGTGGTGGCCTGGATAGCTAACTGAAAGGATGGAGGTGCTGTGTGTGGGGAGCAAGTCCAGGGAGAAGGATGCAGTGTGAACAGCCTGTGCGCAGCACTTAGAGCTTCCCCTCCAGCCGTGTGTCAGGGGGAGCTTGCCTCTGTGCCTTTGCACATGCCAGCCTGGGTTCCCAGAAGACTTCTCCTGCCCTGGCAGAAAAACTCCAACTGCCTTCTCAATGGTCCCAACGGTGACTCTGTCTTTGTACCCCCACGCCTATCTATCCCTCTTTGCTTCGTGCACACACTGGACCTCACACATGTTGCACAGCCTTTACCGTATTGTGTCCCAGAAGGCATCCCAGAAGTCAGGATGGAGTGCCATGAGTTCCTCAACCCTGTGTTTATCAGAATGCCTGCACCTCAGTGATCCCCACATGGCAGGGGCTCACCCAGTGACTGGCTGGGGACCTGCTGGAATCCTAGCTCTGCTATTCACAGGTCTGGCCGCCCTGGACCGCTTACCCCGCCCCCACGGACCTCAGTCTCTGCACCTGTCAAATGGGTGTGCTCTTTCTCCACCCCACCTCTGAGGGTCTTATGGGGACGGCACCACGCCCAGGATCCCGAAAACCGCGGGCAGCTCACCCTCTGCTGGGAGGTGATGGGGTCTTCGCCCACACCCTTTCCGTGCCCCAGTTGGCGCCCGGGGGAAGGCAAAGCCAAAGGGAGGCGGAGGGACTGCTGGCGACTGTCCACTTCCCGGGAAGTGGATTCATTTTGCCATTAATGCTCACCTTGACTGTGGAAGGGGCCGGCGTAGACCATTTTACTGAGCGCCTGCTAGTTTCTTGTTACGGATACGTTACCCGCTATCACCCCTATTTGTTTAAGAGAAATAAGCAACTCATTGAAAGGGGTGTGGGTCCTGGAGAGGAAGGGAATGGTGGGCCGAGCATGTACCGGTGAAGCAAGGGGGGGTGTGTCTCAGGAATGGCTGAAGTCCTGATCTGCCTACACTGTATACACTGAGGCTGGGGTTGAGTTGGTCTCCGTCCCCGCTCAGTGTGGGAGGATCTTGACCAGACCCTGCCACCCAAGGGCTTTGATTCCTGGTCTATGAATGGGGGTGGCACTCCCAGCCCTCCGCTTGCTGGGCTGAAGTGCCCACGCCCATGGGGTGTGACAACTTCTGGCCACGGCCACGAGGGGGCGCGCGAGGCTGCCGCTGGCCGCAACACGGAGCTGCATTCTGGCAGCCCAGGCTCCAGCACCAGAGAGACTGAGGTTTCCGTGGGTCTCCGTCTCCTTTTCGGGGGGCAGGATGAGCGGAACCTTGCACGTCAGGCTCAGAAGCCCCAGAAGCTGGAGCCTGAGGAGATGCTGGGTCCCTGCGTAGCGCTGACCGGCCTGGCAGCGGGTCCCAGTGCGACCCGTGAGGGGAGGGGGCTTGGGCTCCTGGTGGCCGGCGGCACCTGCTTCCTGGGCCACTGGTTCTGGTGAGTGCTGGGGGCGCCGCGGGGAGGCGTCGCGGGACTGTGGGGTCCCGGGGCGGGGAGGGCCCTGCTGGTCGCTGAGGGATCCCGGGCGCCCCAGTGGACCTCCTGCAAGCTTTGGCTCTGCCACCCGCCACTTGCACCCCTGGTTTTCCTTTCCAGAGCTAGAGGGATTGATCCCAGCTCTGTTAAATTTCCGGACGGTTCTTCTTGATACAGAAAAATCAGGAAAAGGGGAATTGGATGTGCAACAGACTCCAAGTCAATTCGGATCCTTTCACTCCGGATTCTGTTGGGGTCATGGGGATGATTCTTGTGGTGAAGACATGGAAGCCAGTGCTCAGGAGCTGGGAGATGAAACGTGGCCTGCTGAGAGAACTGCAGTGACTGAGAGCAACGTGAGGTTACGGCGCGCAGCAGTTTCATGAGCTGCAGACAATTGCTCTGGAGGCTTTGGTTCTGTGTTTACTGTGTGAAGAATGAGGATGGATGCATGCATCGCATTAGGTGATCAGAAAAGCCTTAGGCCGATTCTGCATGAGCAAAGCGCTCTGAGAGGAACACAGGCTCTACTGCATTGCCTGGATGGCTTCCTCATGCAGTTCCGTATTTCTCTGCCTGGGCAGAAGATGGTGCTGTGCTTACACAGGATGAATATTGTCATAGTGGAAGTTTAGCTGATGCAGAAGTGAAAACTGCGGAGTCATGAGTTACTTCAAAGAAGCAGAGTTGAAGGGTCTCCTTTTGCAAGGTAGCCGGGGCTTGACCTATATTCATTTAATGTCTTTGGTTCACAGGGATACAAAATCTAGTAGTATTTTTACATCTCGAGTCTCAATACCAGATGCTGCCTCTGAAGAATACGAAGATGACTGGGGATCCAACAAAACTATGTTAAACACAGGTGATCTTGGACGTGTAACAAGGATCTCTAGTCCACAGTTTGAAGAGGGTGATAGTCGTTTTCCTGCAAATGAAGGTTTGCAGGAGAATTATACCCATCTACCCAAGGAGATGTGCTGCTGGTGCTGAACCTCTTTCCAGAAATAGAGACCACTGCATGAATTCACACAGGCCAGGTTACCTTGATACCACAAGTGCTTTCCCGAGAGTTTACAGAGTTGATAAAAGTTATGATTCCTCCAGATCCAGAGAGAAGACCTTCAGTAATGGCTCTGGTAAGCATTCGGTACTGCTGTCTGCTTCTAGAAAGAGGGCAGAACGGTAACAAATAGAATTGAAGCCTGGAAAGTTCAAAAATTTACTTTTAGAAGAATAACTCAAGGAAGCACAGATGGCAGAGGCTGCAGCTGAAGCAGAGCTCTGTGCTGCCGTGACAGCCACCGTGTCCAGCACCCAGAGTAATGGGCCATTCAGCCTAGTGGAAGGCACGTGAGCCACTCCATCAACCTTCCTGCATAGTGACCTACTCATGTCCCACCTCCTCCAGAAACTGTGACAAGAGGAATCTAGGTTGAAATCACTGCTGGAATCTCGTTTGTAATTACTTTCACTATTGGTGTCAGTAGTTTTACTGCTTGGGAATTTTACTTGTGAATTACAGTTGCTGCATTTTTACCCATGTCAGGCTTTCGTCTGATCTTACCAGTCTTTCCTCTGCAGGATGGCAGTCACTGTTGGGTATTACACCATCCTGTCCAGGGTTAGCCACTGTGGGGGTGTGCTGCTTATAGCTTGCTGTTGCATTGTAATAAAAGGTATCTTTCCCTGTAGTGACTTGTAAGAAGAACTCAAGGGCGTTGTTACAAAAATATTCTCCCTTCAAAAAGAGAAAAGCTAAAAGACTCATTACTACTCAGCCTTCAGTACACCTGTGTGTCAACCTTATATTTCTTTTTTTATACAAAACTGTAAAATATACTTTTAGGTCCAACTGTTAGTGATTTGTAAGCATTGCATGAAGCCTGAGATGATAATTCTGTGGAAGCATTGCCTTGGGAATTTGCTATCTTTGCTGTAAGCTTGTAGCATTAAACAAACATTGTAATTAACAGGCTTTCTCTTTGAAACAATTATGTAAATGTACAGCTGTTCTTGAGGAACTTTGAAGTTAGTGCACTGAAAAATGTTCCTTTCCCTTCCCTTGTAATGCTATATTAATGAAGTATAATAATTACTAGTTTTGTAATTTTTTTTCTGGTAATGTTCTTCTCTGACTTTTTAAAAATGTCCCCTTCCTCCTCCCAGGTTTTATACTAGACTGTGTGGTTAGTCTGATTCTAAATGTTTTGCCTGTTTTCTCCTCAATATTCATGTACATAAATTGATCCTGGTGATCCTGTACATGACTGCTTGAAATGCCAGAATGATTTCTGACATTCCAGGTTTTTCACAAAATATATTTTATTTGTGATTAGTCATTTGACTAATAATACCAGCTAAAAGATGTTGCAAAAAATAAAATTAAAAAAATGGCTGAGCGTGGTGGTTCACACCTGTAATCCTAGCATTTTGGGAGGCTGAGGCGGGCGGATCACGAGGTCAGGAGATCGAGACCATCCTGGCTAACACGGTGAAACCCCCGTCTCTACTATAATACAAAAAATTAGCCAGGTGTGGTTGCAGGAGCCTATAGTCCCAGCTATTCATGAGGCTGAGGCAGGAGAATGGCGTGAACCCAGGAGGCGGAGCTTGTAGTGAGCGGAGATCGCGCCACTGCACTCCAGCCTGAGTGACAGAGCGAGACTCCATCTCAAAAATAAAATAAAATAAAATAATAAAATGAAATGAAATAAAATAAAATAATAACAATAAAAAGAATTTGTGTCTTGTTTGTTTCCTCATTAATGTTGGTTGAAAGCACTTGTCTTTGACTTGTGTTTTATTAACATTGATTGGCATATTAAAAGTCCCTCTGAGCTTACCTTAATTGTCTAAAAAAATGTAAGAAAAAGGGCCTGTGGGAAGTACTACCAGGCAGAGGGGCTGGTGTGAGCACATGCTGGGCAGGAGGGAAGAGGTAATGACCAGGAACAGGAAAATCCCCAAACCCAGAAAGTCAGGGAGCCAAATGAAAGCCTTTCATCTTGTATCAGCCACCTAACCCCATCGACACTCCAAGGGAACATTCTCTTTTAGAGATACTAATTGTCCTGTTTTTTTCTGTAATCCTGTAAAGGAATCTGATTTCTCCCATTAGCCTTTCACAGGACTAAAATTTCACATTAGAATGCTATTCTTTAGAAGGCACCTTCCTAGATTAGGCTGCAAGGAGATTGAGAAAGTTACTGTCAGTCACTTATACCCCACAGGGACATTAATTCACCAGAGCTTTGGTGGGGGAGTAGAGGAGCTCATTAGAAGCAGGTCTGGTTGCTGCACAGAGTGTAAAGAGGGCAGAAGCCCTCTTTACACCTTGGCCTGAAGAAAGCTCCAATCCTGGGAGGTACTGTTATTATACCCATTTTACAGAGGAGGAAACTGAGACACAGGCAGGTAATGTGATCAAGACTACGTTGCCCCGCAGTAGAGGATCTAGGACCTAAACCCAGGCAGCCTGCCTTGCCATCAGAGCTCTCCCCCATAACCTCATGCTGCCATTAAGCAGTATTGCCCTATGGCCAGGGGCACAGCCTCTGGGTTCACATTCCAGCTGCTCTACCATTTCCAGCTGTGTGACTTTGGGCAAGTTACTTGTCTGTGCTCAGTGTCCTCTGCAAAGTGGGTATAGCAATGCCTGCCTCATGGAATCCCTTAAGGGAGTTAATAGCTGTAACATGCTTAGAATGGTGCTGTGTACATCGTCACCATCCAGTACATATGGACTATCATGCCTGAATCCCAGATGCACACATATCCTTGAAGGGTCTAAAGTCCAGGATCCTGAAATGCCTGGCAGTGGGATCCTGAAATCCACTGGTAGCATTCTAACATCTTTTGGCTGCAAAATTGTACCCTGCTTCCCAGGGCTAGAAGGTGTGGGATCACCTGCTCACCCAGTTCAGCCCCAAAGTAGGCAAAGAAGGTTTTGTCACAGGCTTGCCTGAGGCCCAGCCCCTCTAACCTCCCCCTGTCCCTCCCTTGCATGCTCCCTCACCCAGATTTACACATGCACTCCAGGCCTTCTGGGCCCAAAGGGAAGGAGAGAGGGTGGGGAGTGGGTGCACAGGTCCACTGAAGCATGCTGCCTCCAGCCCTGCTGAACTGGTGGGTCCAGGGAATGGGTCTGGAGCTGAAGGGGTCTTGCTCTCCCTTTAACTTTAAGCCTTGATTTGCAGTGATCCAAGAGCTTCATCTCTTCCTGTGAGCCTGTCTGGATGTTTATGCTGGATGGCACAGGCCCCTTCTGGCAGGGGTGCACAGGCCAGGGCCTGGCTGGCAGCCATGGCAGGTGAGGAGAGCTTGGCAGATGAGCAGATCTTCTGCTTCAGCTTCAATGTATGGGCCTTCTCCTGGCTCTCAGTACATTCCTCCCGAGCCACAACTTGCCCCAGTTCAATGACACCTTCTGCAGCAGCATCATGGTGTCCAAGGGTATAATCTGGAGCATGTGCCAGTCCTACCCCAAGGTATATGGGTGTGGGGCTGAGTGGAGCCAGAAGGGCTGGATCTTGTATGACTCTTCCATGTATCAGCCCCATCCTTCAATCATCTACTTGTTCTTTTCATTTTGACTCCCTGTTTTATTCTGTCTTCTCTTCTGAGCATCTTTCCATTCACTTATCCATTCCTCCATCTATTCATCTATCCATTCATCCCAGCATCAATCTATCAATCCATGCATCCATCCATTTATTTTTCCAACTGCCCATCCATCTATCTGTCCATCATTTAGCATAAGGATTGATCAGAAGCTTCCTGGTTCTGGAGCCATGGACCAGACACCATGGGGAGACCTAATGAAAAACCACATATGATTTGTGTGCTTGAAACAAAAGTTAATGAGTGCTTACCACCTGCCTGGCAGTCCTGCATTCAGGATGCATTTCTCCCCTCATCCTGAGCCTTTTGGTACCTTCTGTAGTTTCATTTTATAGTAGAGAAGGCTGAGCTTCATAAAGTGTGGTCACTCAGCTGCATAGTGGAGTTTGGATTGGAGCTCAGATGTGTGTGACTTAGGCATCACCCTCTGCCTTGAGTCCTCCACTCCAGGGTCCCAGAGCTGCTGAGCATTCTGGGGTTGGTCAGCTCTAATCTTGATGGCATGCATTGAGCAACTCTCTATATTTTGGAGTCTTAATGTATTCCCCGCCTTAGTGATGGCAAGAACACTGCTTTGGGAGACCTGGGTGCTAGTTCCAGTTCTGTCCCAAACTTTCTGTGTGATCTTTGTCTTTCTGAGCCAGTATTTGCATTTGCATAATAGGACACAAGCACCAATTTTCACAGCCTCATAGGGGTATTACAGAGGTCAGAGAAGAGAAGAGATATATGAATATTGGTAGACTGTAGAGTGTTTTGTTTAGGTGAAGGGCTGTCAAGTCCTGACAACCCTCTGGAATGAACATGTCAGAAGTTGTAAACCTTCAATGCCCAGAGAGGTGGAGTGACTCTTTCAAGGTCACATAACTGGTCAGAGACAGACCTAGGGGGAAAAACAGAGAGAAACATGGATTCTAAGTTGGGCTCTGTCTCTAACTGCCTGGGAGGCTGCTCAAGCCCCTTCCCTCTCTGGGCCTGTTTCCTTGTTTGTACAATATGTGAGACAGGATGAGGGGATGGAGGGGGAGGATATCTGGGGGACCTGCTAGACCTCACCTCTAGGGCCCAGGCTTGGGAATCCCCAGAACCCCCATATTGTCCTTTACACCTGGGTGGCTGTGCTCAAGGGTTCAGGGAGGGGGGACTCCTGGGGCCCTGGACTCCCTAGCCCTTCCCCTTCTGTGGGCCCACCCTGGGCTGTCAGCGTGTTTGGTGCTGGTTTGTAGTCATTTCCGAGGCAGTTTATGGTCGCCTCACCTCTGTCCGTGCCATGTCCTGAGCAGAGGTCCTGGGGAGAAGAAGTCCTGGGGGCCAGAGCCACCCATGTCACCACTAGCCATGGTAATCCTCTTCCCCATGAGGAGGCTGCACCCTGGAAAATGGCAGTGGTGGAATGGAGCATCTGTCCTGACCTCCCCCTTAACCAGAGGTGGCTCTGGGGCTGTGGGCAGTGTTACTGGAGTGGCAGTGGGAAGCGAAGTGGAGGAGGAAGTATTGCTGGGTACTACTGAGTCATAGTTGATAGACTCATGTCTTCATGTGCTGTGGAGGAGGCAGTGTGGTGGGATGCAGATGGCATATGTTTTGGTGACCTACAGGCCTACATTCAAATAGCTGTTACCTCATGTTCCACGTCTGTGACCTTGGCAGGCGGAGCTCCTCAACCCCGAACCTTGCACAGCTGAGTGGGAGAAACCAGAGGGGTCTTGTGTTTTCGGGGACCTGGCATCATGCCTGGCACACAGCACTTGCAAAATCTTCATTCTCAAGATTGGCATTTGTAGCTCTGGGGGCTACACACAGAGGTCTCTGTATGTATGGGCAGGTACATGTAGATAGGTGTGGGTCTGTTTGTGTGTGTGGGAGTGCATGTTTCAGGGACACAGGCTATTAAAACCAGCACAAGGTGACTCCAATAAGGGAAGGGAGGAAAGCACATGGTAAACCAGGAAGACACTCTAGAGATGAGGCTTCCTGCACCCCACATGGTCTCTTGGTTCCTGTGCCATTGTAACCTTCAGTGTTCATGTTTGTCCTACCCTCAGGGTCATCCTCTGGATCTCAGTGCCTGGCCTGTGGAAAGCTTCAGTAAATGGGGAAACATAAATGTAAGGGAATGTAACTAGCTAATTAGGGTAATTAAGTGAGGAGAAGCCATTTCCAACATGCATTAAGCTGCCCCTGATTTTTAGGGGTTTGAGGTCTAGTGAGTGAGACAATTTGCTGCATGATGGGGAGGAAGTAGGATTCACAGAGAAGGTGAGCTGGGCTTTGTAGGTTAAGTAGAAATTCACCAGGCAGAGAAGATGTGGGAAGACGCTCCAGGCAGAAGAGCAACATCATCAAAGCCATGTGGTGAAAGAACAAGGCAAGTGGGTCAGCAATGCTACTAGAGGGGGAGGGGGAAAAGTCAAGGTGGAAATGGAGGGGGCTCAGCTCCTCAGTGCCTGGGGTGTCTTGCTAAGGAATTTGGATCTTACCCTCTAGTCGATGGGACAAGGGAGGGACATGATCAGGTTTGCAGTTTGAGAAAATTATCAGGCTGATATCTGGAAAGAGGAAGGTCTGGGGCAGCGAGACCAATGGGAGGCTTCTCTGCTCAGGTGAGAGATGGTGGTCATCTGGATTAGGGAGAATCTGAACCCAAGGCTGTAGGAACTGAGAAGACAGTTCCAGTTTACCACATGTGGAGTACCAGCTGTGGCTGGCAGGGCACAAGCACTTCTACCCAGGTTATTTCATTAAAATTCTAAAGTAGACCTGGTCAGCTCTGGAAGCCACCTGGGCCTCAGGCATGAGAGAGGAGGAGGAATTGGGGCAAATCTAGTGGGTTGGTGCAGTTGGAGATGCTGAGCCTATTAGCAAAGATGGGACAGGAAAGTGGGGAGCAGGGAAAGGAGTGGCAGGGAGAGTGAGGCCTTTCCCTGCCTGGCTGCAGCCCTTACCCGTGAGCCTCCCGTTCCTCATTCCTGCCAGATCTGCTGGATCCAGGACCAGGACCCTGATTGGTGTTGAAAGTTCGGTCTCCTCTGTGGGCCTCCCTCCCTCTGCTTCTTCCTTCTGAGGACTGCTCAGTGTTCTTCCTAAACACAAATCTGACTGCATACTCTCCTGCTGATAAATCTTCAAGGATGCCTCTGATTCTGGACAAAGGCCGAGCTTCTTAGTTTTATGTTCTGGGGGTCTCCATTGTTTGATATCCCCTCCCCAGCTTCAACTCTGCCTGTTCCTCCTCATCAAAGTACCTGTATTTTAATATGCTACCTCCTCTCCTTTTCCTCCAAGATTTTCATAATTGTGGTTGTGATGATGATGATGATGATGATGAGGATGGTGATGGTGAAGGTGGTGATAATGATAGTGATAGTTATGTTGAGGATGATGGTGAGGATAGTGATGGTGATAATGTTGGTGATGGTGAGGAAGGTGATGGTGAAGGTGTTGATAATGATAGTGATAGTTATGCTGAGGATGATGGTGATGATGATGATGATGATGGTAAGAATGGTGAAGGTGAGTATGGTGATGGTGATGGCAAGGATGGTGATGATGAGGTGATAATGATGGTGATGGTCAAGATGGTGATGGTGAAAATGGTGATGGTGATAATGATGATGATAGTGATGGTGAGGATGCTGATGGAGAAGATGGTGATGATAGTGATACTTATGCTGAGGATGCTGCTGCTGATGCTGGTGAGAATGGTGAGGGTGAGACTGATGATGATAATGAGGATGGTGATGGTGAGTATGGGGATGGTGATGGTACACCCCTTGATTTGGCAATTCGACGTCTAAGAATTGTTCATTTCTTCTAGGATTTTTTTTTTTGAGTCAAGACTTCCCTATGTTGCCCAGGCTGGCCACAAACTACTGGCCACGAGTGATCCTTTGACTTTGGTCTCCTGAGTAGCTGTGATTATAGGCATGAACCATGGTGCCTGGCTTTACCCTAGGAATTTATCCTGAGGAAATAATCAGACAAGTGTGCCAAGTGGTACTTAGAGAAGGGTATTTATTGTTGCATTGATGATAGTAGGTAAGATGTGGGAAGAATGTCAATGTCCAGCAATAAGAGATTGGCTAAATAATTGTGCTACAGCTAGGCAAGGGGCTAGCTTACGGCCATTCAGAACACAGACCCTCCTGATTCAGTCAAATCTCCTGTCACTGCTCTCACACAGCACACACCTCTGTCCTTTTCAGCACAAATTACCATCATAATTTTACATTTCTTTGTGAACCTCTTTGATGAATTTCTGTATCCCTCATTAGATGCTAAGCTCCATGGAGGCAAGGAGTATACTATATTCATTATTGTGTCCTCTGTGCCAAGTTAAGTTCCTGGAACACTGTACACTCTCAATAATTTGTTGTTAAATGAATGACTGAGTCTATATTTCTTAGTATGGAAAGATGTTTGAAATATGCAGTTAAGAGAAAGAGCAGATTATAAAACAGCATGCCTGCTGTAGTACACACTGCTAATTCTCTCCTTTCTTGATCTCATTTGGGGGACCACATGCACACTCTCAGTCAATAAATTATGATTGATCCAAAGTCAATCATGACAATGCTATTGTCTGATGCTAGGGATGGTGATGAGATCAGGTTCTGGCCAATCTAAACACAGATTTCCAGACCTAAAGAGAAATCCTCTGGGGCTCACCTCTGAAGTTCTTGCTTTTCTAATAAAAATGTAGAAGTGACTGCTTTTGCTGGCCTTGGAAATACATGTAGTGGTTGGAGCTGCAGTAGCTGTCTTACACTCATGAGCTAAATTCCAATAGACTCACAAAGATGCTGGGCCTAACATTGTTGAACAAGTGAACCATAGCCAGGAACCATAGATACTCTAACTATGTAAGAAAAATGAACCTGTATTTGTTTAAGTGACTGAACTTTCAGATTAATGCACTCCCAACAGATACAGAGCATGATCCCATATATACCTGTATGTGCAAATATGAATAGAAAAATAATTAAAGTGATTATCTCTGGGTGATAGGATTCTCCTTCATATTTTTTTATTTTATAAAGTTTTCCCAAAGGGCATGTAAATAATAATCAGATGAATATTTCTGTACATTCAGAAAATAAACAATGGTGCTAATTTTATTTTTAAAAAATAAGCAAAATATTGGAGCCCCAGAAGGTAGTTTACTACCATATGGTAAGTTAATTAGCCACAACCAAGATGAACACTTGTGGGTATCCTGGAGGACAGGCTTGGCAGCAGTGAGAGGTCCCCTCCAGAATAGTATGTGGTTCCAAACTCTTGAGGGAGGTGGGGGAGACCCTGGGGAAGTAGATGAGAACCTGAATGAGGCTCTGTGGGGAGACAGGATGTTCCTCAGCCCTCACAAGGACATGTCAGTTTCACCTGAGATTAGGCCCCGGCCTTGGCTGGGCAGCCTGCCAGCCAGGTTCTCAGTAGCATGGGGTGATAACAGGAGGAGGGGAAGCCTGGCAAGCTGGGGAATCTCTAGGGTCTTCAGGTGGGTCTGTCTTGGGCAGCACCTGTGTTGGCTGTAAACAGATTTCCAGGAAGCAGAGCGTTGCAATCTCTCCCACCACAAACCTGGACCAACAGGGATGTTTCCATAGCAGCATCCTGGACATGATCTGTGATGCCCTCTCCCCCTTTTCCCTTTCTCTTAGAATAGGACAGACCAGTCTGGAGCAGCTAGTGTCCTGCAGTGACTCCAGTTTGCTGCTCTCTTCCTTTCTTTCTTCCTCCTGTCCTCTGCCTCCCTGCCTCCTTCACCTTCTACATCAGGAAGCTCAAGTCACCTGCCTGAGCCTGAGATTCTCATCTAAATCACAGAGTGCCAGTCAGTGCCTCCCTTCCTCTTCCCAGGGAGCAACTTCAATCTTCCCTGCCTGCTGTGGGGAGCTAGACCCTGCCCCTTATTCCCTGTGGGACAATCCACAGCCTAAGTTTCCTCACCCCTGTAATGGGACAGCAGTCCTGCCTGCCCACCTGGCAGTGCTGATTCCAGGCCTGGGGCCCTCCTGGGCAAATTGCCAGTGTGGGGGTCATGGTGGCTGTTTGTGTGTGTGGAGGGGTGGGGCTGCCATCTGGCCATTTACAGACCCCATCCTTCCTCCCTTCCTATGCTTGTCACTTCAGGAATCCCTCTCCTTTGTGCCATAAGGCATTTTCAGATCCATCATCTTATTGAGCCTCACATCTCCTTGGTGAAGTTGGAGTTATCGTCACTATTTTACTGATGAGTAAACTGAGGCTCAGAAAGGGGAAAGTCATTGCCCTGGGTTCCATTGTGGATTTATAGCAGAGCTGGGATTAGGATGTGTGTTCTATATACCCACTGGGGTGCTGGCCCATCTGCAGCCAAGGCCTGTCTTCCTGATTCCACGAGGACCCCTTCCCATTCCTTTACTTCCCATGACAGCCACTGTCACCACTACCCAGGGTCTGTGCTCACTGTCACACCACCCCTCGCTGACCCTTGCAGCTGGGCTGTAACCCACAATGTCCATCAGATTGATTTACATAAATGGTGGTTAGGCTCCAAATCCACTCTCCCCAGACTGACACAAATTGCACTACAGGGGGCCTCAACTGTAGGCCTTTCTGGTCTAGAGAGAGAGATGGTCCTGTAGAAATGTCAACATCACTTGGCCAAGAGGAGAGTGGAAGCACAGGAGAAAGTTCAGGGAGTGAGTTCAGGAGGCGGTGGCCCTTGAGTTGGGTCTTGAGGGATGTGTAAAAGTTATGAGGCAATGAACTCTGGGACAGGCATCCTAGGAGGAAACAGCAGCATTCTCCAAGGCTCACACTGGCCTGGTGGCTGCAAGGTAGAACTGGGTGACCTGGACCCCATGAGGCAGTGCTCCCTTTTCAGGAGGAAATCTGCATTTCCCATACTTTGGGCTGTCTCAGAATGCCCCAGAGATCTTGTGAAATTCCTGGGTCCTGTTCCCAGGGATTCTGGTCCAGGCAGAGGAATCTGCACTTCTCACAGGCAGAGGCTGTGACCTCGCCCCACAGTTCTCATGCAGGTGGTCCCTGGACCACTCTTGGAGAGATACAAGCAGGACTGAGGAGGCTTTGACCCAAGCACTGTGCAGTGTTGGGATGGGGAAAGATGTGGAATGGGCCAGAGGAATAGTGGTCAGAGCTGTACCCTCCTGGACCACCCTGTCTAAAATGTGGCTCTCTCATTCCCCTTCCCCACTGATACGTTCTATCCTCCTTCCATTTTCCTTTTTCCCTGGTGCTCTTTTTTATTTTATTTTATTTGTTGTAGAGACAAGGTCTCACTATGTTGCCCAGCCTGGGACGGCGTTTTTTATGTTTGTTTGTTTGTTTTGTTTTGTTTTGTTTTGTTTTGCTTTTCCCCAGGTGCCTCACCTTCCCCTCATGAGCTTTCTGCCCGCCTTGAGGTACTACTAGAGGGCTCGAGGTGCACCCTGGTTTCTAGCCAGGGACACTAGGGTCTCCGGGGCCCAGTGCAGGGCTGATGGGTAGGGACGTTCATCCTTGAGGGACCCAGGCCCCACTTCTGTGCGACACAGTTTTTAATGTTTTTCTCTGCCCCAGGTGTCTCACCTTTCCCTCATGGGCCTTCTCTCTGCCTTCAGGTACCCCTAGCAGGCCAAGGCGCACCCTGGGCTCGAGCCAGGGATACCAGGGTCCCCGGGGCGCAGCGCAAGCGCTGATGGGAAGACAGTTTCCTCTGTGGGAGACCCAGGCCCCGCTTCTCCGCGGCGCGGTTTTTTTTTTTCTCTGCCCCGGGTGCGTCACCTTCCCCTCATGGGCCTTCTGCCCGCTTTTGGGTACACCTAGCGGCCTGAAGCGCACCCTGGTCTAGAACCAGGAATGCCAGGGTCCCCTAGGCCCAGCGCAGTGGCTGATGGGAAGACATTTTTGTCCGCGGGGGACCCAGACCCCGCTTCTCGGGGGAGCAGTTTTTTTTTTCTCTGCCCCAGGTGCCTCACCTTCCCCTCAGGGACCTTCTGCCTGCGTTGGGGTACCCTAGCAGTCCGGAGGCGCACCCTGGGCTCAAACCAGGGACGCCAGTGTCCCCAGGGCCCAGCGCAGGGGCTCATCAGAAAGCACTTTCGTCAGTGGGGGACCCAGGCCCCGCTTCTGGGCCGCACGGTTTTTTATTTTTTTCTCTGTCCCAGATGTCTCACCTTCCCCTCATGGGCCTTCTGTCCGTCTTGGGGTACCCCTAGCAGGCCGAAGCGCACCCTGGACTCTAGCCAGGGACAACAGGGTCCACGGGGCCCAGCTCAGAGTCTGATGGGAAGACACTTTCGTCTGTGGGGGACCCAGGCTCCGATTCTCTGCAGGGTTTTTTTTTTTCTCTTCCCCAGATGCCACACCTTCCCCTCATGGGCTTTCTGCCCGCCTTTGAGTACCCCTAGGGGGTCGGAGGCTCACCCTGGTTTGGAGCCAGGGATGCTAGGGTCCCCGGGGCCCAGCGCAGCGCTGATGGGAAGGGATTTTTGTCCGTGGGGGACCCAGGGCCCGCTCTCCGAGGTGAGCTTTTATTTTTTCTGCCGCAAGTGCCTCACCTCTCCTCCCTCACACCTCACCTTCCCCTCATGGGCCCTCTGCCCGCCTAGAGGTACCTCTAGTGGCCCGAGGCGCACCCTGTGGCCGAACCACGGACGCCAGGGTCCCTGGGGTCCAGCACAGGCGCTTATGGGAAGACACTTTCGTTCGTGGAGGACCCAGGCTCCGCTTCTCAGCCGCGCATTTTTTTTTTCTCTGCCCGGGTGCCTCACCTTCCTCTAATGGGCCTTTTGCCCGCTTTGGGGTACCCCTAGCGGGCCCTACTCGCACCCTGGGCTCGAACCAGGGTCACCAGTGTCCAGGAGGTCCTGCGCAAGGCCTGATGGGAAGGCACTTTCATCAGTGGGGGACCCAGGCCCTGCTTCACTGCGGCGCGGCTTTTCTTTTTTTTCTGCCACAGGTGCCTCACCTTCCACTCATGGGGCTTCTGTCCGCCTTGGGGTACCCCCAGCAGCCCGAGGCGTACCCTGGTCTCGAACCAGGGTTGCCAGGGTCCCTGGGGCCCAGCGCAGGGTCTGATGGGAAGGCACTTTCTTCCGTGGGGGACCGAGGCCGCCCTTCTCCGTGGGGAGGTTTTTTATTTTCTCTGCCCCATGTGCCGTTCCTGCCCCTCACGGGCTTCTGCCCGCTTTGGGGTAAGGCTAGCGGCCCCAGGCGCACACTGGGTTCCAACCAGGGTCGCCAGAGTCCACGGGGCCAAGCGCAGGGGCTGATGGGAAGGCACTTTCGTCCGTGGTGGACCCTAGGCCCCCCTTCTCCGTGCCGTGGTTTTCTTTTTTTTCTGCCACAGGTGCCTCACCTCTCCTCCCTCAAACCTCACCTTCGTCTCATGGGCCATCTGCCCGCTTTGGGGTACCCCTAGTGGACCGGGGCGCACGCTGGGCTCCAACCAGGGACGCCAGAGTCCCCGGGACCCAGCGCAAGGGCTGATGGGAAGACACTTTGGTGCGTTGCTGACCCAGGCACAGCTTCTCTGAGGCGCGGTTTTTTTGTTTGTTTTTTTTCTGCCACGGGTGCCTCACCTCTCCTCCCTCATACCTCAACTTCCCCTCATGGGCTTTCTGCCCGCCTTTGGGTACCCCTAGCTGCCCGAGGCGTACCCTGGGTTTGAGCCAAGGTCGCCAGGGTCCACGGGGCTCAGCGCATGGCCTGATGCGAAAGCACTTTCGTCCGTGGGGGGCCCATGCCCTGCTTCTCCGTCGCGCGTTTTTTTTTCTTTTTTTTTTCTGCCACAGGTGCCTCACCTCTACTCCCTCAGACCTCACCTTCCCCTCATGGGCCTTTTGTTTGCCTTGGGGTACACCTAGCAGTTCGAGGTGCACTGTGGGCTCGAACCAGGGACGCCAGGGTCCCTGGCGCAAGGGTTTAGGGACCCTTGCCCAGCGCAAGGGTTTAGGGACACTTTCGTCAATGGGGGACTCAGGCCCCGCTTCTCCGCGGCGCGGTTTTTTCTCTTTCTCTGCCGCAGGTGCCTCACCTTCCCCTCATGGGCTTTCTGCTCTCCTTGGGGTACCCCTAGCGGATGAGACGCACCCAGGGTTCCAGCCAGGGACACCAGGTTCCCCAGGGCCCAGCGCAGGGGCTGATGGGAAGGCACCTTCGTCCGTGGAGGACCCAGGCCCCGCTTCTTTGCGGCGCGGTTTTATTTTTTTCTCTGCCCCTTGTGCCTCACCTTCCCCTCATCCCCTTCTGCCCGCATTGGGGTACCCCTAGAGGGCCCGAGGCATACCCTGGGCTCGAACCAGGTTAGCTGGGGTCCCCGTAGCCCAGCGCAGGGGCTGATGGGAAGGCACTTTCGTCCGTTGGGGACCCCGGCCCCGCTTCTCCGCGGCGTGGGTTTTTGTGTGTGTGTGTGTGCCACAGGTGCCTTACCTCTCCTCCCTCAAACCTCAACTTCCCCTCATGGGCTTTCTGCCCACCTTCCGGTACCCCTAGCGGCCCGAGGCGCACCCTGGGTTTGAGCCAAGGTCGCCAGTGTCCACGGGGCTCAGCGCAGGGCCTGATGGGAAGGCACTTTCGTCCGAGGGAGACCCATGCCCTGCTTCTCCATGGTGCGGTTTTTTTCTTTTTTTTTTTTTTTCTGCCACAGCTGCCTCACCTCTCCTCACTCAGACCTCACCTTCCCCTCATGGGCCTTCTGTCTGCCTTGGGGTACACCTAGCAGCTTGAGGTGCACTGTGGACTCGAACCAGGGACGACAGGGTCCCTGGGGCCCAGCGCAAGGGCTGAGGGGAAGATACTTTCTTCCGTGGGAGACCCACTCCCCGCTTCTCCGCGGCGAGGTTTTTTGTTTTTTTTTCTCTGCTCCAGGTGCCTTACCTTCCCCTCATGTTTCTTTGGGGTAAGGCCTTCTGCACGCTTTAGGGTACCTCTAGCGGCCCGAGGCACACCCTGGGCTCGAACCATGGAAGCCAGGTTCCACGGGGCCAAGCGCAGTGGCTGATGGGAAGGCACTTTCGTCCGTGGGGGACCCAGGCACCGGTTCTCCGCTGCGCGGTTTTTTTTTTTTTTTTCTGCCACAGGTGCCTCACCTCTCCTCCCTCAAACTTCAGCTGAAACTTTTGGGCCTTCTTTCCTCCTTGGGGTACTCCTAGCAGCCTGAGGCGCACTGTGGGCTCGAACCAGGGACGTCAGCGTCCTCGGGGCCCAGCGCAAGGGCTGACGGACACTTTCGTCAATGAGGGACCCATGCCCTGCTTCTCCGCGGCGCGGTTTTTTCTCTTTCTCTGCGGCAGGTGCCTCACCTTCCCCTCATGGGCTTTCTGCTCTCCTTGGGGTACCCCTAGCGGCCGAGGCGCACCCTGGGTTCCAGCCAGGGACACCAGGTTCCCCAGGGCCCAGCGCAGTGGCTGATGGGAAGGCACCTTCGTCCGTGGAGGACCCAGGTCCCGCTTCTTTGCGGCGCGGTTTTTTTTTTTTTTCTCTGCCCCTTGTGCCTCACCTTCCCCTCATCCCCTTCTACCCGCATTGGGGTACCCCTAGAGGGCCCAAGGCATACCCTGGGCTCGAACCAGGGTTGCCAGGGTCCGGGCGGCCCAGCGGAGGGGATAATGGGAAGGCACTTTAGCCCTTGGGGGACCCAGGCCCCGCCTCTCTGCAGCGCGGTTTTGTTTTTTTTTCTCTACCTCAGGTGCCTCACCTTCCCCTCATGGGCCTTCTGTCCCCCTTGGGATACCCCTATTGGACACGAGGCGCACCCTGGGCTCTAACCAGGGTCGCCAGGGTCCAAGGGATCCAGCGCAGGGGCTGATGGGAAGGCACTTTCGTCCGTTGGGGACCCTGGCGCCGCTTCTCTACGGCGTGTTTTTTTTTTTTTTTTTCTGCCACAGGTGCCTCACCTCTCCTCCCTCAAACCTCACCTTCCCGTCATGGGCCTTTTGTCCGACTTGAGGTACCCCTAGTGGCCAGACGCACACCTTGGGTTCGAAACTGGGACACCAAGTTCCCCGGGGCCCAGCGCAAGGGCTGATGGGAATACACTTTCTTCCTTGGGGACCCAGGCTCTGCTTCTCCTTGGCGTTTCGTTTTGTTTTGTTTCGTTTTCTTTGGTTTTGCTTTTCCCCAGGTACCTCACCTTCCCCTCATGGGCTTTCTGCCCGCCTTGAGGTACCCGTAGCAGGCCCGAGGTGCACCCTGGTTTCGAGCCAGGGACGCTTGGGTTTCCGGGACCCAGTGCAGGGCTGATGGGTAGGGACGTTCGTGGACGACTCAGGCCCCACTTCTGGGCGACACAGTTTTTAATTTTTTTCTCTGCCCCAGGTGTCTCACCTTTCCCTCATGGGCCTTCTCTCTGCCTTCAGGTACCCCTAGCAGGCCGAGGCACACCCTGGGCTCGAGCCAGGGATACCAGGGTCCCCGGGGCGCAGCGCAAGCGCTGATGGGAAGACAGTTTCCTCCGTGGGGGACCCAGGCCCCGCTTATCCGCGGCGCCGTTTTTTGTTTTTTTTTTTTCTTTGCCCCGGTTGCGTCACCTTCCCTTCATGGGCCTTCTGCCCGCTTTTGGTTACCCTAGCGGCCTGAAGCGCACCCTGGTCTCGAACCAGGAATGCCAGGGTCCCCTAGGCCCAGCGCAGGGGATGATGGGAAGACACTTTCGTCCGTGGGGTCCCAGGCTCCGCTTCTCCGTGGCGTGGTTTTTTTTTTTTTTTTTTTTTTCTGCCGCAGGTGCCTCACCTCTCCTTCCTCAAAGGTCACCTTCCCCTCATGGGCCCTCTGCCCGCCTAGAGGTACCGCTACCGGCCCGAGGCGCACCCTGTGGCCGAACCAGGGACGCCAGGGTCCCAGGGGTCCAACACAGGCGCTGATGGGAAGACACTTTCGTCTGAGGAGGACCCAGGCCCCGCTTCTGAGCGGCGCGGTTTTTTTTTTTTCTCTGCCCGGGTGCCTCACTTTCCTCTAATGGGCCTTTTGCCAGCTTTGGGGTACCCCTAGCGGGCCCGACTCGCACCCTGGGCTCGAACCAGGGTCACCAGTGTCCACGAGGTCCAGCGCAAGGCCTGATGGGAAGGCATCTTCATCAGTGGGGGATCTAGGCCCTGCTTCACTGCGGCGCGGGTTTTTTGTTTTTTTTTCTGCCACAGGTGCCTTACCTTTCCCTCATGGGGTTTCTGTCCGCCTTGGGGTACCCCCAGCAGCCCGAGGCGCACCCTGGACTCGAACCAGGGACGCCAGGGTCCCTGGGGCCCAGCGCAGGTTCTGATGGGAAGGCACTTTCTTCCGTGGGGGACCCAGGCCTCCCTTCTCCGTGGCGAGGTTTTTGTTTTTTTTTTTTTCTCTGCCCCAGGTACCCCACCTTCCCCTCATGGGCTTCTGCCCGCTTTGGGGTACCGCTAGCGGCCCAGGCGCACACTGGGTTCGAACCAGTGTCGCCAGGGTCCACGGGGCCAAGCGCAGGGGCTGATGGGAAGGCACTTTCGTCCGTGGGGGACCCAAGTCCCCCTTCTCCGTGGCGCGGTTTTGTTTTTTTTTCTGCCACAGGTGCCTCACCTCTCCTCCCTCAAACCTCACCTTCGTCTCACGGGCCTTCTGCCCGCCTTGTGGTACCCCTAGCAGCCCGAGGCGAACCCTGGGGATGAACCAGGGTCGCCAGGGTCCCCGGGGCCAAGCGCAAGGGCTGATGGGAATACACTTTCGTCAGTGGGGGACCCAGGCACCGCTTCTCCGCGGCGCAGTTGTTTTTTTCTTTCGGCTGCCCCAGGTACCTTACCTTCCCCTCATGGGCCATCTGCCCGCTTTGGGGGTACCCCTAGTGGACCGAGGCGCACCCTGGGCTCGAACCAGGGTCGTCAGGGTCCCCGGGGCCCAGCGCAAGGGCTGATGGGAAGACACTTTCGTCCGTGGCTGACCCAGGCCCACCTTCTCTGAGGCGCGGTTTTTTTGTTGTTTTTTTTTCTGCCACAGGTGCCTCACCTCTCCTTCCTCAAAACTCAACTTCCCCTCATGGGCTTTCTACCCGCCTTGGGGTACCCCTAGCGGCCCGAGGCGCACCCAGGGTTTGAGCCAAGGTCGCCAGTGTCCACGGGGCTCAGCCCAGGGCCTGATGGGAAGGCACTTTCGTCCGTGGGGAACGCATGCCCTGCTTCTCCGTGACGCGGTTTTTTTCTTTTTTTTTTTTTTTTTTTCTGCCACAGGTGCCTCACCTCTCCTCCCTGAGACCTCGCCTTCCCCTCATGGGCCTTCCGTCTGCCTTGGGGTACACCTAGCAGCTCGAGGTGCACTGTGGGCTCGAACCAGGGACGCTAGCGTCCCTGAGGCCCAGCGCAAGGGCTGATGGGAAGATACTTTTGTCCGTGGAGGACCCAGTCCCCGCTTCTCCGCGGCGAGGTGTTTTTTTTTTCTCTGCCCCAGGTGCCTCACCTTCCCCTCATGTACCTTTGGGGAAAGGCCTTCTGCACGATTTGGGGTACCTCTAGCGGCCCGAGGCACACCCTGGGCTCGAACCGTGGAACCATGCGCTTCCACGGGGCCAAGCGCAGTGGCTGATGGGAAGGCACTTTCGTCCGTGGGGGACCCAGGCCCCACTTCTCCGTGGCGCGTTTTTTCTGTGACAGGTGCGTCACCTCTCCTCCCTCGAAGCTCACCTTCCCCTCATGGGCTTGCCGCCTGCCTTTGGGTACCCCTGGCAGAACCGAGGCACACCCGGGGCTCGAACCAATGTCTCCAGGGACCACAGGGTCCAGTGCAGGGGCTGATGGGAAGGCACTTTCCTCCGTGGGGGACCAAGGCCCCGCTTCTCCGCGGGGCGTTTTTTTAATTTTTCTTTTTCTGTGTCAGGTGCCTCACCTCTCCTCCCTCAAAACTCACCTTCCCCTCATGGGCTTTGTGTCCCCCTTGGGGTGCACTTAGCGGCGGAGGCTATGTGATTGGGTTTACAAGTACTAGTTTCCTAGGTCCAACATCACATTCGGATATCTCTTTATAAATTGGTGTAGTTACCGTGATCTATCAGCATAGAGATGGCTCCATCCATTAAAAATATATTGGTATTGATGGCTTCAAAAAATTGTATATTTGTTATTGGCATATAAAACAAATAAATGGCCAGATACAAAATTGAGCAGAACCCAGATTAGCATCTAATAAAGAATATGTATCAATGTAGATATATTTATTTACATATTAATGTTTTTTTTCAAATTGGCCAAATTTTTCAAAACAATTACATATTAAAAATTGAGATATATGGAAATTCTAAGTAATAAATTTATAGTCATTCCTAGGGTAGGCATTAACACTTCTTGGTAACTTCTGTAAGTTAATTATAGTTTAACTTCCTAATTAATTCTGTAAGTTAATTTATAGTTTAACTTCCCAGAGGCTTTGGTGTCTTTTTTTACTCTCACTTTAAAATACACACAATAGTATATAATATATCACATTTGGTCAACAGTTCAAATTTTTTTATTCTTTAAAGCATGTACAAATATATACTAGTTAGAATTCCTGTGAAAAATTCTAATACAGAGGAATTATATGGCTATGTTTGGAAAGATAATATTTATTTAAAAATGTGTTGTTTTTTATGTTTTATGTTTGCAATAAGCATTATTTAAGTTTGATTGAAGAACTTTATGATTTTTATGTATTACTTTCTTGTATTGAGAAATAGTGGTCCATTGTTGGGCTGTATTTAAAATTAATGTGTATGAAATAAATATTTAGAGTTATTAATTTTCCACAAGTAATATGGGTATTTGACCTAAATCAGTATCTTTTATCATATCAGCCTCACATATAACAAGAATAATAGCAAGGACAACAACAACAAATTTGAATGTTTCCTTTGTGCCTATGCTCCTATCATGTTATACTCATTCATATACCTAACAATTAATTCGAAGTTAGACACACAGGATTTACTCATCAGTATTAGAGCATTCACTGTTATCCAGGAAGAAAACTATCCCTGGTGCTGAAACTGCTCTGTGTAGTCCTTGTGGTTGAAGAATTAAAACAGTTTCTTTTAGACATTTCCTTTCATTGAAATTATGAATTGGATAAGTGTTCATACCTTAGAGGAAGTATTAAATTTCACATGTTAACATCTTAATTAATGTAAGATTAATATTCTACTTATGACTATGTTTTAATATTGAAAAATGAGTTTATGATGAGTTTCATTAGTTTCTAGAGAAAACAATGGTTTAAAAAATTTCAGTACATAAGACATTGAAGAGTCTATGAATGTTCCAGAAATCTGAAAACATATACCACTAATCAAAAGTTTCTCCATTCATGTTGACTAGCATTTGCCTTAGGTATCAGAATTAATGGATTTGTGTTAAAAATAAACACCTGAAATCTAATTCCCTAACTGCGTTATAACACACTTGATTACAAGTACTTGGCTTTTATTTAATGCTTATAATGACTTTAAATTGTAGCGAAATGGGCTTCCCCCAAGAGGACTGCTTTGTTGATCCTGAGTTGGGGTCCTAAAACAGAAGTTAACTATACTTTCATATATTCTTGCAAGTAGAAGTACAGTGTTGGTGTAAATTCTCCTTAGATGGATAGCTAAGTCCAGAGGAAATAATGGTAATGGGCACCATATGACCATATGCAATTCATGTGCATATTTATATCAAGAAAAGGAACATTATAGGTCTGGTGAGACCCTATTTTGTTCTGACAATGTCATCTGTATGTGTCTGTTTCAGGAATTTGGAAGTCAAAGGATTCTGTGCTGGATTGTAAAGCATGTGCTTCTGCTTGATGTAGCTACTCAATTTTATATTCTTGACTAATAAAGTCATAAACATAATTCAACCTCTGTGTGTGTGCTCTCCTTCCATTAATTTATACTTTACCAAAAAGTATTGAATGTGTGTGTTATGTAAGTTTCCTATAAATGATACTAAATGATTTATTAGCTTTATTCAATAAAGTTTTAAGTGTTTTCTTCTATGACTATATTACTTGTTAACAAGAAATTTCTTTTTTTTTTTTTTGAGATGGAGTCTCGCTCTGTCGCCCAGGCTGGAGTGCAGTGGCGCGATCTCGGCTCACTGCAAGCTCCGCCTCCCGGGTTCACGCCATTCTCCTGCCTCAGCCTCTCCGAGTAGCTGGGACTACAGGTGCCCGCCACCATGCCCGGCTAATTTTTTGTATTTTTTAGTAGAGACGGGGTTTCACCCTGGTCTTGATCTCCTGACCTCGTGATCCGCCCTCCTCGGCCCCCCAAAGTGCTGGGATTACAAGCGTGAGCCACCGCGCCCGGCCAAGAAATTTCTTTAACTGAAAACTTCAAGCAAGATTATCTGGGTAACTCTTTCAAAAAGAATTGTACCTGTATTTTGGGATTGAGTATATTAATTTCTTCTACTGTTTTAACAGGACATAATTTTACAAGACAAGCTACTTTTTCAAAGCCTGCTTCTCCTCCCATTTTCCCTATCTCTGTGATTGACACCTCCAACCCCTGTAGCCTGCCTCTGCTCTCTCTTAACCAAGTCCTACTGATACTACTTCCTAAGTATTTTTCAGCCCTGTCCTTCCTCTCCATCATGATGGACTCATTTCCAGTTGAAATCCTTATGGTACCCTCCCTGGATTATTGCAGTAATCAGAGAGCCGGTCTCCTTAACTCAGGATTCACTTCTTCTCATCTGTTGTTCACAGTGACATCAGAAAGATATTTTAAAATGATGAACTAGAATTAATTACATAAAACACACATACACACATAAATAATACTTAAATCTTTCAATGATGTTCCAATTACATAAAATATAATATAAGAGGCACTTTACGTTCTGGCCTCAATCTTTCAATTCAAACTTATCTCCTGCCACTATCTCCTTTGAACATTGTATGCCGGCTACTTTAGAATAATAATAATATATAATATTCATAGAGCCCTTCCTGGGTTCCTATCACTGTACAAAATACTTCACATATAACAAATAATCTTTGACAACCTTATTAGGCAGGTACTATTATTATCAATCTATGTATCTATATCTATATATATAATATCTATACTTTATAGATAAGAAAAAAGAGAGTAAAAACTTGCCAAAATTACAAAGCTTAGAAGTGTAGCAGTTGGGATTTGAATCTAGGCATCCTGCCTCTACAGTCCACAGTGGCTTTCTTGTGCCAAAAGGCTGGCAGTTCCCTAGACTTGACATATCTCAAAATCTGTGTCTTTCACATGCTCTTGCAATTGTCTGGAAAATCTTTCCCAACCTCAGTCTGTCTGTGGTACTCATGTTCACCCCAGAAGAACTGACTCCATCTGTCCTCTCTGCATGAAAATTTCTCTGAATCTCAGCACTTTGGGAGGCCGAGGCGGGTGGATCACTTGAGCTCAGGAGTTCGAGACTGCCCTGGGCAACATGGTGAAACCCCGTCTTTACTAAAATACAAAAAACTCGCCAGGTATGGTGGCACAAGCCTGTAATTCCAGCTGCTCCGGAGGCTGAGGCAGGAGAATTACTTGAGCCTGGGAGGCAGAGGTTGCAGTGAGCCAAGATTGCACCACTGCACTCCACCTTGGGCTACAGAGTGAGACTCCGTCAAAAAAAAAAAAAAAAAGAAAGTTTCCCTGGTAAGGGCTCATGCCTTGGCACTGAGGGCATCTTGCAAAACTCAAGGATGCCACTTGGCATAGCAGATAGAAAATAATTGTGATATGAGGCAGGACTGAATTGGATTTATGGCTCTATTGCATATTGGTTTTGTGATTTTGGGAAAGTCATTTAATCTCTCTGAATTTTAGTTTCTTTAGGGATTAATAATATCTTTTCCAGGGAGCTGTTATTAGGATGAGACAACGACCAGAACATAGCAAGAATTCATTAGTGCTCTCACCACCCTTCCTCCGTTGCAGCTCTCAGTACCTGAATGGCAATCATGCATCTTCTCATCGGCCTGTGAATTGCTTCCCCTTTCATCTTTGGCTCTGCAGTATTTAGTGTCACTAGTGAAATGTGTGAATTGAATGAATCGACAACTGATCCTTAATACCTAATGAGACAAGTGAATGAATCCTTTTGTTCATTTTATGGCCAGAAAGATAGTGTAATTAAGTAATAACAACTGACAAAAAAGTGAAACTCTACCTATACTTTGTCCTTTTCTCAAGTAGCATCTGAAACTTTTTCCTTCTGATTAAAAAATTATCACTGAAGGATCTCTTTGAATGTGTCTCGAATTTTATATAAGCAGATGTTCACAGCTCAGCATATTAGAAGATTATATGATTTTAAAAATTGGTTCATAGTTTTATAGTCTTGGAATATCTATCTATCATCTATCTATCTATCTATCTATCTATCTATCTATCTATCTATCTAGTTATCTATCTGCCTACCTACCTACCAATGTGTCATCTTCAAATATATTTAGGCTGCTTTCCTGAGGCTAATTTTTATTCCATTCTTTCATTTTTTTCAAGATCCCGGTATTCCCTGGTGTATTGGGTCCAGGTATTTATGAATAGGAGAAGAAATGATTCAGCGGCAGCTCCCCAGGATTTTGAATTATGAGATATGAAATTAGAAATGGCAACTTAGGTGGATTGTTTGAGAACACTATGTATTACTGCTTCTGTATCAACTTCTCTTCTCCCTTGTTCATACTTTTTTAATATGCATTTCAAGCACTATGTATTGGTGAACATTTGAACCCAAATCATATAACAATAGAAGATGCCATAGTTGGAAAGGCATAAAAGGTCATTCTAAATGTGTGAACAAGTTAGAGAACTACAAAATTAGAGATCATCATTGCTATATTGCAGACAGACTTCATTGCTTTTCACAGAAATTAAGCCATAGATAACAATGACAGGTTGAAATAGGTCATGATTTCTAAAAATAATGTCATGTAAATTACCTAGGTAAATACATTAAAATATGAATTATTTGAAAAAATGAATAGTAGGCCCTCAGAATAGCCCTACACATAAGTATATAATAAAAGCATGAGTTCAAGAGCAGAATGTTAATGAAGCTCCCTGTCTTGGTTTCTTTAATAAGATTCTTCTATTCTGCTTTCCAGAACTATTATGTTCCCATTATAAACTTTGTACCAAGTTAAAAGTAAGGCCCCCTTTGCCCCTTTTTTCTGTCTTCCTGGCTCTCTCGTCCTAGGAAGTTAAAAAGAGTCAGAAAATCCCATCTTTTCTTCTATGAAGTTTGGGAGAAAAGTCAAGATAGGCTATAAAGTGTTGCACTTGATAATCCAAGCATCCTTCTACTGATAGTAGAGTCTCATTATCCTTCCTCAGATATATGCAATGACGAAAATAATGAGAAAGCATGCACCCAAGTAACTCTTTGAGTGTATAAGGGCTGATTAAGTTGAAAGAAAATCGCCAGGCGAGGTGGCTCACGCCTGTAATCCCAGCACTTTGGGAGACTGAGGCAGGCAGATCACTTGAGGTCAGGATTTCAAGACCAGCCTCGCCAACATGGCGAAACCCCATCTCTACTAAAAATACAAAAAGTATTCGGGCATGGTAGCGCGTGCCTGTAATCCCAGGTACTTGAGAGACTGAGGCAGGAGAATCACTTGAACCCAGGAGGCAGAGGTTGCAGTGAGCTGAGATGATGCCACTGCACTCCAGCCTGGGCAGAAGAGTGAGACTCCATTAAAAAAATTGCAAAGTATCTACTGATCTAAAAAATGCACAGCCTCAGTTCTCAAAGAGTTTATGTTGTAGGATCATGTCAGTTCCATACATAATTTATCACAACTGCACACTGTTACGTAAAGGAAATGCACAACGTGAGGTATTTATTTTGGCTAGAAAACTGAGAAACATTAATAGAGGCAATTTGTGAACTGTCTTTTCAAGGAGGTCTTTAAATGGAATGTATTCATGATAATGTTAATTCAGGGCTACCTAGAGACAGAGGGAAAAATTAAACGTTTTTTTTTTTTAACTTAACTTTTGGACTCAGCTATTAAGAAAGCATTTAAAAGTGAAGTCAAATTCAAATCTTGCTATCCTGTGAGCTCTGCCTCTCATCTCTGTCAGGCTGAAACTCCATCAAAGACTGGCAGTCACATGAATGGATTGGAAAATATTCTCTAGTTTATTTGTTTGTGTATTTTTTCTTTAATGTTCCAACTCACATAATAAGCTTAACATGAAAATTAAAAGCAATCATATGTAATTCCCAATATCAGAGTAGATGAGAGTGGCTGCCTTCTCACCAATAACCAGAATGCATTGCAGCTTTCCCAGCTGCCCTTGCACCTTCTCAATAGCCATGTGACCAGCTTTGGTGACTGCTGTGTGTCAGTGAAGGGAGTATTTTCCCCTTTCCCTAGCTAACATGCAGATGTGGTGAGTAGCTCTTTTGGGCCACAAAAGCCATGCCGTAGTGATTGGATAAAAGAAAAATAGAAGATACCCAAGCACTGACCTCCCTGTAAAGCTATGCCACCTTAATAACTTGTTCTATTATGTGACTGGGAAATAGTCTCTTTTCTTCCCTAAGCCCTCTTATTTTGAACTTCTATCATAGCCACCAAACCTGTATCTTAACTAACACAAAACTTTGTACCTGGAAGAGGAGCTGAACAGAAGAGAATCTGAAATACGTGGCATTTACTCAGAATTCCCCAGCACGTGACAATGATAAAGCTGGTGAGTTTTGCTAGGCCATAGACAAATGTTTGTTAAAACCACCATCTATGATGTCATGGAAGGTAGAGCACATGGCATCTGAACCTCTAACTCCAAAGAACATGGAGGAAAACATTTCAAGTGTTTGATATAAGATGCTTGCTTGCTTCTTGCTACTTTTAGTAAAGGCTCCAAAAGAGGAACTCAAGCTAGAGCTAACCAACATAAAACAGGGCAGGAAAGGACTATAACTACACTAAGAAGACTCTCTGCCTGTGGCTTGAGATTGAAGTTGGCTAAAGTCTGGGAGGAGCTTCACAGTAAGCCTGCCAACTACTTCCCTACACTGATGCAGCTGGAAGAAGTGGATGTGAAGAGCCTGCCCTAGCAGGAGATAAAATTGTGGCCCCAAGCCAAGGCAGCCAAACAATGAATATCCCTAATCTGAAAATCTGAAATCTGAAATGCTTTAAAATCTGAAAGTGTTTAAGCACTTACATGATGCTCAAAGGAAATGTTCATTGGAGCATTTCAGATTTCAGATTTTCAAGTTAAGGATACTCAACTGGTAAGTATAAAGCAAATATTCCAAAATCTGAAAAATATCCAAAATCCAAAATACTTCTGGTCCCACGCATTTTCGATTAGGGATACTCAACAAGTATTTTAAAAGATCAAAATAAGGGTAAGAGAATATGGATATTTAAGCTTATGGTTCTTTACATGGAACAGTTGAGGCCATTAAAAAATGTCTAAGACATAGGCAGTGGAAGGCTGAATTCAAGAAAAAGTCTCAGAGCTGAGGAAACAAAGAACCTATGGGGTTAAGGTGTTGGATGAGCCAACCACATAAGTGTGAAAGGGAGGCCAAATGAGAAAATGATGTTGCTTGGGTGGAGAGGAAGTTCTGGAATAAGTGTGGCAGTTGTTAGAAGACACTATAGTTAGAAGACATTATAGTTAGATGGGTAGACAGTAAAGAAGGGGCTTTTGTATTAAAATAGAGGAATAGTGGTTGGGAATAGGAAATATGGAGCTAAAATTATGCCAACCCACTTCTATGAAATAAATTCTATGACACCTTAGCCTTTGGGAAAATGACTAGCCTTCAGTGGAGCACATGTCAAGGGAAGCAATGTCCCATAGAGATAGGTGAATTTTAATTAAAGCAAAGAAATGGAGTCGATGTCCTCTAATGAGGTTTCCAGAAGTCACACTGAAAATATTTGGGAGGGAGGGAAGATTGATTCAGAAGTAAAACACAGAGCAGTATGGAGATAAGACACTGGAGAGCATAAATGAGTCGAGTTTTCAAAAAAAATAGAACAAAATTTTTTGAAGTCAGTTTCCTATTATCTTCCCTCATAGTTCTTAGGGAGATATAACTAAAGGCCTCCAAAGAATTTGTGTCTGTCCATAGGGTAAAGAATACATTTATTTCAAAGATCTCCTCCTCCCACAGTTGATTATTTGACTTAGAGCAAAAGACGGAATGTAAATAGTAGCAAAACTGTCTCTGATATTATTGTAAGGAATAAAATAATTTTGCTTTGTAAATAAAATAGAATATTTTCTAGAGAGAACTGACCCAAACTCAATTTTAGTACTGGTCCTGAAATTCAGAAATGCCTTTCCCATATTGCCTAACTGTGCCTTTTTCACTGGAAATAAAAGTGCTGCCTTCATGGAGCATGCCTCCCCAGAGATCAGTGAAATCAATGAGAAATGCAATGTCCATTTGTCAGTAAAGACATGTGAAGTTTGATGGGTTTCTTGGGACTGGACAACTAGCTAAAGATTCTAAGGAAAAATTAAGTGGGGCACAGAAACCAAAAATCTCAAGAGATCTTTGAACAAGGAAACATGAAAAATGGGACAAATTTAGAGAAGTGTTGCTGGCATAGATGTTAACTTCCAGAAGAAGATGGAAATAGACTACCATACAAAACAAAAAAGACAGAAGAGAATGTTAGCACTCTGTTGCAAAGGAGAATAGGTATGCTCAACCGGTAAGTATAATGCAAATATTCCAATATCTGAAAAAATTCCCAAATCCAAAATACTTCTGGTTCCATGCATTTTGGATAAGGGATACTCAACAGGTATTTTAAAAGATCAAAATACAGATCAGAGAATATGGATATTGAAGATTATGAGCAAACGAGAATAAGAAAAAATGTTGGAGGACTTTTAAAAATGTATAAAGGAATTAATGAATGCAATTAGTATTATTTTTTAAATCAGTCATTAGTAGCCACTTGCCATGATTGCCAGCCCCTTTGATGAGTACTAATTTCAAAATTATTAAGGAAAGGCAAATATTCAGATTCATATAGATTAAAAGAAAATATTTTCAAAATTTCAAATTTAAACTTATAAATGTTCTAATCTACTTTTGAATGTGTATTCATGACCGAAGATTGGTTTTTCCAGGCCCCATCATTCTAATGACTTTTTTTTTTTTTAGACACAGTCATTCTCTGTTGCCCAGGCTGGAGTGCAGTGGTGCTATCTCGGCTCACTGCAACTTCCATATCCCGGGTTCAAGCAATTCTTCTGCCTCAGCCTCCCAAGTAGCTGGGACTACAGGCACGTGCCACCATGCTCGGCTAATTTTTTTTTTTTTTTTTTTTTTTTTTTTTTTTTTTTTTTTTTTTTAGTGGAGACAGGGTTTCACCATGTTAGCCAGGATGGTCTCGATCTCCTGACCTCATGATCTGCCCGCGTCGGCCTCCCAAAGTGCTGCGATTACAGGCCTGAGCCACTGCGCCCAGCCCAGAGATTTTTTTTAACAAGGTTCTTCTCAGCAATTCTAGTATCCAGATATAGCCCCAACATAGACATCACACAAGCGTGTACTTCATAATCCTGGGGAATACAGAAGTTTCCTGGACTCTTTGACGAGCTACTGCTTTCGCTCCTATATCAGTGTTTTCGGCTGATGCCATTTGTGATTGTGTTTCTGACTTTCTGTAGGCAACCTGCCAAACCTTCATTTTTTTTGCTTACATGCACGTAAATGTAAGCACTAATTCTTATATTAAACTGTTTATTTCTATAATACTTAATTGGCGGTTTTCCTGGCTGAACCAAACCAAGAGCATAAGGGATGATAACCTTCAAAATTGATTAAATTAGAGGTCAATAAATGGAGCTGTTTTAATTGTATTATTCTTCTTTCATATATTAAGTAGAAAATTTTTGTAGATAGTTTTTCTTCACTGTCTCTTTGGTTACCATGAGGTACTGATTATAGTGAAAAGGTAGAATAAATATGTGATTCTTTCCCTTTATTTACCATTTTCTATTTATCAGTTACTCTTTTATTTGCCAGTTTTCTAAGTAGTAATATGGTTTCCTAAAATCCTAGAAAGTACTTGAAGAAATTAAAAATGGATTGACTTTTTAAAAATTAATTTTGGGAATTATTCTCCTGCCTCTTCTCAGTCTGATGAAATTTTTCTGTAAGATGTTGTATTTTTAAGTACTAGAATTTTTATTTTTTTAAAGTTTTTATCTCTGCTGAGACTTCACATCTGTTTACTCAATTTTATTTTTATTTCAGTCCCTGAGCATGTTTATAATATAGTAGTATCCCCTTATTGTGGCTTTACTTTCCTCACTTTCAGTCACCCACAACCAAAAAATATTAAATATAAAACTCCAGAAGTAAACAGTTTATACATTTTAAGTCATGCGTTGTTCTGAGGAATGTGATGCAACCTTCCGCCTTTCTGCTGTATCCGGTTCAGGATCCGACACATCCCTTTGCTCGGCAGATGCACAATTCCTGCTTCCTGCTTCTTGCTCGTTAGACACTTGCAGCCGTCTAAGTTATCAGATGGACCTATCTCAGTATCGCAGGGTTTGTGTTCAAGTAACCCTTATTTTACCTAGTAATGGTCCCAATATGAAATAGTAATGATGCTGGCAATTCAGATATGCAAAAGAGAAACGTGAAAGTGCTTTCAGTGACTGAAAAGCAGAAACTTTTCCACTTAATGAGGAAAAAGATATGCTAAGATTGCTAACATCTAGGGTAAGAACTAATCTTTTATTTGTACAATTGTGGAAAAGGAAAAACAAATTCTTGCTAGTTTCACTTTTGTACCTCAAACTTCAAAAGTTACAGCCACAGTGTGTGGTAAGTGCTAATGCAGGGTTCGGTATTATCCATGGTTTAAGACATCCACTGGGGGCCTTCCAAAGTATGCCCCACAGATAAAGGAGGAATACTGTAGTCTTTTTATGCTAATTCCAATATCTGGATAATGTATTTATTCTATTGACTGCATGCTTTAATATCATTATAAACTCAACGATTTAAACATATCAGGTGTGCACCTGCTCATTGCAGTCACTGTCATCATCATCATCATCATCATCATTTTTGTTTGTTTTTGAGACAGATCTTGCTTTATGGCCCAGGCTGGAGTGCAGTGGCATAGTCACAGCTAACCGCATCCTCAGACTCCTGGGCTTAGGTGACTCTGCCACCTCAGCCTCTCAAGTAGCTGGGACTACAGACACAAGCTACTACGCCTGGCTAATTTTTTTGTTTTCTATTTTTGGTAGACAGAGGATTTTACCATGTTGCCCAGGCTTGTCTTGAACACCTGGGCTAAAGCAATCCACCTGCCTTGGCTTCCCAAAGTGTTGGGCTTACAGGTGTGAACCACCGTGCCTGGCTTGTGGTCATCAATATTATTGATGCTTATATTAGTTCATGTTTGGATAGTGGGTCCTCCTTCAAGTTGCTTCTTGGATCCTATGGACATGACCCTGGGGTGTATAAAAGTGCCCTTGCATTCCAGTATGACGAGATGCTCTAGATTGATTTTGCACATTGCCTGCCTGCAGCCAGAAAGCAGCCATTTCTCCAAGAAGCTTTGGTTCCCTTTAGTGAATGATGATATGGAGAATCCAAACTTATGGCACCAAGGTGCTTTCTGCTTCTGTTTTGTTTAATGCTTCCAGGACTTTTCAGTGGATAAGTTTAAAAGATAAGTGTATTTTTTAATAAAAATTTATAATTTTTAAAGAAACCTTTCAGTTAACAGTCTTGATTAGAGGACTTTAATTATGCTCAGAGATAGTACATCTGTATCTTCTTCTATTTCATTAGAAAAGTACCAGTTTTCAATGTGACACCCATAATGAGATGGAGTCTAGCTCTGTCACCCTGGCTGGAGTGCAGTGGTGTGATCTAGGCTCACTGCAACCTCCACCTCCCGAGTTCAAGCAATTCCCTACCTCAGCCTCCAGAGTAGCTGGAATTACAGGCAAACTCCACAACACCTGGCTAATTTTTGTATTTTTAGTAGAGACGGGGTTTCACCATGTTGGCCAGGCTGGTCTTGAACTACCAACCTCATGATCCACCCACCTCGGTCCACCAAAGTTCTGGGATTACAGGCATGAGCCACCACACCTGGCTTTTTTTTTTTTTTTTTTTTTTTGAGAAGCAGTCTCGCTCTGTTGCCCAGGCTGGAGTGCAGTGGCATGATCTCGGCTCACTGCAACCTCCGCTTCCTGAATTCAAGTGATTCTCCTGCCTCAGCCTACCGAGTAGTTGGGACTATAGGCACATGCCACCATGCCTGGCTAATTTTTTGTATTTTTAGTAGAGATGGGCTTTCACCGTATTAGCCAGGTAGGTCTTGATCTCCTGACTTCGTGATCCACCCTCCTCAGTCTCCCAAAGTGCTGGGATTATAGGCGTGAGCCACTGTGCCCAGCCAATTTTTTTGTATTTTTAGTAAAGATGGGGGTTTCATCATCTTGGCTAGGCTGGTCTTGAACTCCTGATCTCATGATCCACCCACCTTGGCCTCCCAAAGTGCTAGGATTACAGGCGTGAGCCACTGCGCCCAGCCCCACAACTACTTTTTTTTTTTTGAGACGGAGTCTCACTGTGTCACCAGGCTGGAGTGCAGTGGCACCATCTCGGCTCACTGCAACCTCCGCCTCTGGAGTTCAAGCGATTCTCCTGCCTCAGCCCCGAGTAGCTGGGACTACAGGCACGGGCCACCATGCCCAGCTAATTTTTGTATTTTTAGTAGAGAGGGGGTTTCACCATGTTGGCCAGGATGGTCTCAATCTCTTCACCTTGTGATCTGCCCGCCTCAGCCACCCAAAGTGCTGGGAACTAATCATTTTTTTAAAATCGTGCAATATAAGACAAACCAATAGCCTAAGACTAAAACTACAGCCTTCTGAAAAATAATAAGCAATCTGAGATTATTTTTGTGCATTATTTTGTTCTTAGGCTATATTTCATCATGAATATAGTCATATTATTGCTTTTTAAAGTCAGTGTAATTCTGATTGACAGATGACAGAAATATATTAATTAGAAAATAAAATATTATTTTCCAACCATTCCTAGACAGTGTTCTAATATAATTAACTTTAATTGCCAGAAGTAAAATCTTTTATTTTACATGATTACACTTCATTGTACTAGAATATATCACAATCTCTATTTCCTTGAGACAAACAATTTCCGTAATATGTTATTATAAAACTGTTTAAACATATAAAAAGTTTGTGGGAAGTGCATATTTATAGTCCAACCACTTAGATTGTACAATTATCATTTTGTTATATTTGCTTTATTACATATCTATCACTCTGTCCACCATTCTATCCAATTATCAACTCACCGTTTCTTACTTATGTCAAAGTATATATTTTTCTTATATACATATATATCATTATTGTTCAGTATTTGTGTACAGCTCATTTTTTTAAGTTACTAAGGTTTTTTATTAACACCTCAGAGTAGAGGTTATGAAAGGACCCTGAATTGTTCTAGGAATTTTCTTCAGTGAGCATTTGTGAAGACTCGGGGATCAAGGTTGGGTTAAACTTTGTGATGGGTCCATTGGCAGTCTAGTCACAAGCACCTCCTCGATCCTTGGGTCCCAGCAGAAAATGATGCCAGACTCTCAAACTGCCACAAGGTAGCCTGGAAAGAACTCTACGGTCCAGAAAGAGCCTGGAAAGTGGTTTTGTGCGATGAAATTTACTCCTGGTGAAAATGCTGTGAATATTGTTCAGGCTACAACAAAGGATTTAGAATATTGACAAACATAGTAAAACAGTGGCAGGGTGTGAGAGGACTGACTCCAATTTTGAAAGAAGTTCTACTATGGGTAAAATGCTATCAAACAATATCACATGCTACACTGAAATCTTTGGTGGAAGGAAGAGTCAGTTAATGTGGCAAATTTCATTGTTTTCTTTTAAGAAATTGTTACAACCACTTCAATATTCAGCAACCATCGCCCTTATCAGGCAGCAGCCAACAACATCAAGGCAAGACTCTTCACCAGCAAAAAGACTAAGACTCCCTGAAGGCTCAGATGATCATTAGCATTTTTAGCAATAAAGTATTTTTATATTTTTTTCTTTGTTTTAAATAACTGAGCTTCAAGTAAGGGCATCAAGTAGTTTCTCTTCTTTTTCTTTCTGTTTTTCTGTTTTTCTTTTTTCTTTTCTTTCTTTTATTTTTAAAGACGTGTTTTGTCATGTTGTCCACGCTGGTCTCGAACTCCTGAATTCAAGTAATCAACCAGTCTTGGCCTCCCAAAGTGCTGGGATTACATGCATGAGCCACCGAACCCAGCCAGCATCAAGAGTTTTAAAATTAAGGACATAACGCCATTTCACACTTTAAATAGACTACAGTGTAGTGTAAACACACCTTCTTTTTTAAAATAGATAGAGGATCTCCCTATATGCCCAGGTTGACCTCACAATTCCTGGGCTCAAGTGACCTCCAGCCTTCCTCTCCTAAAGTACTGGGATTATAGGCATGAGCCATCACACCCAGCTAATATAACTTCATATTCACAAGGAAACAAAACAATTTGTGTGACTTGCTTTATGGCAATATTTGCTTTATTGTGGTGGTCTCGAATCAAATCCACAATATCTTTGAGGTATGGCTGTACTTTCTAAGCATTTCCTGAGTCAGCCTACTTTTTCTCCATTTTTATTGTCACTATTCTATTCATTTTTTTTTGTTTTGTTTTGTTTTCTTGTTGTTGTTTGGAAACAGGAACCTGCTGTCACCCAGGCTGGAGTGCAGTAGTACGATCATAGCTCACAGCAGCCTCGATCTCCTGTGTTGAAACCATCCTCCTGCCTCAGGCTCCTGAGTAGTTGAGACTACAGGTGCATGCTACCACACCTGGCTCACAGCATTTACAATTTAAAGTTACCTAGAGCCTTGTGGGCCATTGGAAAAGACTGAATTTTACACTCTGAAATGGGAGTCCTTGGAGGGTTTTGAGCAGAGGAAAGATGTTCAGTTCATCAGATCACTCTGCCAAGAGATCAGTTGGGTGGCACAAACCAGAGGGCTGGCAGTAGAGATGACTGCCAGACTTTATTTGCAAGCTGGGTCAGTAGGATTTCCTGGTAGACTGAATGTGGAGTGTGTAAGAGGAAATGAGGATGGCGACTGGAAGTTCCTGGAAGGATGGGTTGTTTTATTAGATAGGAAACCCTCTGCGGATGCAGCTTTGGGAAGATGATGTTTGGGTCAGCTGGGTGTCATGCAGACAAGTGGAGTGTCAGGTGTCTGGCCAGGGACTTAGATGTACAGCCCTCAGCATGTAGATGCCACTTCAAGCTGTGAGGTGGCCGGGGAGTGACTGCAGAGTGAGCCAGAGGAGCAGGACTGGTGTGGGTGAGAGGGGGTGACTGCAGCCATGAGGCCTCAGCAGTGCCCAGGAGGGAGAAGCAGTGTGAGCATGCAGGCACGTGGGAGGCCAGCTGTACATGGAGGTGACATGTTGTTCAGATCCCACTGCCATGTTAACTATGGTGAAGGCAGAGTTGATCACTGGAGGAGGGGTGCGGAGGCCTTCAGTGATCTTGGCGAGCACCGATTTTCATGGATGTAGGAGAACTGGAGCAGGGGAACTGGAGGCTGTGACTGCAGAAAACTTTTGTGGGATTTTGCTGCAGAGAGCAGCACAGAAATGGAGCAATTGTTGGTGGAAGAAGTGGAATCAAAAGGTTTTGAGATAAGAGAAGTAACAGAAAAGCTGTTGGAATAAAGTCCAGGAAGAGTGGATGCTGTCTACTGAGCAAGTGATGTGTGGCCCTGAGCAGACATTGACAAATCATCTGTGCCTGAGCTGCCCACAGAACTTTCTGTGATCATGGAGATGCACGTCTGTACTTCCCAATACTGTAACCCTGGCAGCAGGTTGATATGGACCACTTCCAATGTGGCCAGTGTGATTGAGGAACTGCATTTTAAATACTACGTAATTGTAATTAATTTTAATTTAAATAGCCACACATAGCTCCCCTATGGGCCAGGTCAGAGCTCTGATAAGGCTGGATAAGGGAAGAAACCCAGGTAGAGGGTTGACTGTGAAGGTTCTTTCGGTTTGGGAGTGAATCAGGAAACAGAAATCAACTGAGTGAAGGTGAGGGAGGTGTTGGGTGTTTACAGACGGGAAAAGTGTGACAGAATTGTTTGGAGAGGAAGGAAAAAAAGGTGTGGACTGGGGACGTTTCCAGTGTTTGGGCACACAGGGCTCCACAGAGTAATCTACATTTGCTGTCCCTTGGAGCAGCAGAGAAGAAAACGGTTGGGACATATTCTGAGCAGACTGTAGAGGTAAAATGTGTAGGGTTTTTTTGTTGCTGTTGTTTGAGATGGAGTCTTGCTCTATTGCCCAGGCTGGAGTGCAGTGGCACGATCTCGACTCACTGCAACCTCCGTCTCCTGGGTTCAAGTGATTCTCTCACCTCTGCCTCCTGAGTAGCTGGAACCACAGGCACGCGCCACCACACGCAGCTAATTTTTGTATTTTTAGTAGAGATGGGGTTTCACCATGTTGGCCATGCTGGTTTCGAACTCCTGACCTCAAGTGAGCCACCTGCCTCAGCCTCCCAAAGTGCTGGGATTACAGGCATGAGCCACCGTGCCCGGCTAAATGTGTAGTATTTTTAATAGGATAAAGCCTACATAATTCTGTCCACAGTTCCTTTACTTAGAAATTGCTCATTTGTTCATATTAATCTTATGTTGATTACAGATAACGGCATATGGGTTTTTTCCTGTCATGTATAGCTGAATCGTGCAGAATTTGAAGATCAAGATGATCAAGCTAGAGTTCAGAATGAGGGTTTTCCATCTGGGATGTATGTCCCCATTGAGATTGAAAATGTTCTCTGTGAATCTGTGCATATCTTTGACCCCCATTACCCCATTATCCTGGGTGGCTTGGGCAACAGTGAAGGCAATGTTGGACACGTGCAGGTGGGTCCCTTTGCTGTGTATTTGGTGCCTGAGGCTCTGTGGATTTCCCCTCCATCAATCATCTTACCCTCTTGTCCCATCAGATGCATCTGAAGAAACATCGCTGGTATAAGAAAATCCTCAAGCCCCAAGATCCAATCATATTTTCTGTAGGGTGGAGGAGGTTTCAGACCATCCCGCTCTATTATATCAAAGACCACAATGGAAGACAAAGGCTTCTAAAGTAAACCCCATAGCACATGCATTGCAGAGCAGCCTTTTGGGGTAAAATATGATTACAATAACTTGCTTATTGCTGATACTAAGCCTTACAGGCTGCATCATTATAGCTTTGTGCTCTTCCTTTCATAAAATTCCATTCCTAACATTTTTCTCTTTTCTGGGAGCAGGGAGGTGGTTTGGAGTAAATCTATATCCAAATGTAAATGTCCCTATCCATTATGTAAAACTAGAATCTAAAATTTGTGGTTTGCTATATTTCTTTTTTTCCTTTTCCTTTAAGGCCCTATCACTTCACAGGGAACTGGTGTATTGGCAATAGACTATCAGTGGCATAATGGTAACTATCTTGGATGATTTCTTTTACAGATTGGCTTGAGAAATATATCCTGAATGTGGGTTATTACATACATGAGACTTTAAGTTGAAAGTTACTCATTTTTAGTAATATAAATTTCCCTTTGCTTTTAATCTTCCTACATCCTTTTCAGTAGGGTGTGGGAGTAGAGGAGGGGAAGTGGAAGAATTACAATGGTACTGAAGACATTTCCTATTTTTGTGCATCTTTTGGATATATTTATCTAAGCAAGTACTTAAGCAGTGCTCACCATGTGCTAACCACTATATGAGGTTGTGAGGAGCCATCGGAGACTAGCCAGACATGCGACCCCCTGCAGCCATGCTGGGGTAGCAGTTTGTTCACTACATTTTCATTTGACCAGTCAGACAGGGCAGGGTTTATTGGTCCCATTTAACAAAGAAGAAACCAGAATAATGAGCAGATGGAATCTGCCCTGGAGGTTCAAATTCTAATTTCCTAAACATTGCAACTTTTTCTTTTCCATTTCGTTCCAAATAGATCATTATAGTCAAATTATGTTCCTCTGAAATCACTCTCAGGAAAGTACTCAACACTCCCTGTTTTTTTTTTTTTTTTTTCTTTTAGACAAGGTCTCCCTCTGTCATCCAGGCTGGAGTGCAGTGGCGCAATCTTGGCTCACTGCAACCTCCACCTCCTGGGTTCAAGCAGTTCTCCTGTCTCAGCCTCCTGAGTAGCTGGGACTGTACAGGTGTGCACCACCATGCCAAGCTAATTTTTGTATTTTCAGTAGAGACAGGGTTTTGCCATGTTGGCCAGGCTTGTCTCGAACTCCTGACCTCAGGTGATCTGCCCACCTTGGCCTCCCAAAGAGCCAGGATTACAGGCATGAACCACCACATCTGGCCTCAAGTCACTCTTGTTAGTTTGGCTTACCAACTTTAAAGTTTTGGATTGCTTTTGTCAAACCACTGGGTTGCAAGTTCAGATGGTCTTTGTTTTTCTTAGCTAATTATAAGTGAAATTCACTTCGGTAATTTATTATGTCACATAGAATTGAAGTTTTTCTCTTACTGATATTATTCCTATTTTCAAATTCTGGGGTTTCTGTTAGCCTGATTTTTGGATAGCTGCCACAGGAATTGTCCTTGATCTGGATAAACCCATAAAAATTGTCAAGAAATTAAAGCTAACTGGTTTTCCATATAAAATTTTCAACAACACTTCATTTTTTAAGGTTTGCATATCTGTATCTTCTCATATTTATGAATGCCCATATTGTTTGAGAAAAGGAATGAAATACTTCTAGGATATAGGCCTCATGTTTTTACACAAGTATTTGAAATCTTTTATAAACTTCATGTTTTGTTTGCTCCCTTATGTTGTGTTGCTTAAATATGCCCAAAAAAGCAGTAGTAAAACAGAGCTATTTAGGAATTGAGGCTGTTATTCATGACTACCTATGTGAGACTGCTACAGAAACTCATATTGAAAATATGTCATTTTGGGGCTGGGCACTGTGGCTCATGTCTGTAATCCCAGTACTTTGGGAGGCCAAGGCAGGCAGATCATGAGGTCAGGAGATCAAGACCATCCTGGCCAACACGCTGAAACTCCGTCTAAAATACAAAAAAATTAGCTGGACGTGGTGGTGTGCGCCTGTAGTCCCAGCTACTTGGGAAGCTGAGGCAGGAGAATCTCTCGAACCTGGGAGGTGGAGGTTGCAGTGAGCCAAGATCGCGCCACTGCACTCCAGCCTGGCGACAGAGCAAGACTCCGTCTCAAGAAAAAAAATATATATATGTCATTTTATCCACTAGGTTTTGTTTCCTACTTTTTTGATTTGTGATAAGGGAAAAAATCACAAGTTTGTCTAACCATTCAGTAGAAAAATAAAGCATTTGCAGACAACTTGGCAAGGGTAGAAAAATGGATGTACTGTTTTTCAGTATTTGGGGAAGGTGGTTTGAGCAGTATTTATTGACAATTTCATTAGTGGGGATGTTTCTATTAAAAACACATAGTAAAATCATTAAGTGTTCTTGCAATATAATGTAATAATACCACCAGCCTTTATCTTGCTGTTTGCGTGTTCTAAGTGCATGCACCTGAATAAAAGATCTGGGCTGCAGTCTAGGCTGAGAGATGCCAGCAAAGGCTGCCTAGGCCAGTGCAGTCCAGTAAATCCCTCTTCAATCTTCTCTTCCACACAGACAGCAGTGATGAGCATGCCCATGAACCCACGATTATTTTGGGAAAAATGAAAGAGTTATATTCTTTTTGTGGTAGTAATTCCACTTTCAGGGGCAAATACATTTTGATTATTTTATCACCTTTCAGTGAGTTCTTTTTGTTCTTTAACCAAGGATGTATGTTTGGGGTAAGAAGTAAAGCATATATGATTTTGTGTGTGTGTGTTTATCTTGCTATACCCGTAGGGAATGTTTAATTCTACCTTGGAAGTGGCCAAATTTGAAGGTGCTGTGATTCAAACTGTCAGCGAGATAAGGCAGCAGATCAAGAAAGCGCTCTGGGCTCCAGAAGGAGCCTTCCAGGCCAGCTTTGAGTATAAGCTGCTGCTGAGCAGTGAGTGTCTTGAGTAGTGTTCAGGACAGTGTTACCATTCATGCTTGACTTCTAGCCAGTGTGGAGAGAGGCTGGAGTCAGGTCTCTAGAGAGTTGAGCAGCTCCAGCCTTAGATCTCCCAGTCTTATGTGGTGTGCCCATTCGCCTTGTGTCTGCAGCCCCCTGGCCACACCCAGTAACAGTTCTGGGATCTATGAGACTAGCTTCCTTAGTGAGCTTTCCCTTCAAATACTTTGCAACCAGGTAGAGAAGTTTGGAGTGAAGGTTTTGTTCTTTGTTTCTTCGCAATATGGATACAAATCTTTTGAAAATGTTAAAGTAAATTACCTCTCTTTTCAGATACTGTCTTCATGTGAACTTGGTATCCTGTTTCCATCCCAGCCTTCTATAACCCAGTAACATCTTTGTTGAAACCAGTGGGTGAGAAAGACACCTGGTCAGGAATGCAGACCACAGGACAACTCAGGCTCACCCACAGCATCAGACTAAAGGTGAACAAGGACTCTGTATAAAGTACTGGTGGTGTGTGTGTTAGTGGAGATGCAGCCTGTGCTCTGCAGACAGGGAGTCACACAGACACTTTCTATAATTTCTTAAGTGTTTTGAATGTTCAAGTATAAAGTCTAACATTAAATTTGATTGAACAAGTGTATATTCATGGAATATTTTTGGAATGGAATATGAAAAAATGGTAATAGTGGTTCTTTCTGGATTGAAGACAAACTTTTCTTCTTTAAATTTTATTTTATATATTTGAGGTTGACCACATGACCTTAAGGATACATATAGACAGTAAACTGGTTACTATAGTGAAGCAAATTAACATATCTACTGTCTCACAGTTACATTTTTTGTGTGTGACAGGAACAGCTAAAATCTACTTATTTAACAAAAATCCCAAAGACAATACGTTTTTATTAACTATAGCCCTCATGATGTACATCAGATCTCTAACTTGATCATCCTATATGTCTGCTACTTTGTATTTTTTAAATGTACATCTCCCCGTTTGCTATTGGTCATTTTCTATTTGGCCCATTTTTCAACTGGGTTGTTTTTCTGTTATTAAAAGAGTTCTTTACTGATTTTTGGATATTAACACTTTATCAGATATGTGATCTGCAAATATTTCTTCCAGTCTGTAGGTTCTCTTTTCATTTTATTGGTTGTTTCCTTTGCTGTGCAGAAGCTTTTTAGTTTGATGCACTCCTCCTTGTTTATGTTTCCATTTGTAGCCTGGCTTGTGGTGTGATATTCAAAAAATAATCGCTAAGGCCAATGTCAAGAGGCTTTCCCCCTGTGTTCTCTTCTAGGAGTTTTAAGGTTTGAGGTCTTATTTGGGTCTTGGGTTTTGTATCTGTTTTGAGATGATTTTGTGTATGGTATGATCAGGGTCCATTTTTATTCTTTTGCATGTGAAAATCCAGTTTTCCCAGAACTGTTATTAAAGAGACTTTTTCTTTCCATTGTGCTGTCCTGTTTGCCCTTGTCAAAAATTAGTTGACAGTATATGGTTGGATTTATTTCAAAGGTCTCTGTTCCATTCCATTGGTTTATGTTTCTTGTTTTTATGCCAGTATCATACTGTTTTGATTACTATAGCTTTGTAATACAATTTTAAGGTGCTGCAGTTTCATTGATTCATGTAAAAAGGACCGTTGCACCCTTTAAATAAAAACATAGACGATGTGGTATTTTTGTTTTCCAAATAGGATCACAACACACTACTAAAAATCCCGTGGGACAATGAAGTGCCCCGCATTCCCAAAACAGTTCCTACACAAAGTCGGTGGAGTGCAATCACACTCTTCCACTTTAAATTACTTCCCAAAGCTTTAGTTACCCAAGCAATTCGTGATAGGCATTAACAGAGAAACATAGGCCAACGAACACCATGAGGGTGTCCAGCAGCAAACTCTAATGAAGGTCTCAGTTAATTTAGAAAGTTTATTTTGCCAAGGTTGAGAACACACTCGTGACACAGCCTCAGGGTCATGATGACGTGCCCAAGGTGGTCAGGGCACAGCTTGGTTTTATACATTTTAGGGAGACATGAGACATCAATCAATATATGTAAGAAGTACATTGCTTTGGTCTACAAAGGTGTGACAACTTGAAGCAAATGCAGGAGGACTGGAAGCAGGGAGGGAGCTTCCAGGTCACAGATCACTGATACACAAACGGTTACATTCTTCTGAGTTTCTGATTCATCTCCAATCAGAGAGCAGAGGGGTGACTTTGAATAGAATGGGAGGCAGGTTGGCCCTAAGCAGTTTCCAGCCTGAGTTTTCCTTAGTGATTTTAGGGGCCCAAGATATTTTCCTTTCACATTTCCCCCCTTTTCTTTTTAAAAAAACTGTTTGGAAAAAGCATTTTACAAGAAAATGAGTCTCTGGTCTCGGGTTTCATCTGATCTCTCATGGCTAGGAGGGTTTATTCCTAGATAGGTAGGTCCCAAAACCTCATTTTTAGCAGGTTGTGAAGACTCACATTCTGTGAAGTTAAAATAGGGGGGAGGAAGGGAGAAAACAACAACAACAACAAAAGAACAATCCTGGAAAAATCAATGTAAGCCACATTACTCTGCAGTCCACACCTCAGTAGGCAGGTATGAAAGTGGCTTATGTATGTAAGCAGGTTGTTGTTATTTTCTTCTGAAGCTTAAGTTGTCTGGCTTCAGTTCACAAGGTTTTAAGAAAGCACAGCTTAGTTTTCAGTGACTCCATGTTAGGAATAATTGAAAAAAAAATGGAAAACATTAAAGACTTGTGGCCAAGAAAAATTAGAATTTGGTGCCAACTGTAGAAAATAATAAAAATTGAAAAAACATCAGGCAAGACTAGAACCTAAAAACAGGTCTACTGTAGTTTTGAAACATAATTTTTTCTCTCTCCAGTTTTCCATTTTTACTAAAGATAAATCATGTTAGAATGGATTAGCTTTATTATTCTTGGCCTAATTATTTGCATACAGTGCAACAATAATTATTTTTTACACAGGCTTTTAAATTGGCTTTGATGGAACTTTGTTCCATGGAAGGAATCTTAAACAAGACTTTTTTAAAGCCAAGCCCAGCCATGGATTTCTGCCATCAAATACCTATGATTTCAGTGAATTTCCTCTCCTCTTGAGGTTCCAAGATAAACCTGGGGCTTCTGCACCTGTCAGAAAGTGACATTCTTTATTTACCACAGGTCAGAAACCCTGTACAAGGACTGTGTAGACAAAATATGACGCCAGTTTTTCCAAGGGCTTTATTGGCTTCATTGGCTTCTGTAAGTCAGGTTTGATTCCTTAAAGGAAAGCACACCATTTCAGTCAAACTCTTGATAAAATAACCAAATTCTCCAACTGTGTCCTATTGCAAAATAAAACAGATTTTTATTGCACTTACACAAATAACTACATTGCCATAAATTAAGAATACCCCCCGTTTCCAAATTCTGGAGAAATTAGGTAGAGAAAAACAAATATGCTCCAAATTTTGTTCACAGGAATATACTTTATTGTTAAAAGCTGCAACTAACTTAAAGTTTTCTTAACTCTGAAAAACTAAACAAAGTATCAGCAATGTTTTAAGCAAAAAGGCAAAAAGATTACTTCAGTTTTCTATTGGTTCAGTTATTTCAATTAGCTCCTGTTCTGTTTGATAGTCAGCTCTCCATGAGAGTTCCAAAATTTTTTGCTTTATTCCAATGTAACAATTTCCAAAATTATCAGAAAACCTGAATTTAAGTGCACCTGTTAAGAGTCCTACAGCTGATTATAAACCCACCTTATAAAGAGGGTTTGAAACAAGACAAAACAACTGCCTGTGGATGAAAAAAAAAAGTAAAGGCAGCTGTAGTTAAAAGATACAATTGACAAGTGAATTTGTTACCTCCATGGCACACGATAATTTTAACATAACAATTATGATTATTATGAATAATGTACACTAAGTTATATCAGAATTACAGGAGTTTCCCATCATTTTGGAACACATACCAATAACATATTTATACAAATGGATATGAAAGAAAGCCAAACACCATTTCATATTTGACAATACTTCCTGTATAAATTTTATACCAGATAAGCCAAATTATGTCATTTTTAGACTTTAGAGAAACTAATGTTCTATTTAGGATAGAAAAAGACATAATATATAAATTTGATTTTGGAAAGTTTGTCAAATATAAAATGTTTAAAACACTTGATATTAAAAAATAGGACTACAGGTCATTGTAAAGTCATTTATTTAACCAAAGTGATAATTCAAGGATTTTTTTTAAGTGAAAACCTTCATCCTTTGAGACAGGAGACTTAATTTTCTAAACAAGAAGCCCTAATAAAAACAGCATGAAGCCAATTACATTTGTTTTTAAAAATTTTCTAAACAATCTATAAAATGTAATCTTGATTATAAAATATAACTTCCATAAGCCTTTTATAACCTGTACTAAGGAGCTGGTAAATGCTTCAAGAAAACCTTGTTAATCTGACACAGGCGTCCATTTACTGGTTTTGCATCAGTGTGCCTTTGACATTAATAATTAATGTATAGAGAAACTGAACCAACTTTATCTTTCAAAATCGGCCCTTACAATCTTATGCTCCCACCTGTTTTACAATAGTCCCTGGGTCTTGAGGAGTTGAATAGCTTTCATTTCTTGCCGCCCTGTGTCTCAGGAATGCAGCAGTTTATTTAAATTGGCGTCTTCTATCAGGCCTGAAGATGAGGCTTTAATTGCTGTGGGTGTTTAAGGTTGAGCAGGACTTGGTTTTCGTTTTTAGACATAGGAGTTAAAAAGCCCTGTAACTCAATGTTGCAAGGATTTTGAAAGCATATACAGGAAGATACATGGATGTAATAACCTCGATTTTAAAAAATCTCAGTTTTTTTCCTAAGTAAACCAAAACTTAATATGACAACTTTATTATATAAAAGTTTTTGGATTTTTTAAATATGTAAATCCTTATTGTGACTTACACTGTTCATGACATGGTCAGACTTTCTGATTTGTTCTGAACATCCCTTCTTTTTAAACAACCAGTTATTTTATTTTAGGACTAAACTTACTATACAGGATTCTTTCTTATATAATAGTATTTCTCTTTAAGATCTTTTTACCTCAAAAACTACCTCTTTACAATTTTCTTTACATTTTTTTATTTCCTGGTTCCTTTTACCTTGTTTTATACATGACTTTAAATAAGCTTTGAATTAGACAAAACTTGTTCATCTTTTTTTTTCTTTTAGAAAAAAAGACTTTTTTGGCAAGAATGTTTTCCTACAATATATGTTTATTGGAAAATACCCAAATAACAAAATATCTATTATTTAACTTAACTTTATATTCTAAATTATGACCAGTTTTTCTACAAGTATTTATCCCATTACATTTACCTATTTTAATTGTTTACCTAGATTATTTATGAAATCTGTGATAGCCATGATTTAAAGTTATGAAACTGCCATTGCAAAATTATAACTGGGACAGTGAAAAAAGATTTGGCCTAATTGGCTCCATCTTGCTCATAACCTCCAAACCGTCCTTGTTCATTCCTCCACATAGGCCGAACTGACACTGGGAGGAAACTGGTTTATAGTTTAGCTTTGAAACAAAGGCACTCACAGTCCTTTCCTTATTGTCTGTGGACTAGACTGCCAAACGCCACAGGATTAGAAGTGCTGGTAATCTTACTAAATTCAACATGCAGCTGTTTTTATTAAACTCTTATCAATGTCTTACTTATTAAAAATTACACAAGTAAAGATCATTCTGTTTTGGGCTGGGTTTATGCTTTTGAAACCCCAATGCCAAATTTTGACACCTTATAGTATTTGGCAGGAATATATATGAAATTTGTTGATAACTAAAGGTAAACAAAAATGTATGCTTCCAATTTTTAAGACATTTCTAATATTATTTTGCCAATAATTTTAAAGCTAGCTTATTAAAGATTTTGCTTAAGTTACATAAAGTTGAAAAAGGATTTGACAAGTCTTTCTTAGTATCTAACTTAAGTGTTTTTATTTTTCTTTAAGCCAATTAATTAGAGCTTTCATATATTGTTAGTAGTTTAACATTCTGTACACAATACATAAATACATCTAAAAATCTATCAGGCATATCTATGGAAGTACTGAAACCACCTTTGCAAAACTGTAACTAAGGAAATTATGACAGTGAAAGAAATCAGACCTAACCAACTATCTTGCTTCTAACCCTTAAGCTGTCCTTGTTCCTTCCTTGGCGTAAGCTCAACTAACTTTGGGAAGGAATTTAGTTCATGGTTTGACTCTGAAAGCAGACTGATAACAGCCCTTTCCTGAAAAGAATCCCTTCTTGCCTGGGGAGCAGTCTGCCTTTGCAGGACTAACATATTAGCTGCAAGATTAGAATGTACAGTTTAGAGGTCATGCAGTCTCTGGCTCTGAAAGTCTGAACCTCCCCAAACTGCTCCTGCAGATAACATCACATCACTACTGTAAAACCTAAGATCAGGGCTTGGTATGTGTTGCAGACCCTGCCCAGGACGGTAATCTGGCCCAACCAGTTGTGCCGTCATACCCATGAATAGAAGACAGCAAGAAAACCTCATTTCAACCCCCTATGATTCCATCTCCAACCTGACTAATCAGCACTCCCCACTTCCCAAGCCCCTACCCACCAAATATCTTTAAAAACTCTGATATCCCCGAATGCTTGGGGAGACCGATTTGAGTAATAAACTTTGGTCTGTCACACAGCTGGCTCTGCGTGAGTTACTCCTTCTCCACTGCAATTCCTCTATCTTGATAAATTGGTTCTCTCTAGGCAGAGGGCAAGGTGAACGCATTGGGCTGTCACAGTACATTCTATAGATTTAAAGACTTCCCCCTTTTTTTCTCTCTTAGACTTTCAGATTCTTGATAACTTGTTTCACAACCTTAGGCAGTTGTCAACTAAACAGCCTTAATTTTGAACGTTAAGGGAAACACCTCAGGTGAAAATCAAATAGCAAAATCTACTTCATAAAGCACAGAAAGAGTCTCGTGCTGCTAGAGGGAGACACTAATATTTTTCTTCGAGCCAAATTAAACATAAAATTAAACTACACTCTTCTTAAAAACCCAAGAGTAGCCTCTGTTGCAATAACTACTTTAGTCAAGAAAAATCAGGTGAAAACAGAATCCAGTCAACTGAGAAAAAAAAGACAAAAAAAAAAACACACATTTGCTCAACAACAGCAAAAAGACAAGGTCTTAGGAGAGTCAAAACAAAAAAACCAAAAACATGAAGGTCTTCCAAATACAAACACACACACATGCACACACATCTGGATGTTACCCTTTTAATTAAGCTGACTTTTACACAATTGTGCTCCTTTAAACAAACCTCTTAATCTTATTACCATATTTCAGCGAGGACAAAATGCTGCTAAACTAACAATGGTCACACAAATCATATGATTTCGGAGCACTCTAAGTGTAAGCAGAAATTAACACCAGCTGGTTGTTAAATGTTAACTTTATTCTTTAAAAGAAATTTGCAAGACAGAATCCAAAACTAGTTTCTTACCTAGTGATGGGTCTCAGGCTGCAAACTGCTCTCTACTATCCTAGAAGCAGAAACAAACAAACAAAACAAATTTGCCTATTAGAAGAAGTGAGCTCAAACTCCATAAAGTAATTACCTGCCTTCCAACATCATGGAGGTATGAAAACTTGTCTTGTTGGACACAAGTAAATCTCTAAAAAAAAAAAAAAAAAGAGGAGTTGTACAGCAAAATAAACTTTAGATCTTGACCAAAGTTTTGGAGATGAGGGATTCTCTGGAGGGGGGTGCTCTCAGACCTCAGCAAATTGTCCTATTGGTTTGGGTCATAAAGTGGGCTCACACTGGTCCCAAGCACTGACAGGAGATTTGCCAAAGGTCGGGGCATCTCCACTCAGAATCCCCCTGTGGTTACCAAAAGGTGAACCCAGAAAATCTGAAACAGGTCTCAGTTAATTTAGAAAGTTTATTTTGCCAAGGTTGAGGACACACTCATGACAAAGCCTCAGAAAGTCATGAAAACATGTGCCCAAGGTGGTCAGGGCACAGCTTGGTTTTATACATTTTAGGGAGACATGAGACAACAATCAATACATGTTAAGAAGTACATAGGTTCGTTCTGGAAAGGTGGAACAACTTTAAGCAAAGGCAAGAAGACTGGAAGCAGGGAGGGAGCTTCAAGGTCACGGATAAGTGATACACAAATAATTGCATTATTTAGAGTTTTTGGTTAGCTTCTCCAAAGGAGGCAATCAGATATGCATCTATCTCAGTGAGCAGAGGGTTGACTTTGAATAGAATGGGAGGCAGGTTGGCCCTAAGCAGTTTCCAGCCTGAGTTTTCCTTAGTGATTCTGGGGGACCAAGATATTTTCCTTTCACAACACAACAGAAAGCACATGTTTGAAAAGAACCACAAAAGTCACCCTGGGAAGGGAGAGTCTGTCCAATACAGTGTTGGGGGAACTGGATATCCCTAGGCAAAATAACACAGGGTCCTTATTGTGCGAAATTCGCAACAATTCATTAAACATGAATGAAAGACCTATGCCCATAACTTGATAAAGTCACTCTCTAAGAAGAAAGCATATGTGCAGATACCAGGGTCAACTTGGATCTATGCTCATGGTTTGCAAAAACGAAAACAAAAAAATGAAGACAAAAAAGAATGCAAACAAGCAACAACCAAAACTCACTGGCAACAGATTGATAAGCTAGTGAATTTCTTTAACATCATCAGTCACCAACGTAAGGGAAAACCAGAACACTGCACACACCTGAAACTGCATCAGACTACATGGCTTGTGGGCAAGAAAGAATGAAAAATATAAATGAATGAAAAGAAAGAAACATACAAAGAATGGTAAGAAGCGTTTGGAGAAAAACACAGCTGATGAGGCATTTTTTGGAAAACGTGTAAGTAACATTACTAACTAGCAAAAAACACCAGAAAACAGAAATTAATTACCAAACCAAAACTGGATAAAGAAACCAAAGAGGCTTTTCTGCAAATAACACATAAAACTGAAAACAAGCATGCTTGTTAACACCTGGTTAACATCACTAATCATGGCAAAAATGAAAATCAGAACAAGACTCAGATACTGTGTCTCTCTTGGTGGAATGAGTATTACAAAGACCTTCGTGTATCTTAAAAGAAGCTGCTGTGAATTTCCAGAGAGGTGAGCTTTCTTATCCACATCTGTTAACAAGTAAATTAGTATGCACACTACAGAGGCCACCTGGAGGTTCCTCAGAAAACTAAAATTACAACTACCATTTCACTGAGCTGTGCTGCTACTGCAATCATATGAAATCAGTACACAGAAGACATACCTGCCTTCCCACGCTGACAGTGGATCTAGTCGCAACAGTCAAGATAAGGAATCAACCTACCTGTCCACCCACAGAGGATGAGATCCAGAAACTGCAGTATCCAGTCACAACCAGATACTCTTCATCCAGACACGGGTACTGAAATCAGGTCATCCGTGGCAACACTGTGGAACCTGGAGAACATTATGGTAAATGAAACACACTAGGCAGAGAAAGACAAACCTCGCGTCATCTCATTCATGAGGCATCTAGAAAACTTTATCTCACACAGACCTACAAAGCACCATTGTGCTTGCCAGGGTTGGAACAGAAGGCTGGGCATCGATGGGCATAGGAAACAGGTACCAAGTGACACGTTACATAAGAGGAATGAAACCTGCTGTTCTATTCCTCAGTAGGATCATTAGCGAAAACTTTACCAAAGGGTAGTTTTCAAGAGAGCCAGAAAGGAAGGTTCTCGCTCTCCTCACTCAAAGACATGAAAACTCTACAAGGCAAAAAATGATGCTAAATACCCTGATTTCATCCCCATACGATGCATGCATGGAACCAAATGTCCCACTCTACCCTCTGGTTGTACATATTTAGGACAGGGCCAATTTTGTTTCTTAAAAACAACACAAAGAAACAATGCTAAAATTCCCGTGGGACCACAAATGCCCTGAAACTCCAAAGCCATGCTGAAACACCAAAGGTCAGATGGACAAAAGGCTCACTATGCAATGAAGGGCCCTGGGCTAGGTGGCTAGCCACATGCAGATAAACAACACTGGAGCCTTAACTCTCATTAGATGCAAAAACTAACCCAAGGTGAATGAAAGATTTCAGCAGAAGACCTCAAACTATTAAAAGTCCTACAAGGAAACCTAGGACACATCTTTCTCAATATGGGCTTTGGAAAGCATTTAGACAAAAAGCAACAGCAAGAGAAACCAAAAGGACAAGCTGGGCCTAAGAAACAATAATACTGCCAGACAGCGAAATAAATCACTGGCACAGTAAACACACAGGCTACAGGATGGGAGAAAATGTTCCCAAACTATGCTTCTCACCAAGGTCTGATAGCCAGACTCTAACACGACCTTAAAAAAATCAAGAGGCAGAAAAACAAACCATTCAAACAATGGGTAGAGAACATGAACACACACCTCAACATTACTCATCATCAGAGAAATGCAACTCTCAAACGCACACTGAGATACCATCTCACACCGGTCAGAATGGCCATTTGTCCTAAGTCCAAGCATTCACATGGTGGCAAGGCAATGGAGGAAAGCAAACACTGCTACACTCCTGGTGGGAATAAAAACGTTCTCACACTATGAGAAGTGGTTTGGAGGTTCCTCAAATAACAACTACCATCCAAATAGCAATCGCATAACTGGGTATCTACACAAAGGAAAATGAATCATAAATCCTCCTTTCAAAATGACACAGGCATGGGTATGTTCTTGGAAGTGCTATTCACATGGAAATAGAAAATAACATCGACCTATGTCCCCCCTTAACAGTTGATTACATGTTTTAAAAGTGCTGTACATAGATACCACAACATCCTACATAGCTTAAAAAAATTCATGCCCTTTCCAGCAGCAAGGATGGACCTGCAGGTCACTATGCTAAGCAAACTAACACAATCTAACAGAAAACCAAACACCACATGGTCTCACTTACAGGCAAAATACCTATACACCATACAATGACTTTGTGATCTATTTTTTCTCTCTCTGATTGGACACAGAAATCCCTGCTGACAAAAGCAAATAAAAAACTGTGAGACCAACACTTTAGAGCTTCTGCATGGGGGAGAAAACAATGAACCCAAAGAGAAAGCATCTTACCTTGGTGGAAAGGATGATTGGGTTAAAATTGTGGAAAATCGTAATTTTGGAAGGGGTTGTTATCTAACATATTCAAGCACTAAAGCTACTAAGGGGGGAAATATTAAAAAAATACACAAGCTAAAAATATACAGAGGACCTGCACAATCACTTCTACAAAGGACATGAAACTGATTCATAGGTGAAAAAAAAAAGATTTTCCACATCACTAATCACTCCAAACATGTAAGTCAGAATCACACTCCAATATCAGATACCATCAAACTCCACTGAGAATGAATATTACCCAAAACAGCAATAACATTTTTGGAAGGTAGCAGCCAGTGTAGACTTACAGAAAGGGAAACTCTTATACACTATTGATGCTAATGTGAATCAGTGAATACACTGTGAAAAAGTTGGGATGTTCCTCACACTGCATATGCATTTAAAGCAAAGGAAACCGGTACCTTAAGGAGTTACCTGCCTTCCCATGTTTCATGACAGTATTCACAATATAGAAGATATGGAATCAACCTACCTGTCCATCCACAGATGAGGGGATGAGGAAACTGCAGTATATCTGCACAACGCAATATTCTTCATCCATAACAAAGTAATGTAATTTTCATTTGGAGCCATATGGATGAACCTGGAAAATATGTTAAATAAAATAAACCAGACATAGAAAAACAAGCACAGATTCATCTCACTTACATGGAATCCAGAAAACTTTGCCTTTGATAAGTAGTGGTTTTCTGAGGAGAGGGGAAGGAGGGAATGGGAGGATTGCTTGTGGAAACAAAGCTGCAGTTAGTTGGGACAGATACATTCTTGAGCTCTATACCACAGCTCGGTGATTCTGGTTAATACTATATTTTTGAAAAAAGCTACAGGGAGCAATTCCAATGTTTTCACAGAAGAAGAATAACACCTGTATGAGAGAACAGATATGCCAAGTACCCTGATTTTATCATTACTAAAAATATATAAGAATCGAAATGTCCCAGAGGAACAACAGTCCCAGCAGACTAATTATATACTTTATGATGCACAGAAATTTAAGAAATGGAACCACAAATGGCCCTGAATGTCTAAGGAATCCTGAGAAATAGAAACTAAGTTGGAGGACTCACAATCCCTGATACGCCGCTGTGCTCTAGCCTGGGTGAGAGAATGAGACTCTCAAAAAAAAGTTACAAAATTTGAGGGAAACACAGAAGTGATAACTACAGGGACTCTGTCACTCAGGCTGGAGTGCAGTGGCATGATCATGGCTCACTGCAGTCATGACCTCTCTGGCACAAGTGATCCTCCCACCTCTGCCTCCTGAATAGCTGGAAGGAACTACAGGCACACACCACCACGCTTGGCTAATTTTTTTGTATTTTTTGTAGAGATGAAGTTTTGCCATGTTGCCTAGGCTGGTCTCAAATTCTTTGCCTCAAGTGATCTGCCCACCTTGACCTTGCAAAGTGCTTGGATTACAGGCATGAGCCATCATGCCTGGCCATAAAAAAACATGCATGGCTACATCGAAGTGAAAAGTTTTTCCAAGGAAAAGGCAACAATGAACCCAAAAAGAAAGGCTGGGAGAATGTTTTGAGGAATCACATTAATAACATAACTAAGGGGTTGTTATAGCAAATATGCAACACATTAACAGTACTAAGTAGCAACCAAAAAAACCAATGATCCACCCAAAACTGAGCAGGGACCCTGAATAGACATTTCTGCAAAGAGGACAGTAAACCACACTAAAGGTCCCTTCCCCCGGTCAGGAGGCCATGACTAGAGGGACAGAGTTAGGCAGGCACTGCAGGGAGTGGAGAAATGTGACCCCTTAGGTCCGGACGGCAGAGACACAGATTTAAAAATTCACCAGACCGGGAACAGTAGTTAATGCCTGTAATCCCAGCACTTTGGGAAGTTGAGGCACAAGGATTGCTATGAGCTCAGAAGTTTGAGACAAGCCCAAGCAACATGGCAAAGCCCTGTCGCTACCAAAAATACAAAAAAAAAAAAAAAAAAATAGCTGAGCGTGGTGGCACAGGCCCAGATACTGTTGGGGCTGAGGCTGGAGAATCCCTTGAGCCCAGAAAATGGAGGTTGCAGTGAGCTGAGATCCACCACTGCACTTCAGCCTGGGCAACAGGGCAAGACTGTATCTCTAAAAAAATAAAAACAGTTTAAAAAATCAGCAAATCCTGGAGGTTAAGCTGGATCCTTTCCTTCCATCTGAGGCTTGAAAGCAAGGCAGCCAAACTGGGGCCTGGCCCCTACACCCCACCTGGGCTGGGCTTCCCCTTCCTCCCACAGCCAGAGCTTTCCTCTCTCTCCACCTATATGGGGAGTCTCCCTCAGAAACAGCCCTAAAGCCTCCTACACGTTCCAACCTCAAAAGCCCTCAGGGAATGAGTACTACTATAAAATTAATGGTAAGATATCAAGAGAGAAAAAAGGAGTGAGAATGTAGCAGAAATACACAGAACATTCCAGAAAACGAAAGCTTCTGTACTTACCATGAAAGAAAAATGCTCCAAAGAAGCTGGGCCATGGAGAAGCCACACCAAAGCTCTGTCCTCAGCAGTCAGCACCACGGACAGGAGGTGTTTCTTCCCCAGGATGCGCCCTCAAGTTATCCTGAAGCTGCCGCAGCACCCAGTGACTCCTGATAATTCTAAAATTCATATGGAATCAAAAAAGAGCCTGCATAGCCAAAGCAAGACTAAGCAGAAAGAACAAACCTGGACGCATTACATTACCTGACTTCAATCTATACTATAAGGCCATAGTCAGCAAAACAGCATGATACTGGTATAAAAATAAGCACATAGACCAATGGAATAGAATAGAGAACACAGAAGTAAATCCAAATACTTACAGCCAACTGGTCTTTGACAAAGCAAACAAAAACAAAGTGGGGAAAGGACACCCTACTCAACATATGGTGCTTGGATAATTGGCAACCCACATCCCAAGAAATGAAACTGGATCCCCATCTCTTTCCTTATACAAAAGTCAACTTAAATCTGAGACCTGAAACCATAAGAATTCTAGAAGGTAACACTGGAAAACCCCTTCTACACATTGGCTTAGGCAGAGACTTCATGACCAAGAACCCAAAAGCAAGTGCGACTACAAAATGAAGATAAACAGGTGAGACTTAATTAAGCCAAAAAGTTTCTGCACAGCAGACGAACAATTAGCAGAATAAACAGACAACCCACGGAATGGGAGAAAATCTTCACAATCTATACATCTGAGAAAGGACTAATATCCAGAATCTACAAGGTACTCAAATTAACAGGAAAAAAAACCAATCCTTTCAAATAATGGGCTAAGGACTTGAATAGACAATTCTCAAAAGGAGATATAAAAAATGGCCAACAAACATGAAAAAATGCTCATCATCACTAATAATCAGGGAAATACAAATCAAAACCACAATGTCAGGCCGGGCGCAGTGGCTCACACCTGAAATCCCAGCAGTTTGGGAGGCTGAAGCGGGTGGATCACCAGGTCAAGAGATCGAGACTACCCTGGCCAACATGGTGAAACCCCGTCTGTCCTAAAAATACAAAAATTAGCCAGGAGTGGTGGTGGGCACCTGTAGTCCCAGCTACTCTGGAGGCTGAGGCAGGAGAATCCCTTGAACCCGGGAGGTGGAAGTTGCAGTGAGCCAAGGTTACACCACGGCACTCCAGCCTGGCAACACAGCGGACTCCGTCTCAAAAAAAAAAAAAACCCCCACAATGCCATGCCAGCTTACTCCAGCAAGAATGGCCATAATCAAAACATTGAAAAATAAAAAATATTGTGGGCATTTGGTGAAAAGGGAACACTGTTATACTGCTAATGGGAATGTAAACTAGTACAACCACTATAGTAAACAGTGTGGAGATTTCTTAAAACTAGAACTACTATTTAATCCAGCAATTCCATTACTGGGTATCTACCCAGAGGAGAAAAATCATTATATAAAAAAGATGCCTGCACACGCAAGTTTGTAACAGCACAATTCACAATAGCAAAAGTATGTAACCAGCCCAAATGCCCATCAATGAGCAGATTAAGAAATTGTGATATACATCATGGAATACTATTCAGCCATAAAAAGGGAAAAAAATAACAGGATTCACAGCAACCTGGATGGGATCAGAGACTATTATTATTCTTTTTTTTTTTCCTTGAGACAGAGTCTCGTTCTGTCGCCCAGGCTGGAGTGCAGTGGCATGATCTCAGCTCACTGCAACCTCTGCCTCTCAGGTTCATGCCATTCTCCTGCCTCAGCCTCCCAAGTAGCTGGGACTACAGGAGCCTGCCACCATGCCCAGCTAATTTTTCGTATTTTTAGTAGAGACAGGTTTTCACCATGTTAGGCAGGATGGTCTTGATCTCCTGACCTTGTGAGCCGCCTGCCTTGGCCTCCCAAAGTGCTGGGATTACAGGCATGAGCCACCGCCCCCAGCCGATCAGAGACTATCATTCTAAGTGAAGTAATGTAAGAATGTAAAAGCACGCATCGTATGCTCTCGCTAGTAAGAGGGAGCTAAGCTATGAGGATGCAAAGGCATTAGAATACTACAACGGACTTTGGGGACTTGGGAGAAAAGGTGGGGGGGGGTGAGGAATAAAAGACTACAAATTATATAGAGTGTATACTGCACAGGTGTTGGGTGCACCAAAATCTCATGAATCACCTCTAAAGAACTTACTCATATAATCAAACACCACCTGTTCCCCAAGGCAGGTGTATCACCTAAGGTCAGGTGTTCTAGACCAGCCTGACCAACATGGTGAAACCTTGTCTCTACTAAAAATACAAAAATTAGCCAGGGGTGGTGGCAGTGCAGCCTCGGGCAGTGAGCCCCAAAATGACACCCAAGCCCTGCCCCCAGAGACAGGCAGTGCAGCCCCAGAAAACTCACCTACCCAACGACATCTCTACCACTCTGGCCGAGGTGCAGCCTCCGACTTCACCACCAATCGCAGCAAAGCGAGCCACCATGGCGCAGGCTCCAGCCTCCAGCATGCGTGGGGGCCTCTCCCTTCTACTCTTCCTCCTGCCCAGCAGGAGAAGCTCCCGCTGCCGGCCACCCTCCTACCGCTCCGTCGCCACCACCAACCAGAGGCAGCCAGCGCCCGGGCTCCAGCTGGCAGCAGACGGCTGCCCCTCTCCTAGTCCTCCAAGAACACCACACAACATTGCCACCAAAGCACCCAAATGACCTGAAGCCGGCCTCACCGTGCTTTATATATGGAGGTTACGCACATGCGTTCCTGGACTACATGTTCTGATTGGATGAGAGAAAAACCTCTAGGCCTACCCTGATTGGACTTTATTTTCATGCTGTGATTGGTCGTCTTAAGACTTGCTCTCATCCAATCAGAACATGATAATAAAGTCCAATCCGAGTAACCCTGGAGGGTTTTTCTCATCCAATCAGAACATGCAGTCCAGGAACCCGCATATATATATAACCTCAGTATATGAATGATCCTGAAGGGAAGGCAGGTCTTTCCAGGTTCCCGTATCTTCCTGTAGAGCTGCTCAGTGCCCGGATTAGAGGACCAGGAATTGGTAATCACAGGCCATACGCTGGAGGCTGGAGCCACGGCAGCGTGGCTCGCCTCGCTGCGGTTGGTGGTGATGGCGACGGAGAAAGCAGTGCGGCGTCAGCGGTAGGAGGAGGAAAATAGTTTTGGGATAGATGGAGGGAGGTAAAGGGAAAAGAGAATAGCAAGCAGGAGAAGGCGTTGCAAAAAGACAGTGGGGAAAACATGGTGGGAAAGAAAGTTTTTGGGTAGATGGGGAGAAACAGGGTGGGGAGCGGGAGGGAGGGAAGGTTTTGCAGAAAGACAGTGGGTAAAAAGTTTATGGGTAGATGGAGGAGGAAAAGTGTGTCAAGGGGGACGAGGAAAGAGGGTGGGGGGAAACAAGGGTGAGCAGTAGGTAGAGAAGGTTTTGTGGAAAGACAGTGGGGAGAAAAGTTTTTGGGTAGAAGGAGAAAAGAGGGTAACAAGTGGGGGAAGGGAAAAGGGTAGCCAGCGAGAGGAAGACAAGGTTTTGCAAAAAGAAGTGGGCAGAAAAGAAAGACGGCGGAGAAAGAAAAGACGATAGGTAAAAAGTGTTTGGGTAGATGGAGGGGGGAAGAAGGGTGACGAGGAGGAGAAAAGACGGTGGCGAGAGGTATCGGGGAAAGAGGGTTGGGGAAAAAATGGAAAAATAGTTTGGGGTAGATGGAAGGCAAAAAAGAGTGGCAAGCAGGATAGGGCAAAGGAGGACGAGTGGGAAGGGGGAAAGACTATGAAAAGATGGTGGGGAAAACTTTGAGGGGTAGATGGAGGGAGAAAAGAAGGAGGTGAGCAGGAGTGGAGAGAAGGTTTTGCGAAAAGGCTATGGGGAAGTGTTTTCGGGTAGATGGAGAAGGGAGAGGGTGGCAAGGAGGAGCAGGGGGAAAAACGATGAGGAAAACAATTTTTGGGTAGATGAAGGGGGAAAAGAGTGAGCAGCAGGAGTGGGGAGAAGGCTTTGGGAAAAGATGGGGGGAAAGAGTGAGCAGCAGGAGTGGGGAGAAGGCTTTGGGAAAAGATGGGGGAAGTATTTTTGCTTAGATGAAGGAGCAAAAGATGGTGATGAGAATGGGACGGGGAAAAAGAAGGTGGCCTGGAAGAAGGGGAAAAGACGGTGGGAGAAAACTGGGGAAAGTGTTTGGGTAGATGGATGGGGAAAAGGATGGTGAGCGGGAGAGTAGAGAAGGCTTTGCGAAATGATGGTGGAGGAAGAAATGGTGGGGAAAAAGTTTCGGGGTAGATGGAGGAAGAAAATGGGTGGCAAGGGGGAGGGGGGCCAAAGGCAGTCGGGAAAAGGTGGGGAAATAATGGTGGGAGACAAAGGTTTTGGGTAGATTTTTAAAAATCAGATTATTTGTATTTTTGCTTTTGAGTAGTTTGAGTTCTTTATGTATTTTGTGTATTAACCCCTTGGCTGATGCATAGTTTGCAAATATTTTCTTCCATTCTCCGAGTTGTTTCTTCTACTGATGGCTTCCTCTGCTTTGCAGAAGGTTTTAAGTTTAATATAATTACATCTTTGCCTTTGTTGCCTATGCTTTTGACAAGTATAATGTAATTACAACTTTGCTTTTGTGGTTTGTGCTTTTGAAGTCTATTTGTCCTCAAGATTTCTATACATTATGTTCATTGTCCTTTGTCAGTAAAAGTATAGTAGAGACTGGGTTTCACCATGTTTGCCAGGCTGATCTCAGGTGATCTGCCCTCCTCAGCCTCCCAAAGTGCCGGGATTACAGGTGTGAGCCACCGTGCCCAGCAGTCACCTTCTTTCTTAGATGCAGTCTTGTGTGAAACACACCACAGAAGTCATGTTCACTTACAGCTGGGGGAGGCTGACCACCTTGTGTGACAAGGTTGGAGCCTGTCTGCCACACCTCCCTGGGTGTCTCCACATGGCCTCAGGCCTGCTGGGGCCTCCCTTGTCCTGGTCTTTCATGCAGAGGAAAGACGTGGTGTGTGTTGAGGGCCAGCCTGGTGGTGGTACGTGGTGACTGCCCAGCCAGTGGAAGCTGCTCCTCTTGCCTCTTTGGACCGTCCCTCCCCTGTCCAGGACCTCACTGCATCTAAACACCGCAGGTCGAGCCCAGCAGGAAAATGAGATGCTCTTTTCCTTTTTTCTCTTCTCTTCTCTTCTCTTCTCTTCTCTTCTCTTCTCTTCTCTTCTCTTCTTCTTTTCTTTTCTTTTCTTTCTGCAGAGTCTCATTCTGTTGTCCAGGCTGGAGTGCAGTGGCGAGATCTCGGCTCATGGCAACCCCTGCCTCCCAGGTTCAGGTGATTATTCTGCCTCAGCCTCCCAAGGAGCTGGGATTACAGGCACCTGCCACCATGTCCGGCTAATTTTTGTATTTTTAGTAGAGACAGGGTTTCACCACGTTGGCCGGGCTCGTCTCGAACTCCTGGCCTCAAGAGATCTGCTCACCTTGGCCTCTGAAAGTGCTGGGATTACAGGCGTGAGCTATTGCGCCCAGCCTAGAACTTCCCTTTTCTTTTTTCTTTTTTTCTTTTGACACAGTCTTGTTCTGTCACCCAGGCTGGAATGCAGTGGCGTGATCTCATCTCACAGCAACCTCCACCTCCCAGGCTCAAACGATTCTCCTGCCTTAGCCTCCCAAGTAGCTGCGATTACAGGCACGTGCCACTATGCCCAGCTAATTTTTCTTTTGTATTTTTAGTAGAGACAGGCCAGGCTATTCTTTAACTCCTGACCTCAACTGATCCACCTGCCTCAGCCTCCCAAAGTGCTGGGATTACAAGCATGAGCCACTGTGCCCAGCCAAACTTCCCTTTTCTTTCCATTTCTTGGTATTCGGAAAGTGAGCAGCCATGGAACAGCCGGTGTGTTCAGCTGGTGCAGACCCAGCTGGTGTGCTCGTGAGGCTTCTGGCTGAAGGAAGTGTCCACTCTGCAGTCTCGCTGCCATCCCACCACCTTCCAGAAGCAGGACACCAGCTGTTTGTGCTCTTGGCCCATGCTGAGCCTATGCTCTGGTGCTGGTCTTGCCAGTTTTCCCACCCTTTGTTTCAGGTGAGGTCCCTGCCCAGCTGGCCTGGGAAGGAGGATGGGGAGTGGTCGCCACTGTGGTTTGTTGCAGAGTGAGTTTGGTGGCTGCCCTGCCTGGGCCCAGCTCCCATGTTTCTCCTGCTTGGCTGCAGCTCCAGCCCTGCCCCGTCCCCCGTAGCTTCCTGCCCAGCCCCACACCGCAGCCTTCCCAGCACCCAGAAACAGCACAAACCCTACAGAACTCCAGTGTCCCCTCCCCTAGACCTTTACACACACCTGGTAAGCCAGGCATGGGACCCACAGCTCCATCGTGTGAGCTGTACACGGCCTGGTGGGTTGAGGTGCTAGGTCACCCCTCACCTTTACAAGGCCTCAGGTCGTACCATTCGTGCGAGCTCTGGGGCCCTCAGAGCCCAAGCTCCCCACCTGAGGGTCTAGGGCTGTGGCCTCACCTGCCCATAGTCCTGCAGTAACCCCAGCTCTGTCATGAGTCCAGCTGGCTCCAGCCGGGCGAGGAGCAGCTGTACCGGGACACGCTGAAGCAGCTGTCCAAGCGCATCAAGCCCCTGCACTGCGTGGTCAACAAGATCGAGAAGAATGAAGGTGGGCTGTGGCCAGGGTGGGGGCCAGCGCCCTGGGAATGCCACTAGGCTCATGTCTTAGGGTCCCCTCTGCTGTCCCAGACAGAAAAAAAGGGCCTGACCAAGATGAAGAGCCTTCTGGACATTGTGACAGACCTCTCCAAGTAGTGAGTTTTGCCCACAGCCAACGTAGGGTCCACAAGGGCGTGGGTCACTCAGCCATGGATGGGCATTTGGTGATGATGTGGGTTTAGCAAAGGCCCCAGGCAGCTCTTTGGGCCCTGGACAGAGGCCTCCAAGGCTCCACTCTGGTGTGTGCTGGGGCTTCGAGCCCAGGCTTCATCTTGGCCAGTGTCTAGCCTTTGCCCTACTCCTGACCACTGCTGTGGCTCTCATGCTGGCCCATCACAGCCAGGTCTCATCCAGCCAGTAGTTGGTGGCCCAGCTTGCAGTGGCCTGACCATCAGCTGGCCATGATGGGCCTGAGCATGACCTGGAGCTCTGCCCCTGACTTCCCGGTGACCATGGGCAGGCGACTGCATCTCAGTTACCCCATTTGCAGCCCATGTGTGCTGTCATGAAAATGAAACAAGATGGTGCTGGTGAGAAGCAGGTGGAAGGCAGGGCCACTGGCCACGGGCTGCTGTGAGCTCGGGCGACACCTCAGAACTGCATGGGCACTGGCCTATACTTCCCTGTCACCTAAACTCAGGCTGTCCCCCCACCCCCATCTAGAAGTGTCTCTCTGTTCTGCTTGTCCAGATAGAATGCCAGTCACTATTGTGTGGTCCTCCAGGCCTTCTTGAGTTGATTCTTCATTAGGGTTATAGGACTTAGCAGGACAGGGACTGGCCTAGGTACAACTGAGGCCTTCCCAGCCTGGTCAGGGGCCTGGCCGCGGTCCCTTCTCTTGACCCATTGCCTCACTGCCAACAGGGATGGGCACTCCTGGGGGTGAGGGCCGCCTGCCTAGACTCTGGGTCTGGGAACAGCTGGTCAGCTGAAGGGAGCTCCTGCAGAGGTTTCTGAGGGCCGAGGCCCGGTGGCAGTGGTTGGGATCCCAGATCCGAGCCTGAGACCTGCCATGTCTCCCAGCCCTGCAGCACGGAGCTCAACCCAAGTCCCCTATCTCTGCAGGTCCCCTGAAGACCTTGCCAAAGTGTGACATCACCCTAGAGAAACTCAAGAATGACATGGCGGTGGTGAGTGGGATGCTGGGGACCCCTGGGGGAACGGGGGCTCCCCCAAGAGCTCCTGGGAGCACCACTGGAGGGGCCTTCACGGTCAGGCTGGGTGGGGGCTGGGCCTGACTTGACACCCTGCCCACCAGGCCTCTTCCAGGCCAGGTTTGCTGTGCTGGGTGGGGACGTGGGAGAAGTCACCCTCTGTCTGCGGCCCCCATGGGTCACAGGGGGCAGGGACTCTGAGGAGGACAAGGCTGTGGGGGTGGGGGATTATACCCAGGATCGGCCAACATTGTCTGCACAAGGGTGGAGGCTGTGAGAGAGGCCTTGGGAATCTGGCTGTGAGTGAGGACTGGCCTGGGGTGGGAAGGCCCCCTAAACGGAGAACCCTCAGGTCCCAGGCTTCTGACCGTGCCCATCCTACCTCCAGCCCACTGCCCCTGGTGCCGCCAACCAAACAGCAGTACCTATGCCAGCAGCTCCTGGATGCTGTCCTGGCCAACATCCACTCACCCTCTTCAACCATTCCTTGTACTGCACATTTGCTCCAGCCATGACTGCCATCCACGACCCACTCATCACGTACATCCAGCTGGGCTGGGCTTTGCAGAGGGCAGCTGGCCAGCCCTGGGCCATGTGTATCCAATGTGGTCACCATGCTGCCTCCCCAAGGCCCTGGTGGTATGCACCCAGAAGCACAGGCATGAGGACGACCAGCGGCAGAGCATCCCCAGCATGCTCCAGGGCTTGGTGGCCAGGCTGGACCCCAAGTGCATGATAAACCTGGACCCTTCTCCCTGTAGCAACAATGGCACCATCTGCCTGATCTGCAAGGTGGGCGAGTGTCCAGGAGGGCCAGGCTGGCGCAGGAGAGCAAACCCCGACCGCAGCCCCAGGCCTCTGCTGTCCAAGCCGGAGGGCACAGTGCCCAGACCCCATCCTGTGTTCACGTCCCGGCAGGGTGTCTGCTCTGTCTTCACATACACCAAGCCCAGGACAGACTGGCCATTGCCTCTGCCCCCACCGCCAGAGCCCACGCACCCTCACCTCCCAACACAGATGCAGCTCTGCTTGCCTGGGGCCCTAGGGAGGTAGTAGGCAGGACCTCTGGGCACCCATCGATGCAGGGCACTCTGGGCTTCAGGTCTGGAAGTCCGAGAGTCAGAGAGACATCCAGGCTTTGCCACAAGCCTCACCAGAACCTCCCGGGGTGTGAAGAGTCCTGTTCGGGAGCAGGGCTGTGAGGCGGGGCAGGCCAGGGCTTGTCTGGGTCACAGGTACAGCCTTGTGTGTTGCAAACGACAAGGACCTCCCAAGTGTGCCACCATGTGCCCACCGACTACCCTACCCAGAGTCCACTGTGGATGGACCGGCAGTGGCTGTACAGTGGGCAGACCCAGAGGAGCTGTCTGGGGGCCCGGGGCAGGCAGGGGTCATTCTGGAAAACCAGGCTTCCAGTGCTGCAGGGACAGCCTCTGTGCCCCTCCCCGGCTCAGGCCCCTTCCTCCCTTCTTCTGGCTCCCCCTGTGCGGGCAGGAGTGGGTTTTCCACTGGTCACCTGAGAGATAGGGGTCTCTGCTCTTCTTCTGTGTCCATTTGCCCCTTCATCTTGTGTCAGGTCAGTTGTCCAGGGTGGCTGTGTTCAGTGGCTGAGAGGTGAGAAAGCCTACGGCTCAAGGACAGACCCCACCTCTCCCAGAGGCCACGAGGGAGCTCAGCGGAGCTGACAGGTCCTACCAGTAGCTTGGGCACACAAGGCCCCATCTGGGTGATGTGGCTCCAGAGAGTCATGTTGGCAGAGGTCAGTCTCCCTGAGCCCAGAGCTGACACACAGCAGAGCCAGGGCTGGGTCCCCAAGGTTGTCAGAGGCAAAGCCCTGGGCCCCAAATCCCGTTCAGATTCAGTTCTTCACTGACGATGAGGCTCTGGGAGGAGAGCCCGATGGCCAGGCAGGCAGCGTGCAGGGCTCCTCCTGGTGCTTCAGCCAGTCCTGGGGCTGCCACTTCCCAGAGCACTGCCGGGTGTGCAGGCCGTGGGTGCAGCGCCAGCTGCCTCAGGCTCATGCCCACTGTTCTGTTGCAGGCACCAACCCCTTCCTCAGGTCAATGCACCACTGTGTGACCTCCAGGCGGCCGCAGCTCCCGGACAAGCACTCGGTTACCACCTTTCTCAACACCTGTGCCCGGAGCATCCACAAGGCCTGCCTCTCGGCTGCCAAGCCAGGACTGCAGGGATGGCCCGCAGCCTCATCGAGGCCAAGGACGCCTGCCTCCTGTCAGATACTTCTAGGTGTTGGCGTCCATGGAGAGCCTGGAGTTAGGTTAGCTTTCCTCCTTTCCTCTTCTGCCTTGGGGATCTGCCAAGTGAAATCCCACACTTGTACAGACTGAGATGGGCGCAGTGGAGCGGGCTGCCTGCAGGGCGTTGGCCATCTTCTTGGAGAAGGCACTCCACGTGACTTCCTCCATGAAGCCAGACATGGTCCCCAGCCACGATCCTCGGGCTGTTCTCACCACGGCCTGTCCAGGGTCCAGGTCCATCTCAGCAGCATGAGGGTGCACTCACGGTGTTGTTAGAGCTTCTTGTGTGTGCTCGACACACCCCTGCTGCTTTCTATCGGAGAACACAGAGGACATAGGAAACCCTTCACACACACATGGGATTCTCTGCTCACAGTTTTGGGTTCAGGCTGCGCTGCTTTGGGCAAGTGGGGCACGCCCTAGGAAAGCCCCTGAGTCCAGGGCACAGGCTGCCTCTTTTAATGCTTGTTTTTTTCTCATACTCAGGATCTATACTGCAGACTTTATTAAACACTGTACCCTTAAGCTACACCAAATTTATAAAAAATTTTTTCTTTAATAATTAACTTCACTGTAGCTTTTAAAATTTATAAACTTCTAATTTTTTTAACTTTTTGACTTGTAATAACAGCTTAAAACACATTGTACAGCTAGCTGTATAAAAATATTTTTCTTTATAGCCTAAGTTTTTTCTATTTGAAAAATGTTCTATTTTAATTTTCATTTTGAAAACTCTGTTAAAAACTGTGACACAAACATATACATTAGCCCAGGCCTACATGGGGTCAAGATCATCAATGTTACTGTCTTCCACCTCCACATCTGCTCCCATTGGAAGGTTTTTAGGGGAAATAACGCGTGGATCCAGCTGTCATCTCTTGTGGTAACAATGCCTTTTTCTGGAGTACCTTCTGAGGGACCTTCTGAGGCTGTGTTTCATAGTTAACTTTTTATCTTTAAGTAGGAGTATACTCTAAAATAACAATAAGAAGTATACCATAGTAGGCTGGGCCTAGTGGCTCATGCCTGTAGTCTCAGCACTTTGGGAGGCCAAGGCAAGTGGATCACCTGAGGTCAGGAGTTGAGACCAGGCTGGCCAACATGGCAAAAGCCCTTCTCTACTAAAAATACAAAAAAAATAAGTCGGGCGTGGTGGCTTGCAGCTGTAGTCCCAGCTACTCGGGAGGCTGAGGCAGGAGAATTGCATGAACCCGGGAGGCGGAGGTTGCAGTGAGCCAAGATCACACCACTGCACTCCAGCCTGGGCAACAAAGTAAGACTCCATCTCAGAAAAAAAGTATAGCAAATACATAAACCAGTAACAGTTATTTATTCTCATTATCAAGTATACTATACATAATTGTGCTATGCTTTTTTTATATGACTAGAAGTGAAAGTTTGTTTACACCAGCATCACTACAAACAAAAAGTAATGCATTGTACTTGGACATCAAGATGGCTATGTCACTAGGTGATAGGAATTTTTCAGCTCTTTTACATATTGCCTCTCACTGACTGAAATATTGTTATGTGGCATATGACTCTATTTACTTTTTTTGGAAATGATTCTTAAATAAGGAAAAATTCTGATATCTACTACTTGTTCTCTGCTCTTGTGTTCCTGTGCAATGGCTGCATCAGGGAAAAGTCATTTGATAGTTACACTTAGTTATGTCAAAGTAAATACATTTGTATAATCAAAGTTTCAGCTTGATCTAAGGTGAAACACCTCAACTTAGAGTGAGGAAAAAATACAGTTGAAAGAGAGCAAACAGTAAAACCAGAATGTATTAAATCATTTGGTAAAACATTTGCCTAGGGGTTAAGGGGCAGTTATAAATATAAAAGCAAACTATTTGTAAGTTTTGCTATTTCTCTTCTGTAGTGACATTCTTGAGTATAAATGTGTGCATTTAAATAGCTATTCTTCCCTTCTGAGGACTACAACCCTTCAGTGTTCTTGGGTATAATAGCAAATGCATGTTTCACTTAAATGCTGAAGATGGTTCTTTTGTGTTGTAGATATGCATTCTGCTTTTTAGCTTTGAAACAGCCTGTTTACTCGGAAATTTGTAATATGGGTCCAGAGCTGGTATACAGTCTACTATTTCTATGTTATATATGTGTTTACATAAAGGCATTCATGTCAAAATCAGATAGTTTTGTGTTCTTTTAAAGAAGAAAAGGAAGGAAATATAATAGGTGATACTAGATCTAGAATATAATTGTTGGATTTTTGGTTGAAAAACATCTATGATTATTTTAATTCATCCTATGTCTCTGTAATGGAAACGTATTTTCCATATTTGCCTTTCTCAGAATTCTTTGTTTTATGAATGTTTTTCAGGCAAAATGCATGCATTCTGTAACTTGAAAGAGATGGAGTGCCATCGAAGGAAAAAGCGAATTTTACAATTAAACTAGTAAATACAGAGATTGCCTAGATAATATATTTCATTAATTCTAAGAAGCACTTATTTTTACTCTTATCTGAAATTGGGAGTGTATCTTATTTTAAATGGTGTCTTACAATTGACAGTGGGTTTTCATTCCTTTTGAGACATCAAATAATGCTGCATCTTACAACGGACAATACTGTAGAGTCTGTGAAATACTTGTGTGTATGTGTGTGGGGAATGTTTGTTAATGAGTTACCCAGTGTGGAGATTTGTGAGAACTAGAGACCAAATGTTTTTTCCCTTATGTTTTTACATTTTGGAAAATAGTTTTTTACATAGGAGGTTTTTTACAACCTGATGTTAAGCTTTTAGTATTGTAATAGATTTTCATTGTTTTATTGGATTGATTAAAAAGTAATATAAATGGTGCAAAAACAATTTCCATTTTTTTAAACTTAATAATACTGACCTTATGCTTACTATTGAGTGTTTCTGCTTGTACCACACATTTGGTAGTGTAGAAATCGCTTTTTTCAAAGCCACACATTTGGTAGCGTAGAAGTCGCTTTTTTCAAAGCCACGCATTTGGTAGTGTAGAAATCGCTTTTTTCAAAGCCACACATTTGGTAGTATAGAAATAGCTTTTTTCAAAGCTTTTTCATAATAAATTTCTTTTAAAAGGTTGGATAGCTATTATCCTGAGTCTTTTGTCTGATACCATGTTTTTGTTTGGTTTTTAGGGTCTTACATTTAAAGAAAAAGTAACGAGCCTTAAATTCAAAGAAAAACCTACAGACCTGGAGACAAGAAGCTGTAAGTATCTTCTCTTGTCCGTGGTGAAACTAATTCATGCAGACCCAAAGCTCTTGCTTTGTGTAAGTGTTTTTTTATGAAATTTCCCAAAATTACCACACTAAGTTAATTTGGTTTAACTGAAATGCCAAGACCTTGAGGGTAATTTTTAGCTCAAGAGCACTTACTGATCCTTTCTGATCACAACTGAAAACTAAGACATCTCTAAGAAACCTAATGTATAATGAATACTGATATAATTAGATCAGATTCTTAATTGCCCTTATCATTTCTTAGCATTTCTCTTTCTTCTTTAATTTCCCTGTCTTTCAACTGACATACTTAACATAACTAAGCTTCTCTAAGCTGGTATTCATTACGGGAGAATGCCATTCTTATGTCTGGTTATATCTGCATTAGGTTATTACTGATGCTTGTAACAATGAACTTTATGTTACTGCAGCTCACAAATGTATTTTTACATCTGCAAGAAATTAGTTATCAAATGCTTAATAGCACAGAAATTCTCAAGTGGTTGCAGGAAATTATGATCTGCAGGAATAAATTTCTTCTTTAAAATAAGGTAAGCAAAACGACATCTTTAAAAAACGGGAGAATATTTGGAATGGTGATGGGGAGAGATTAAGAAAGTGTTTTATAGCTGAATTAGTTTCTATTTCAGCTCCTCCTTCCCCCCAAGGTTCTCAAAAGGATATATATGTGCAGAGGACAAGGGCTGGAAAATTAGCATTTTAAAAATTATTCTGAAGCTTTGGCCTTAAAACCACACTGTTGATGAATTCTAGTTCTAGTTGAGTTAAATAGGTCTGTATGGGACAAGCCTAGGAAAAATGGGGGGCTGCTATAACCAAAGTAGCTTGAGGAGCATATTCTATCTTTACTCTCAAGTTCATACATAAGACATAATTCATCCATAAAATTTATTTTAAAATATAGCTTCTATAATTAAGAATTCTATTATGGCATAGATTTGGGAGTACTTGATTTAATGAGTTTTTTGTCCAGTTCTAGAATCATAGCTCTGAGAAATCATAAAGGCCTAGATGCCATGGCTAGACTAGTCCAGAGAATTATCTATCAAGAAGCAAAAGGGAAAAGGTTGAGGGTTCTCAATCTAGGTTTATTTCTATGCCTCCAATAAGGGTTTCTTTCACATCTTGAAAATTTCACACTTGTCGGGGTGGAGTGAAGTTTTTTGATTCTCAACTATTGAAACATGGTGAGGTTGTGGAGGATAGAGGAGTCTTACATTTCTTTTAACGTACAGTTTCTATAGTTAATCAATTTAGGAATTCTATTATGGCCTAGTTTTAGGAGTACTTGATTTGATGAGTTTTTATCTGGTACTAGAAGCATAGCTGTGAAAAACCTTAAATGTATGAAACTCATATCCTTTTCAGTATTATACAGCTTGTTATTAATAAATTGTCTCTGTTTAGAAATAGACTAATGGTGAAGTGGACTTATTCACATCTGGCTTGTTTGATGTGTTAGTGTAGCGGAATTTGGAATTATTCCAAAGATATAGAATGAGACTAGATTTCAGACTTTCATGCCCTTGCCTATGGTATAATCTCCAGAATACGAGTATGAGGAATCCAGTAATGAATTCATAGTGCCCTAGTCAGCACAGTCACTCTTGTGACATACTTGGTGTATATACCAGGGTTAATTACTGGTCCAGAAGAATTTAATCTCAAGAGTCAATTTCTAGTTATGCCAACATGGCACAGGATAAAATCTTGAGGAAAAAAAATCTTTGTCAATGAGATCAAATTATAGTTTTCATACAGTAGATATATATTGTTGATGTTTTACTTATGTTTATGTTAGACTTAATTTATATTTGTAGAATCTACTGTTTCTGATTATTTACAGAATGAGAAACTGAAAAATTTTAAAGACATTAAGTGAACATTATTTGTTCTAATGGGTTTCTAGTGAATCTCCTTCAACGTGGGGCACAGAGATTGAGAGGAGAGGTTTTCTAGGAGCGTCTCAAACAGGAAGACCACCCATGTAAGTGTTTATTCCTCTTGGTTGTCAGTGCTTCAGTAAAGCTTCTTTCTTTCTTTTTTCCAGCAGGCAGATAGAAGTTCCTGTCACTTTCTCCTTTTTTATGGAGCAGGATGTGATACTGCTAGTGGAAATACCAGTCAAATGTCCATGGGTCTTGAAGAGTCACTACAGACTCCTAGAGACTCTCTCCAGAAGGGAAAAGGGAGCTCCTCTATGGTCAGCTTCTTTTTTAATTTTCCTGTGTTATCTTGTGTGCTATATTTGTTGTCTGAATGAACTTTGATAAATTTCATCCAGGTAATATAGTGTAATAGTGAAAAACTGCTTAGACTCCAGTTCTATCACTGCTCTTTGTGGAACTTTGGGCAAGTTATTAACATCCTTGTTCCTCAATTCCTCAGTTTTAAAATGGGGACAATAATAATTCCTGCTCCAGAGTTGTTATGAAGGTTAAATAAAAAAATGTGTAATTAGCCAGACGTGGTGGAAGGCGCCTGTAGTCCCAGCTACTCCAGAGGCTGAGGCAGGAGAATGGCATGAACCAGGGAGGTGGAGCTTGCAGTGAGCCAAGATCATGCCACTGCACTCCGGTTTGGGCAAAAGAGCGAGACTCCCTCTGAAAAAAAAAAAAAAAATGTGTAAATAGCACTTGACACTTAAAAGCTGTATCTGATAACCTCCACCTCATGAAAAACCATTCATACCATAGAAGTATAGAATTTGTACCAGCTAACAAAGGTACAGACATACAGGGACAAAAACAAAGTATTTTGCTTCATTTTAAAGATAAGTGTTTCTGTGATTTGCGTTTGTGTGTATAATTTCCTTTAAATATAAATCATATTTCAAGTGAAAATATCAAATCATTAGAGAAGAGTTGATTTTCCAAACCAAAACGTTTTTCATCCCTAATTTTTAATATAACCTTGTTAAAGAAAAAAAAATCTAAGCAGTATGCTATTTATTATTGTCTGTTTTACTTGTAGAATTTGCATGTATTTTGTCAATTGTTTTCTCCATTTCATGGTTGGGGAACAGGTAATTCAGAATCAAGTCTATCTTCTACAGCAATATTTAGTTCTTGTTTATGCCCTTGTTTCAATGAGTGCCGCAGTGTACTTATTTTATTACTTCCCTGTAGCAAGTAGATAGAATTTCCTGTTACTTCCTCTGTTTTTGTCATTTCTAATTGACTGGGAAGTACAGTATATAGTTACTACAGTAGATTTATGTTACAGTGTTTTACCTGCCCATGTTACAATCAGTTTCCATTTCTGGAATCTGGAATAGGATAATACCTATTTGATTTGAAATTGGACAGATAGTAGCTTTATATTGGTCCAGATAATCTCATTTCTCATTTGGACAAGATATTTTGGGGTTTGAAAAATTCTTATAATGATTAAAGGAGAAAGCTTTTGTGAGTTATTGTATGCTGAGATAGATACGGACACACACACACACACACACACACACGCAGTTTATTGCATTGTTGGGTTTTATACATAAAATTACCCAAGTTGCAAATATATGTCTTCCACCCTTGACTCTCAGGATAGTGCAGCAGTATGCACTGGAAACCCCCCGATTTGCCGACAAGCACAGACCAAACTAGAAGTGGCCCTGTACGTGTTTCTGCGGAACCCTGGCACTGAAGCTGTTCTGGTTGCCATGTCCTGTTTCTGCCACCTCTGTGAGGAAGCAGATACCCGGTGTGGGGTGGATGAAGTGTCGGTGCATAACCTCTTGCCCAACTCTAACACATTCATGGAGTTTGCCTGTCAGCAATATGATGTCAACAGGTAAATGGGAATAGTGGTTTTTTTACTCAACCTGCCTAAAGCACATGGCATGTGATTGTGAGAATGTATTTAAGGTTACTATTCTGTAAGTTTACAGGGGAAATTCAAGTAGCTTACTTGAAATCCTTTTCTGAACAAAGTAAGATGAAAATAAAAAGCATTTGTAGTAAATTGTTAGTTTCCCACTGAGTTTTTAATATGCTATACATTTTAAAACTAACTGGCAGTATATGTTACTATCAGTTATGACTATGTAATTTACATATGGAGTTATGGATAACTCCATGAGTAAATTAGAGGTGGGAATAGCTATTTTGTGCTGTGGACATTGTAGAGTCTAAGATAAGTACCTTTCCTGTGAGGTTAGTGAACGGAAGTTTTTGGCTTTATCATTTGAGGCATTTGCTCTGCTCCTGCTACTTTTCCTTTTGGGTGGGCTTATCAGGTTCTCCATTGGCAGGCAGGGCTCTAAGTGCAGTAACTTGATTTGCTGTTGTAGTTGCTTAGGAACAGCAGCACTTCAGAAAGAGTGATGGCACTGCTGAGGCGCACTGAGCATCCCACTGCAGGAAACACTGAGGTGTGCCCTTAGCAACAGAAACACCCCTCCCAGGCACCCACCCTCAATTTTGGAAGCCTCTTGTTACACATGTGTGATGAGGAATAGCTTTTGAAGTAAATCCAAGATATGTGCATATTACAAGTATAATATCTGAGTACTTAATATATATCAAGTTTGAAGCTTAGCTGTTGCTGATTGATGTTTAGCTCTAGACTTAAAGTTGCTTTCAAGTGATAACTGTCTTCATTTTAGGCTTGGGAAGCTACACATGCAAAATGGGAACAAGCAACAAAACGAATCCTTAGCTATCCAAAAGCCCAAATGGAAGATGGCCAGGTAAGTTTGTAAAGTTGCCTTTTGTCTATTAACTGATCTGCTAAATATATGTACTTCACTTTGGTAATCGTTCACGAGTCACTCAGTAAACTAAGCATATAGTTGTCTGAAGACTGATATTTAGTTGTGGTTTATCTAGACCTGTACTTTGTAATATGATAGCCACTGGCTACATGTGACTATTTAACTTAAATTTTAACATAATTAAAATTAAATACAATTTAGTTCTTCAATCATATAGTAGCCACATTGCAAGTACCCGGTAGCCACATATGGCAATTACTTACTCTGTTGGACAGCATAGAGAGAAAATGTTTCCACATCATCACAGAAATACTGGGCAGCACTGCTAGAGACTGTTTGTTGCAGAGACCATTTCTTTATCTTTTCTTGCTCTTTCTCCCTTCATCAGGGTGTTTCACAGAATTTTCAGAAAAGGAGCAACAGAGGTAGAGGAAAATTAACATGGAAACAATTCATTTTGCTATTTTGTTAGGTATTCTCATTAAGGAATATCTTGGGCAGAAGATTGAACCCATAGATTAAATGAAATTTTAAAATGTGGACAGTTCATTCAACTGTTACTATTGACTATATTATCTATTACTTTGGAAATTGATCAGTTGGTGTTTGTGTGTATCTGATTTGTAATGTTCATATTGCTCTCATTATTAGGCAATTTATAAAAACTGTTTCTTCCCCCATGTTATTTTTCTGTCATGTTTAATTACAATAAGAAAAAAGTTATACTTTTGTGAAGCAAAATTGTGTACCTAATACCTTTATTTGGAGGGGACATGTAGCTTTAGATTACATACCATACAATTCACCCATTTAAAGTGTCCAGTTCAGTGACTGTTTTTAGCATATTCACAGAGTTGTGCAACCATCACCACAATCAGTTTTAGAACAATTTCATCAATTGAGAAAAAAAAACCCGTATCCTTTAGCTATCTCTGCCTCTAACACCCCTCCCCCACACTTTCTTGTCTCTCTTCCCCCCGCTTCTCCAACCCTAGGCAACCACGAATCTACTTTGTCTCTGTAGATTTGCCTATTCTGGATATTTTCTGTAAATGGAATTTTAGAATATGTGGGCTTTTATGATTAGCTTCTTTCACTTAGCATAATGTTCCCAAGGTTCATCCATGTGAAATCAAAGCTTTTTAAAAGAAATTTGATACTTGGGCAATTATATTAGTGTATGACAAAAATAAATCAGTAGCTCTTTAAAAATGTATATGGTAATTTGGGGGGTTGATTTTAATGTATTTTTTACATTTTTTATACTTGTCATGGAAGAAATGTTGGATAAAGAGTACTTTGTCAAGTCTCAACTAATTTAGGTTTAATGAATGCTTTGCACAAAAATTTTGTGTTTAGGGTGTTGAAAGCTTCACAAGACCATTGTTAAGAGGTGAATGTCCCATGTGAGTGGAGGAGGACCCATAGATTTGTCTGACACAGACTTCCTACAGGCATGGATCAACATGACTGGCTTCCTTTGTGCCCTTGGGGGAGTGTGCCTCCAGCAGAGAAGTAATTCTGGCCTGGAAGCCTATAGCCCACCTGTGGGTCCAGTCAGTGAACATAAGAGTTCCATGATTTCCGTGATGTCCTTGGAGGGAAATGCAGATACACCTGTCAGCAAATATATGGATCAGCTGTTGTCATTAATGGTGTGTAACCATGAGAAAGTGGTACTTCAAATACGGACCAATTATAAGGACCTGGTGGGTCTAGAATTGAGTCCTGCTCTTTATCTGATGCTATTTAACAAACTGAAGAATGCCATCAGCAAGTTTTTTGACTCCCAAGGACAGGTAAAGTGTGCTCTTTTTTATTTTTCACCTTTCCCTATGAATAGAGTGACTTGTTTGAAATAAAGAAGCCTTTTTCTTTCAGATTATTTCAATTAGGTGCTCACAGTTTTTAAAAATTGTCAAAAAATTGTAGAAAGAAGAATCATCTCAATGAACATCAGCTTGCTTCTAGGAACTCTGATGTGTATGTGTGCCTGAGGGTATACGTGCCTTGTATATGGGTATGAGTGTCTGTGTATATCTGTATGCCTGTTTGGCTGTGTGCCTGTGGGTGCATTTCTCTATTTGTGTGTTTAGATCACTCAGTTTCATCTCTCTAGGGGTCTGTCTTCTGGGCATTGATGGCAAATCATTAATATATTTGTTCTCTCTATAGGTTTTATTGACTGATACCAATACTCAATTTGTAGAGCAAACCCTAGCTATAATGAAGAACTTGCTAGATAATCATACTGAAGGCAGCTCTGAACATCTAGAGCAAGCTAGCATTGAACCAATGATGTTAAATATGGTCAGGTAAGCCTTCTACTGAAATGTAGCAGAAACATACTTTAAGAGATAAGAAAAACCTCTTACACATTGATATTGATAGTAATTGATAAAATAATTTGCCATTCTTTACTGCACACAAACTAGGGTGTGACAATAAGGTAACCAGAAATTGTGTATGCTCTCATATAAATAAATATCTTACTGTTTTCAAACTTACGTTTAGTTCATTTTATTTGATGATTAAAGTATTTTGAATGCCTTCTCTTATGTCTATATCTGATAATTTTTTTATTGTCTCTATGTCTGTATAGGTATGTTCGTGTGCTTGGGAATATGGTCCATGCAATTCAAATAAAAACGAAACTGTGTCAGTTGGTTGAAGTAACGATGGCAAGGAGAGATAACCTCTCATTTTGCCAAGAGATGAAATTTAGGTGAGTTCTCAAAAGAGCAATGTAGGGTCTTGTAAATCTTAATATGTTGAATGAAGTACAGAAATAGAGTAGATATCTGGTTATTGGTAGAAAAGAAGACATAAAAAGAGAGCAGTTTACACGTTTGTTTTTGTCTACGTCTCTCCTCAAATTTCCCTAAGCTTTGTGCCTGTGGCAAGCCTCCCTTTTTCTAAAACTGTACGGTACTTGAGCTAAGAATTTGATTCTGTTTCCAATCTGATATTATAACTAAGGGCCATGATGGAGGATAAATATCCACGTTGCTTGTTCCCTTCTGGCTTTTACATCTATGATAGCAGTATCTCTTTTATAAAGTTGTCATGTCACCTGGGTTATCTGCCAAATTATTTGCACTATAAGTAATCTTACATGACTAAAGGGGTGTGTGTGTGTGTGTGTGTGTGGGTGTGTGTGACTTCAAAAAAATTGTTTGCTGTTTCTCTTTTCTCCACCATTCTATAGGAATAAGATGGTAGAATACCTGACAGACTGGGTTATGGGAACATCAAACCAAGCAGCAGATGATGATGTAAAATGTCTTACAAGGTAAAAAAAAAAAAAATGACTTTCAAATATTAGTGGGTTTTACTGTGAGAATTATAACTACTTCATTACAGCTTTATACTTGTATTTTATGTGTATTTAAACTTCTTAGATGTGAAACTTTTGTGTTTGAAATATATAAAGACACTAATCTTTATTACTACTTTTTCTTGACCGATAGACTTTCAGGAAAAATAAATGTGTGAGAGTGGTATGTTTGGGAAGTTAGTGTTGTCAGTTTACGAAGAATAGTCTACAGTTATTGGGAAATAAGATATATAAAGCCTCAGATTGCATTTATGTTATGATTAGGTAGATAAAGGTATTATTTGAGAAACTCATTGTGTTGAGTCTAAGAAACAATTGATTTCCTGATTCAAGCATGAGAGATAGAAAAAAAAAGGAAGTAATTAAGTCTACTTTAATGATAAATACTTATTGACACATATCAGAAAGTGATTAAACATTATGGACTATATAATAAGTATTTACATACATTTCTTTGACCAAGCCTAGCTTTATAATACGGTTGTCTCTCAGTATCTGTCAGGGATTGGTTCCAGAAACCACCCCCCAAACTCCTGCCCACATCTCACTCCCATGAACACTAAAATCCACAGACTCAAGTCCCTGATACAAAATGTCATAGTATTTGCATATAAACTATGCACATCCTCCCATATATTTTAAATTATTTTTAGATTACTTATAATATCTAATACAACATAAATGTTATATAAATAGTTGTTATACCATATTGTTTAAGGAATAACAACAAAGAAAAACTGCACATGTTGAGTACAGATGAAAGCCTACTTTCTTTTTCCCGCAAATATTTTCAATCCATGGTTGGTTGAATCCATGGATACAGAACTCACTGAGACAGAGGGCCAATTGTACATGCTTGTGATTGAAGGTAGTCATTTTGCCTTGTAGAAAGTTAGTATTGCCTTCTCCCCATTAGAGATGATTTTGTATTCTGGGATCTGCATATTAATTCAAATTATTTGGGTTGTGCTAATAATTTGTTTAATGAAACATCATCCATGAGGTTTTTCTTTCCTCTGAGATTCCTTAATTGTACTTTAATATGATACAAGACTAGAATTGGGAGGAAACTTTATTTTCACATGTTTTGGGAGAAGAAAAAATAGAAATGTGTCATTCATTAGGACTGACTGATTCAGAGATTTTGTGCAAAGTTTGACCTTTGAACTCTTTGTTCCCATGTCCTTATTTTAATTCAAACCTTATGCTCAATTCTCAACTCTTTGTTTTTAGGTGGTTACCCAACGTTTCCCTCAGAACAGCATCGGAGCAGTAGGAAGTGCCATGTTCCTCAGATTATCAATCCTGCCATTGACTCACCATGTGAAGCAGGGATTTTAGATAAAAAGCCACCACCTAGAATCAAAAGGGGCTTGAAGTTAATGTCAAAAGTGAATTATTTTGATAATCTAGCTATCTTAAGTTCCCCTTCCAACTAAATTTTCAGCTTTTCTTACAGTACTTACTCTTACATTTATATTTGAAATACCCTATGGTTTTCAGTTATGTGTTTTTATTTTGTTTATATTACAAAGGATTCCTTAGTTAGGTACCTGATGGACCTTATTTTCATGAGAAAACATTTTATTATAGCAGGTGTCTTGTGTCGTGAAGATCATTTTTTCTGTAATCATTCTAGACATTCTGAAACAGACTAGAATGTAGACTATAGGATTTTTTATTTTAAAAGACATTGAACTTTTTTAATATGTATGTTTACATGTAAATATAATAATTATATTTGGGAAGAATAGAAACACTACCTAAAATAATTTATAGAATGAGGAATGATTGATTTTAACTACTAGCAGAAATTATAGCAATGAGAAAATTCATATTTTTAAAGACTATATTAATGTATAGACTTCATACAATAAATAATCTGATTATTTATAACCCTGTTTTATTGTGTAGATATTTCAGAGTATTGCCAATCATGTTCTCTTCACAAAAGAAGAGCATATGCGGCCTTTGAATGATTTTGTGAAAGCAGCTTTGATGCAGCATGAAGGTAAGCTACATGCCACTTATTCACTTACTGTGTTTGAATCACATATTTTCAGCTTCACGTAAGTCCATGTACCTGTTTTACATGAAGTTCCTGTGGAGGTTTTTCTCTTCTGCTCTAGGTCAAGACACAGCTTGTCTTATTTTCTTTTACTATAAAAGACAGTCATAAAAGGAATTAATTTTTTATAATTTGATAGTGATTTTCATGTATGAAAACCAAGAGAGATTTTGGACATGTCTAGTTAAATAAAGGATTTGTGGATGGTACAATATGGGGACAAGGAAGAAGTAGAATTCCTTTTGTTTAAAACTAAAACCAAATTGGTATCAATAACGCATAACAATGTTTAATAAGGTTTTTTTGATGTTAGAATATTTATGATACTTAAATTTGGAACTGTATCTAAACTGTTATTCTTTAAACCAAGTAATGCAAACACGTAAGATTTTGTTCATGAGTAACTGAACTTTATGATTTTAGAAAACTTTTCTGCTGGATTTCTATAACCAGGTATTTCACTTTATTTCTCTGAGTTATTGGCTTATCTGTAAAGTGGGGATAAACTCTTTGCCTCAGTTGTTTTTAGAGAAAAAAAATGAGATAATTCATAAGAAAGTCCTTTGTAAATTTATGTCTGGAATTCTGCTGTTCATCCAGTGTGAATCTAATTGATCCTCATCATCTAAGCTAGCCTTGTACAACACTCTCTTCCAGTTTATCATCATTGTAGTTGTTACCAACTTTCTTTCTGTTAGGGAAATTGGAGTTTAAAAGGTATATTATTGCTGGCTGGGCATGGTGACTCATGCCTGTAATCCCAGCACTTTGAGAGGCCGAGGTGGGTGGATCACAAGGTCAGGAGTTAGAGACCAGCCTGGTCAATCTGGTGAAACCCCGTGTCTACTAAAAATACAAAAATTAGCCGGGCACGGTGGCGGGCACCTGTAGTCCCAGCTACTAGGGAGGCTGAGGCAGGAGAATTGCTTGAACCCGGGAAGTGTAGGTTGCAGTGAGTTGAGATCACGCCACTGCACTCCAGCTTGGGCAACAGGGCAAGACTCTGTCTCAAAACAATAAATACATAAATAAATAAATAAATAAATAGAAAGGATACATTGCTGAATGACAAGCCATGTTGGAAAGAGAGTGAATGTCAGCATAGGATTCGTATTCTGGCACACTGAGTACCCACAGAAAGTTAAAAGGATCAAAGTTTTAATCCTGGCTCTGACCTAACAGGCTATATATCTTTGAGGAGGTCTTTTGTCTGGACCTTCATTTCCTTATCTGTAAAATACTAGTCTCTTTCTAAAGTTTCATCCATCTCAATTTTGTTGTTGTTTAACTTCAGAAGCTGAAGCCAGGTATCAGAAATGGAAAGCCAACTTTCTCCTTGTCCTTTTTACTTTGTCTAATGACAAATCACTTTGTGGGAACAAGCCCTCCGTATTTGTAATTATAATCTCAGTTGCTTCACAAAGTTATGTCATATAAATTGAATTCAAACTTAAGTCTGGGTGTCTCTGGTGTTGAAAATTCGAATGACTTTGCGTTTTTTAAAGTTTTTCCTTGATAGAGCATCTGATTGTCCTACAGTGATGCACTAAATCATAGTCTTTCCTTCATCAGTGATGGCAGTGTGCTCACTTTACATGTCTACTCTGGAACAATCAGGAGAAAATCGGCCAGTATCTTTCCAGCAACAGGTAAGATTTCCCAGTCATGGGGATAGTGAACACTCTCCGTTTAAATTTAGATTAATAAAATTATTGGTCATGAATTGTGCTTTTTACTTTGCTGCATCTTGGACTAAGAATTATGGTTTAGAAAGAGAAAGACTCTTTTTTTAAAAAAATACAAACAAAAGATTAAAGTCATATTAAATAATCAACAAACCTACATAGGTTCCAGTGGTTATTATTATTTTCTCAAGTTAAGAAATCACAGATTAGCTCTTTGGGTTTGTATGGCTTGCAAACTGTCACAGACCCAAAGAAGTTCAAATTAGTGCTGGCATTTGAACCTGAAGAACAGCTAATCCGTAGGAATTCAGTAATGAAAATATTGTCAGTGTTTCAATTCTATGATAAACTCATTTGTGATACTCTAAGTATATGCAAATAAAGCTTTATATAGAAACTATTGGCCTGGCATAGTGGCTCATGCCTGTAATCTCAGCACTTTGGGAGGCTGAGACAGGTGGATCACCCGAGGTCAGGAGTTCGAGACCAGCCTGGTCAACATGGTGAAACCCCGTCTCTACTAAAAATACAAAAATTAGCTAAGCATGGTGTCAGGCGCCTGTAATCCCAGCTACTTGGGAGGCTGACGCAGGAGAATTGCTTGAACCCAGGAGGTGGAGGTTGCAGTGAGCTGAGATCATGCCATTGCACTCCGGCCTGGGCCACAAGAACAAAACTCCATCTCAGGAAAAAAAATGAAAATATTTAAAAATTAAAATTATTAATTTGGGCATTGTTTCATTAGCTCTTATTAGTCTCTTGTGTAACATAAATTACTTGCTGTCCCATCTAGTTATATAAACTTGTAAAGGGACCAAATTCCTATGTATCAGGAGTTGCTTACAAAGGAAAAATGAGCCCAAATTATTTTTAAATGCCAATAAAAATGGTTAGCACGTTCACAGGAAAAGTAGTGGACTATGAAGCTAAGGGTAAGCAATTGGGAGATGGGAGTTTAAACCACAGGACATTTTAATCTTTTATGCATCATTAATGGATTGAAGTAGACATGGGCCTGAGGTCTTTTGGGTGCTGTTTACAAATCAGCAGGGACCACCAGCTGACACTAAAAGGAAAAGCAACCAGTTACAAGCTAAAGAAATGTGTACTGCTAAATGTGAACTGCTACTTTTTTTTCTAAGTAGTTTGCTATATATAAGGGTCATAAAGCTGTTGGAAGACGACATTTTGACAAGATGGCAATGCTTCTTGCTTACCTGCATCCTTAAGAGCACAAACCTGTGGCAGATATGCTGTGGTCCAGCCTTAACCTTACCAGTTCAAAGTTTGAGGAATTTATGATGAGGTAAAGTACCACCTTAAAATGTTGATTGCTTTCTTTTTGGTTGAGAAGCAGAGTTTACCACTAGGCCACTTGTTAGATGTGATAGAAGACTGTGAGGAAAGATGTATCTAATAATCACATTGCCATGTTTGGGGATCTGACTTTTCTCCTATTGTATATATTATTTATATATACAGGGTATGTTTTATTTTATATGTTGATTGTCATAACAGTAGTAACAAATCATATTTTATAATCTTGCTTTCATAAGTTTTCACATTTAGTACTTACCAGGGAGTGAAGCCAACATTATTTTCAAATGATAGATAAGGAAAATGCAACTCAATGTGAATAATTGGCTTGCATAAGCTCCCACACCTGATTCATAGGTCTTTTGGTTTTAAGTGCGGGACTTTTCTTCTACACTATAACATTTTTTGGAACCCTCATAAAGGTTAATGTTTTTTTTATTATTATACTTTAAGTTTTAGGGTACATGTGCACAATGTGCAGGTTTGTTACATATGTATCCATGTGCCATGTTGGTGTGCTGCACCCATTAACTCATCATTTAGCATTAGGTATATCTCCTAATGCTGTCCCTCCCGCCTCCCCCCATCCCACAACAGTCCCTGGAGTGTGATGTTCCCCTTCCTGTGTCCGTGTGTTCTCATTGTTCAGTTCCCACCTATGAGTGAGAACATGCGGTGTTTTAGATTAAGGTTCAGAAAATATAGTCTACTTCAGTATTGCTATAAAATTTCTGTGGACGTTTGTTTTGAATCCCATTTAGTGGGATTTAGTTTGTGAACAAAATATCCTCATTGTTAGACACTTAACTCTATGATAATACAGTGAGAGTAGTTTGCTCTATCTTTTAAAGTACATTTCACAGTACTTTATGCTTAGTAAGTGCTCCATAGTGCCTCTGAGTTGAGTGTTGTGTTCATAGTATGTGTCAAAACAAAGAAAACAACAGAATCTGATGATGAGAAGTTAAAGATTTGTATATAATATGCCTTGAATTGTAAGTGCCTGTTGTTAGTTGTATTACATATAGGTCATGGTTTTGTACACATAACTCAGAACCATGGATGCTGTTAAAAGAATATATGAATATATGAAAGAATGTATAAACATAAGAATGCATGGGTATATAATGTTCTTTCCAAATTAATTCTTATTTTTTGCTCTATTAGATTTTTCTCAGTGTAACAAATGTTTATTCCTTGTAATTAAGGGCATATTTTCTGTACAGAGTACTCACATTACATAATTGAAAATTATAGTTCTCCTTGAAGAGGTCCTTCACATCCCTTGTAAGTTGGATTCCTAGGTATTTTATTCTCTTTGAAGCAATTGTGAATGGGAGTTCACTCATGATTTGGCTCTCTGTTTGTCTGTTATTGGTGTACAAGAATGCTTGTGATTTTTGTACATTGATTTTGTATCCTGAGACTTTGCTGAAGTTGCTAATCAGCTTAAGGAGATTTTGGGCTGAGACAATGGGGTTTTCTAGATATACAATCATGTCATCTGCAAACAGGGACAATTTGACTTCCTCTTTTCCTAATTGAATACCCTTTATTTCCTTCTCCTGCCTGATTGCTCTGGCCAGAACTTCCAGCACTATGTTGAATAGGAGCGGTGAGAGAGGGCATCCCTGTCTTGTGCCAGTTTTCAGAGGGAATGCTTCCAGTTTTTGCCCATTCAGTATGATATTGGCTGTGGGTTTGTTGTAGATAGCTCTTATTATTTTGAGATACGTCCCATCAATACCTAATTTATTGAGAGTTTTTAGCATGAAGGGTTGTTGAATTTTGTCAAAGGCCTTTTCTGCATCTATTGAGATAATCATGTGGTTTTTGTCTTTGATTCTGTTTATATGCTGGATTACATTTACTGATTTGCGTATGTTGAACCAGCCTTGCATCCCAGGGATGAAGCCCACTTGATCATGGTGGATAAGCTTTTTGATGTGCTGCTGGATTCGGTTTGCCAGTATTTTATTGAGGATTTTTGCATCAATGTTCATCAAGGATATTGGTCTGAAATTCTCTTTTCTGGTTATGTCTCTGTCAGGTTTTGGTATCAGGACGATGCTGGCTTCGTAAAATGTGTTAGGGAGGATACCCTCTTTTTCTATCGATTGGAATAGTTTCAGAAGGAATGGTACCAGTTCCTCCTTGTACCTCTGGTAGAATTCAGCTGTGAATCCATCAGGTCCTGGACTCTTTTTGGTTGGTAAGCTATTGGCGATTCCTCAGGGATCTAGAACTAGAAATACCATTTGACCCAGCCATCCCATTACTGGGTATATACCCAAAGGACTATAAATCATGCTGCTATAAAGACACATGCACACGTATGTTTATTGCGGCACTATTCACAATAGCAAAGAGTTGGAACCAACCCAAATGTCCAACAACGATAGACTGGATTAAGAAAATGTGGCACATATACACCATGGAATACTATGCAGCCATAAAAAATGATGAGTTTGTGTCCTTTGTAGGGACATGGATGAAACTGGAAAACATCATTCTCAGTAAACTATCGCAAGGACAAAAAACCAAACACCGCATGTTCTCACTCATAGGTGGGAATTGAACAATGAGAACTCATGGACACAGGAAGGGGAACATCACGCTCCGGGGACTGTTGTGGGGTGGGGGGAGGGGGGAGGGACAGCATTAGGAGATACACCTAATGCTAAATGACGAGTTAATGGGTGCAGGAAATCAACATGGCACATGGATACATATGTAACAAACCTGCACATTGTGCACATGTACCCTAAAACCCTAGAGTATAAAAAAAAAAAAGAAAATTATATAATATAAAAATATAATACTATTTTTAGGCCAGGCGTGGTGGCTAATACCTGTAATCCCAACATTTTGAGAGGCCAAGGTTAGAGAATTGCTTGTGGCCAGGAGTTCAAGACCAGCCTGGGCAACATAGTGGGACCTTGTGTTTATTAAATAAATAAATAAATAAATAGGTTGGGCACAGTGGCTCATGCCTGTAATCCCAGCATTTTGGGATGCCAAGGCAGGAGGATTGCTTGGGCCCAGGAGTTTAAGACCAGCCTGGGCAACACAGCAAGACTCCATCTCTATAAATAATAAAATATTAACAAGGTGTGATGGTGCACACCTGTGGTCCCAGCTACCTGGGAGGCTGAGGTGGGAGGTTTGCTTGAGGCGGCACTGAACTGTGAATGCACCACTGTGTTCGAACCTGGGCAACAGAACGAGACCTTGTCTATAAAGAAATAAGTAAAAATATAAATAAAAATAAGTAAAAAGAAATACAAGTAAATAGAAATATAAATACATATAAAAATAAAAATGAATAATACATCAAAACACACAATTTTTAAATTTAATATCACTGAGGGCATCCTAGCCATTTTTTTATTTTTCTAGGAAAATATTTTTATTACTCCTTTTTTCCTAAAGTTCCGCCTTTCCTTACAAAGCAGTCTTTTGTGCTTTTGAAGATTAAGTGATCTGATATATATATATATATATATATATATAATATACATATATATATATAAAATATACTTAGGACAGTATCTGGTACTTGTAAAGTGTTGAATAAATGTTAGATCTCATTTTTGTTCTAAATTCCCACTGATGGTCTTGGAGACCCATTTTCTTTTTTTAAAAAATGAAGATACCTTTATAGTAATCTCAGTTATTAAAAAAATTATTAAATTACTCAACATAGAAATCTAAAGAAGAAAGTAAAAAAGATTCAAAGTGGTTTATCCTCCCTCTCAGAAATAATCCAGTTAACGTATGGTGAATAGTCTCCCAGTCATTTATCTATGCACATGTATATTTTTTTCTCCTATCAAATGATATCTAGGTTGTTTCCATTAATATTTTTAAAATGCTGACCTGGTACCAGCAGCATGATGGGCTGAGTTAATACAATCTCCTTCCCAAGACACAAGACTCATAGATACGCTAGGTGTAAAAGAAAATATGTATACTTAAAAAAATTTAGGCCAAGTACAGTGGCTCAAACCTGTAATCCCAGCACTTTGGGAGGCTGAGGTGGGTGGATCACATGAGGTCAGGAATTCGAGACAAGCCTGGCCAACATGGCGAAACCCCATCTCTACTAAAACAAAAAATAAGTACATAAGAATTAGCCAGGCATGGTGGTGGGTGCTTGTGATCCCAGCTACTTGGGAGGCTGAGGCAGGAGAATCATTTGAACCTGGGAGACAGAGGTTGCAGTTAGCCGAGATCATGCCACTGCACTCCAGCCTGGGCAACAAGAGCAAAACTCTGTCTCAAAAAAAAAATTAAATTTATTGCTGAAGGTAGTTTCTAAGCAAATTACCTAGCATACAGTCAGTACAGACAGATAAAGAAATGAAAAATATTAAAGAGGTTAAGAGATGCAGAAGACAGAATGAGAAGGTCCAAAATATGTCTAGTAGGTGTTCCCTAGAAATTGAGCTCAGTGAGAATGGGAAGAAGTAATATTTGAAAGGGTAAAGGATGAATGTTTTCTAGAGTTGATGAATGGCATGAATCTTGAGGTTAAAGAAGCATACTGAGTCTTGAGCAGACTATATAGAAATTAAACCAGGCTGTAATACATATGGGAATGTAATATATGATAAAGGTGGTATTCGAAATCAAGGAGATTAGGTTGGACATTCAATAAATGGTGTTGATAAAACTGAGTAGTGATCTGGAAAAATATCTTCATACCATTTATGAGGATAAACTCCCATAAATCAAAACAACATGGCAAAGCAAGGCCTTTTTCATCCATTCAAAATCCATTAGCTAGAAAGGAAAAGACAGATAAAATGAATTCATTCAAAAATCATAGACTTCTGTCTGGGACAAAGATGTCATGAGTGAAAACAATCCTATGGTTAATATCCTCGTGCAGTAGTTCTCTTAGAATACTCCTAAAAGTGCTGCTGTGGCTCAAAGAGCAATACCTTGAGATTTTTGGTGCATGTTGTCAGATTACCCTTTAGAATGCCTGTTGCTTTTAAAATATTTTTTTATTTTAGTATTGTTTATCCAATTATAGACTATTTTACATACTCAGTAGACAACATAAAGCCTCAGAGGTACTCTGTTCTTTGTCTTTTAGGCATCAGGTATATGAAAAAGAAGAGATCAAGGCTTTGAAAACGTTAAGTATTTTCTACCAAGCTGGGACTTCCAAAGCTGGGAATCCTATTTTTTATTATGCTGCACGGGGATAAGAAATATTATGCTTTGGTGTCTCCCAACAGAATTTTTTAAACAATAGCAATTATAGAGAGATGGCAAGTTTGGTCTTTCATATTTGACTTAACAGGAATTGAAGACAAGTTTACCTGGGAGCATACAGTGGGTTAAATAGCCTGCCTTTCCTAAAATGATGGTCAGTATCTAGTAACTGCTTTTCAGACTACCCATTTCATATTGGTTTCCCTGTCCTACATCATTTTTTAAAATACTGCCTACAATGGATTAATTACCAAGAGTTAAAAAACCAAAAGAATCTGTTGTTTTCAAGTATATTCTGATTAAATAGTACTCACAACATGATAACCGGGAACTTTTTCTAAAAGAAGAAATAAAACTGTAAGAGCCTGTTTCCGAGAACTTTTAAAAATATGCTGTGTAAGACAGCATCAGAGTGATTTAGAAAGTAGTTCAAAGGGGTAGTGGGAAATCATGAAGATGGTGCAAGGGGTGGCCTGGAAAATGGTGCTTGTTCGTGCTGCCCTCAGCCGAGGCTGGTTCCTAGAAAGCCTTTCTGGAAATGTGAGCTCTTCCTTAATAATAGATATGATGCTTGCATTGCTTTTCCTATCATTGTCTTTTTTTCTTGCCTCATTTTACCTTCCTTTTGAAAACTCTTCTGTGACATTATTTGGTCCCATTTACCATAACATATATTCATGGTAATTGAGCCTTAGAGACAACATGATACGTATAGAGACCACTGATTTTGGAATCTCAAGGATCATGTTTAGACTTATTTCTGCCACTCATTAGCTATAGACTTAATCTTTACCAGTTTCCTGGATTTCACAGTGTTTAACATCCATGACCATTAAGTTAGTAGACGTACATTGTTAGTCAACTTGCTGGCCACAGGTGGCAGTGTGTAGGAAACAAACTGAGGTTGAGAAACAGTGAAGAGGCAGTGAAGAATCAGTGGAAGATAGGAAACTTGTCTAACTGGATCATTCGGATAGCCTGAAGACCAAGAGGTCCAAGACACTGGAGCATTAGGGAATCAAGAAAGTAAGAAAATTGTGTTGAACCTCCACCTGCCCCCGCCCTTTAACAATTCTAAGTAACCCCTCCTCACCTTCCCATGAAAGGACTCTCTGCAGCTCTCACCTCAGTTGCCATTTCTAAATTGCCTAAGATAATTTTTTTTTTTGGATTTTAGCATTCTAATTTTTTTTATTATACTTTTAAGTTTTAAGGTACATGTGAACAACGTGCAGGTTTGTTACATATGTATACATGTGCCATGTTGGTGTGCTGCACCCATTAACTCGTCATTTAACATTAGCTATATCTCCTAATGCTATCCCTCCCCCCTCCCCCGACCCCACAACAGGCCCCAGTGTGTAATGTTCCCCTTCCTGTGTCCATGTGTTCTCATTGTTCAATTCCACATGAGGTGTTTGGTTTTTTGTCCTTGTGATAGTTTGCTGAGAATGCTGGTTTCCAGCTTCATCCATATCCCTAGAAAGGACATGAACTCATCATTTTTTATGGCTGCATAGTATTCCATGATGTGTATGTGCCACATTTTCTTTTTTTTCTTTTATTATACTTTAGGTTTTAGGGTACATGTGCACAATGTGCAGGTTTGTTACATATGTATCCATGTGCCATGTTGATTTCCTGCACCCATTAACTTCTCATTTAGCATTAGGTATATCTCCTAATGCTGTCCCTCCCCCCTCCCCCCACCCCACAACAGTCCCCGGAGTGTGATGTTCCCCTTCCTGTGTCCATGAGTTCTCATTGTTCAGTTCCCACCTATGAGTGAGAACATGCGGTGTTTGGTTTTTTGTCTTTGCGATAGTTTACTGAGAATGATGTTTTCCAGTTTCATCCATGTCCCTACAAAGGACATGAACTCATCATTTTTTATGGCTGCATAGTATTCCATGGTGTATATGTGCCACATTTTCTTAATCTAGTCTATCGTTGTTGGACATTTGGGTTGGTTCCAACTCTTTGCTATTGTGAGTAGTGCCGCAATAAACATACGTGTGCATGTGTCTTTATAGCAGCATGATTTATAGTCCTTTGGGTATATACCCAGTAATGGGATGGCTGGATCAAATCGTATTTCTAGTTCTAGATCCCTGAGGAATCGCCACACTGACTTCCACAATGGTTGAACTAGTTTACAGTCTCACCAACAGTGTAAAAGTGTTCCTATTTCTCCACATCCTCTCCAGCACCTGTTGTTTCCTGATTTTTTAATGATGGCCATTCTAACTGCTGTGAGATGGTATCTCACTGTTTTTTTTGATTTGCATTTCTCTGATGGCCAGTGATGATGAGCATTTTTTCATGTGTTTTTTGACTGCATAAATGTCTTCTTTTGAGAAGTGTCTGTTCATGTCCTCTGCCCACTTTTTGATGGGGTTGTTTGTTTTTTTCTTGTAAATTTGTTTGAGTTCATTGTAGATTCTGGATATTAGCCCTTTGTCAGATGAGTAGGTTGCAAAAATTTTCTCCCATTCTGTAGGTTGCCTGTTCACTCTGATGGTAGTTTCTTTTGCTGTGCAGAAGCTCTTTAGTTTAATTAGATCCCATTTGTCAATTTTGGCTTTTGTTGCCACTGCTTTTGGTGTTTTAGACATGAAGTCCTTGCCCACGCCTATGTCCTGAATGGTATTGCCTAGGTTTTCTTGTAGGATTTTAATGGTTTTAGGTCTAACATTTAAGTCTTTAATCCATCTTGAATTAATTTTTGTATAAGGTGTAAGGAAGGGATCCAGTTGCAGCTTTCTACATATGGCTAGCCAGTTTTCCCAGCACCATTTATTAAATAGGGAATCTTTTCCCCATTTCTTGTTTTTGTCAGGTTTGTTAAAGATCAGATAGTTGTAGATATGCGGCATCATTTCTGAGGGCTCTATTCTGTTCCATTGATCTATGTCTCTGTTGTGGTACCAGTACCATGCTGTTTTGGTTACTGCAGCCTTGTAGGATAGTTTAAAGTCCGGTAGCATGATGCTTCCAGCTTTGTTCTTTTGGCTTAGGATTGACTTGGCGACGCGGGCTCTTTTTTGGTTCCATGTGAACTTTAAAGTAGTGTTTTCCAATTCTGTGAAGAAAGTCATTGGTAGCTTGATGGGGATGGCATTGAATCTATAAATTACCTTGGGCAGTATGGCCATTTTCACGATATTGATTCTTCCAACCCATGAGCATGGAATGTTCTTCCATTTGTTTGTATCCTCTTTGATTTCATTGAGCAGTGGTTTGTAGTTCTCTTGTAAGTTGGATTCCTAGGTATTTTATTCTCTTTGAAGCAATTGTGAATGGGAGTTCACTCATGATTTGGCTCTCTGTTTGTCTGTTATTGGTGTACAAGAATGCTTGTGATTTTTGTACATTGATTTTGTATCCTGAGACTTTGCTGAAGTTGCTAATCAGCTTAAGGAGATTTTGGGCTGAGACAATGGGGTTTTCTAGATATACAGTCATGTCATCTGCAAACAGGGACAATTCGACTTCCTCTTTTCCTAATTGAATACCCTTTATTTCCTTCTCCTGCCTGATTGCTCTGGCCAGAACTTCCAGCACTATGTTGAATAGGAGCGGTGAGAGAGGGCATCCCTGTCTTGTGCCAGTTTTCAGAGGGAATGCTTCCAGTTTTTGCCCATTCAATATGATATTGGCTGTGGGTTTGTCATAGATAGCTCTTATTATTTTGAGATACGTCCCATCAATACCTAATTTATTGAGAGTTTTTAGCATGAAGGGTTGTTGAATTTTGTCAAAGGCCTTTTCTGCATCTATTGAGATAATCATGTGGTTTTTGTCTTTGGTTCTGTTTATATGCTGGATTACATTTATTGATTTGCGTATGTTGAACCAGCCTTGCATCCCAGGGATGAAGCCCACTTGATCGTGGTGGATAAGCTTTTTGATGTGCTGCTGGATTCGGTTTGCCAGTATTTTATTGAGGATTTTTGCATCAATGTTCATCAAGGATATTGGTCTGAAATTCTCTTTTCTGGTTATGTCTCTCTGCCAGGTTTTGGTATCAGGACGATGCTGGCTTCGTAAAATGTGTTAGGGAGGATACCCTCTTTTTCTATCGATTGGAATAGTTTCAGAAGGAATGGTACCAGTTCCTCCTTGTACCTCTGGTAGAATTCAGCTGTGAATCCCTCAGGTCTTGGACTCTTTTTGGTTGGTAAGCTATTGATTATTGCCACAATTTCAAAACCTGTTATTGGTCTATTCAGAGATTCAACTTCTTCCTGGTTTAGTCTTGGGAGGGTGTATTTGTCGAGGAATTTATCCATTTCTTCTAGATTTTCTAGTTTATTTGCATAGAGGTGTCTGTAGTATTCTCTGATGGTAGATTGTATTTCTGTGGGATCGGTGGTGATATCCCCTTTTTCGTTTTTTATTGCATCTATTTGATTCTTCTCTCTTTTCTTCTTTATTAGTCTTGCTAGCAGTCCATCAATTTTGTTGATCTTTTCAAAAAACCAGCTCCTGGATTCATTAATTTTTTGAAGGGTTTTTTGTGTGTCTATTTCCTTCAGTTCTGCTCTGATTTTAGTTATTTCTAGCCTTCTGCTAGCTTTTGAATGTGTTTGCTCTTGCTTTTCTAGTTCTTTTAATTGTGATGTTAGGGTGTCAATTTTGGATCTTTCCTGCTTTCTCTTGTGGGCATTTAGTGCTATAAATTTCCCTCTACACACTGCTTTGAACGTGTCCCAGAGATTCTGGTATGTTGTGTCTTTGTTCTCGTTGGTTTCAAAGAACATCTTTATTTCTGCCTTCATTTCATTATGTACCCAATAGTCATTCAGGAGCAGGTTGTTCAGTTTCCATGTAGTTGAGCGGTTTTGAGTGAGTTTCTTAATCCTGAGTTCTAGTTTGATTGCACTGTGGTCTGAGAGACTGTTTGTTATAATTTCTGTTCTTTTACATTTGCTGAGGAGAGCTTTACTTCCAACTATGTGGTCAATTTTGGAATAGGTGTGGTGTGGTGCTGAAAAAAATGTATATTCTGTTGATTTGGGGTGGAGAGTTCTGTAGATGTCTATTAGGTCCACTTTATGTAGAGCTGAGTTCAATTCCTGGGTATCCTTGTTAACTTTCTGTCTGATTGATCTGTCTAATGTTGACAGTGGGGTGTTAAAATCTCCCATTATTATTCTGTGGGAGTTTAAGTCCCTTTGTAGGTCACTCAGGACTTGCTTTATGAATCTGGGTGCTCCTGTGTTGGGTGCATATATATTTAGGATAGTTAGCTCTTCTTGTTGAATTGATCCCATTACCATTATGTAATGGCCTTCTTTCTCTCTTTTGATCTTTGTTGGTTTAAAGCCTATTTTATCAGAGACTAGGATTGCAACCCCTGCCTTTTTGTGTTTTCCAGTTGCTTGATAGATCTTCCTCCATCCCTTTATTTTGAGTCTATGTGTGTCTCTGCACGTGAGATGGGTTTCCTGAATACAGCACACTGATGGGTCCTGACTCCTTATCCAGTTTGCCAGTCTGTGTCTTTTAATTGGAGCATTTAGCCCATTTACATTTAACGTTAATATTGTTATATGTGAATCTGATCCTGTCATTATGATGTTAGTTGGTTATTTTGCTCGTTAGTTGATGCAGTTTCTTCCTAGCCTCGATGGTCTTTACAATTTGGCATGTTTTTGCAGTGGCTGGTACCGGTTGTTCCTTTCCATGTTTAGTGCTTCCTTCAGGAGCTCTTTTAGGGCAGGCCTGGTGGTGACAAAATCACTCAGCGTTTGCTTGTCTGTAAAGTATTTTATTTCTCCTTCACTTATGAAGCTTAGTTTGGCGGGATAGCAAATTCTGGGTTGAAAATTCTTTTCTTTAGGAATGTTGAATATTGGCCCCCACTCTCTTCTGGCTTGTAGAGTTTCTGCCGAGAGATCAGCTGTTAGTCTGATGGGCTTCCCTTTGTGGGTAACCCGACCTTTCTCTCTGGCTGCCCTTAACATTTTTTCCTTCATTTCAACTTTGGTGAATCTGACAATTATGTGTCTTGGAGTTGCTCTTCTCGAGGAGTATCTTTGTGGTGTTCTCTGTATTTCCTGAATCTGAACGTTGGCCTGCCTTGCTAGATTGGGGAAGTTCTCCTGGATAATATCTTGCAGAGTGTTTTCCAACTTGGTTCCATTCTCCCCGTCATTTTCAGGTACACCAATCAGACGTAGGTTTGGTCTTTTCACATAGTCCCATATTTCTTGGAGGCTTTGTTCATTTCTTTTTATTCTTTTTTCTCTAAACTTCCCTTCTCTCTTCATTTCATTCATTTCATCTTCCATCAGCGATACCCTTTCTTCCAGTTGATCGCATCTGCTACTGAGGCTTCTGCAATCTTTGCGTAGTTCTCGAAACTTGGCTTTCAGCTCCATCAGCTCCTTTAAGCCCTTCTCTCCATTGGTTATTCTAGTTACCCATTCTTCTAATTTTTTTTTCAAAGTTTTCAACTTCTTTGCTATTGTTTTGAATTTCCTCTCGTAGCTCAGAGTAGTTTGATTGTCTGAAGCCTTCTCTCAACTAGTCAAAGTCATCCTCCATCCAGCTTTGTTCCATTGCTGGTGAGGAACTGCGTTCCTTTGGAGGAGGAGAGGTGCTCTGCTTTTTAGAGTTTCCAGTTTTTCTGCTCTGTTTTTTCCCCATCTTTGTGGTTTTATCTACTTTTTGTCTTTGATGATGGTGATGTACAGATGGGTTTTTGGTGTGGATGTCCTTTCTGTTTGTTAGTTTTCCTTCTACCAGACAGGACCCTCAGCTGCAGGTCTGTTGGAGTTTACTAGAGGTCCACTCCAGACCCTGTTTGGCTGGGTGTCAGCAGCGGTAGCTGCAGAACAGCGGATTTTCGTGAGACCACAAATTCAGCTGTCTGATAGTTCCTCTGAAAGTTTTGTCTCAGAGGAGTACCCGGCTGAATGAGGTGTCAGTCTGTCCCTACTGGGGGGGTGGTGCCTCCCAGTTAGGCTGCTCAGGGGTGAGGGACCCACTTTAGGAGGCAGTCTGTCCGTTCTCAGATCTCCAGCTGCGTGCTGGGAGAACCACTAGTCTCTTCAAAGCTGTCAGTCAGACAGGGACATTTAAGTATGTGGAGGTTCCTGCTGAGTTTTTGTTTGTCTGTGCCCTGCCCCCAGAGGTGGAGCCTACAGAGGCAGGCAGGCCTCCTTGAGCTGTGGTGGGCTCCACCCAGTTCGAGCTTCCTGGCTGCTTTGTTTACCTAAGCAAGCCTGGGCAATGGCGGGCGCCCCTCCCCCAGCCTCGCTGCTGCCTTGCAGCTTGATCTCAGACTGCTGTGCTAGCAATCAGTGAGACTCCGTGGGCATAGGACCCTCCGAGCCAGGTGCGGGACACAATCTCCTAGTGTGCCGTTTTCCAGGCCCGTTGGAAAAGCGCAGTATTAGGATGGGACTGACCCGATATTCCAGGTGCCGTCTGTTTCCCCTTTCTTTGACTAGGAAAGGGAACTCCCTGACCCCTTGCGCTTCCCGATTGAGGCAATGCCTCGCCCTGCTTCAGCTCGTGCACAGTGCGCTTCACCGACTGTCCTGCACCCACTGTTATGCACTCCCTAGTGAGATGAAACCGGTACCTCAAGCAGAAAAGCAGAAATCACCCGTCTTCTGTGTCGCTGGGGCTGGGAGCTGGAGACCGGAGCTGTTCCTATTCAGCCATCTTGGCTCCACTGATGTGCCACATTTTCTTAATCCAGTCTATCGTTGTTGGACATTTGGGTTGGTTCCAACTCTTTGCTATTGTGAATAGTGCCACAATAAACATACATGTGCATGTGTCTTTATAGCAGCATGATTTATAGTCCTTTGGGTATATACCCAGTAATGGGATGGCTGGATCAAATCGTATTTCTAGTTCTAGATCCCTGAGGAATCGCCACACTGACTTCCACAATGGTTGAACTAGTTTACAGTCCCACCAACAGTGTAAAAGTGTTCCTATTTCTCCACATCCTCTCCAGCACCTGTTGTTTCCTGACTTTTTAATGATGGCCATTCTAACTGGTGTGAGATGGTATCTCACTGTGGTTTTGATTTGCATTTCTCTGATGGCCAGTGATGATGAGCATTTCTTCATGTGTTTTTTGACTGCATAAATGTCTTCTTTTGAGAAGTGTCTGTTCATGTCCTCTGCCCACTTTTTGATGGGGTTGTTTGTTTTTTTCTTGTAAATTTGTTTGAGTTCATTGTAGATTCTGGATATTAGCCCTTTGTCAGATGAGTAGGTTGCAAAAATTTTCTCCCATTCTGTAGGTTGCCTGTTCACTCTGATGGTTGTTTCTTTTGCTGTGCAGAAGCTCTTTAGTTTAATTAGATCCCATTTGTCAATTTTGGCTTTTGTTGCCATTGCTTTTGGTGTTTTAGACATGAAGTCCTTGCCCACGCCTATGTCCTGAATGATATTGCCTAGGATTTCTTGTAGGATTTTAATGGTTTTAGGTCTAACATTTAAGTCTTTAATCCATCTTGAATTAATTTTTGTATAAGGTGTAAGGAAGGGATCCAGTTTCAGCTTTCTACATATGGCTAGCCAGTTTTCCCAGCACCATTTATTAAATAGGGAATCCTTTCCCCATTGCTTGTTTTTGTCAGGTTTGTCAAAGATCAGATAGTTGTAGATATGCGGCATTATTTCTGAGGGCTCTGTTCTGTTCCATTGATCTATGTCTCTCTTGTGGTACCAGTACCATGCTGTTTTGGTTACTGTAGCCTTGTAGTATAGTTTGAAGTCAGGTAGCGTGATGCCTCCAGCTTTGTTCTTTTGGCTTAGGATTGACTTGGCGATGGGGGCTCTTTTTTGGTTTCATATGAACTTTAAAGTAGTTTTTTCCAATTCTGTGAAGAAAGTCATTGGTAGCTTGATGGGGATGGCATTGAATCTATAAATTACCTTGGGCAGTATGGCCATTTTCACGATATTGATTCTTCCAACCCATGAGCATGGAATGTTCTTCCATTTGTTTGTATCCTCTTATTTCGTTGAGCAGTGGTTTGTAGTTCTGCTTGAAGAAGCCCTTCACGTCCCTTGTAAGTTGGATTCCTAGGTATTTTATTCTCTTTGAAGCAATTGTGAATGGGAGTTCACTCATGATTTGGCTCTCTGTTTGTCTGTGATTGGTGTACAAGAATGCTTGTGATTTTTGTACATTAATTTTGTATCCTGAGACTTTGCTGAAGTTGCCTATCAGCTTAAGGAGATTTTGGGCTGAGACGATAGGGTTTTCTAGATATACAATCATGTCATCTGCAAACAGGGACAATTTGACTTCCTCTTTTCCTAATTGAATGTCTTTTATTTCCTTCCCCTGCCTGATTGCCCTGGCCAGAACTTCCGGCACTATGTTGAATAGGAGTGGTGAGAGAGGGCATCCCTGTCTTGTGCCAGTTTTCAAAGGGAATGCTTCCAATTTTTGCCCATTCAATATGATATTGGCTGTGGGTTTGTCATAGCTCTTATTATTTTGAGATACGTCCCATCAATACCTAATTTATTGAGAGTTTTTAGCATGAAGCGTTGTTGAATTTTGTCAAAGGCCTTTTCTACATCTATTGAGTTAATCATGTGGTTTTTGTCTTTGGTTCTGTTTATATTCTGGATTACATTTATTGATTTGCATATGTTGAACCAGCCTTGCATCCCAGAGATGAAGCCCACTTGATCATGGTGGATAAGCTTTTTGATGTGCTGCTGGATTAGTTTTGCCAGTATTTCATTGAGGATTTTTGTATCGATGTTCATCACTGACATTGGTCTAAAATTATCTTTTTTTGTTGTGTCTCTGCCAGGCTTTGGTATCAGGATGATGCTGGCCTCATAAAATGAGTTAGGGAGGATTCCCTCTTTTTCTATTGATTGGAATAGTTTCAGAAGGAATGGTACCAGTTCCTCCTTGTACCTCTGGTAGAAGTCGCCTGTGAATCTATCTGGTCCTGGACTGTTTTTGGTTGGTAGTCTAATTATTGCCTCAATTTCAGACCCTGTTATTGGTCTATTCAGGGATTCAACTTCTTCCTGGTTTAGTCTTGAGAGGGTGTATATGTCCAAATTATTACGTGAACATTCTATTGTTAAAAAGTGACAGTGGCTGGGCACGGTGGCTCATGCCTGTTATCCCAGCACTTTGGGAGGCTGAGGCAGGTGTATCTCCTGAGGTCAGGAGTTTCAGACCAGTGTGGGCAACATGGTGAAACTCTGTCTCTACTGAAAATACAAAAATTAGCTGAGCATCATGGCGCATGCCTGAAGTCTCAGCTACTCAGGAGGCTGAGGCAGGAGAATCACTTGAACCAGGAAAGCATAGGTTGCAGTGAGCCGAGATTGTGTCACTGCACTCCAGCATGGGCAACAGAGCGAGACTCTGCCTCAAAAAAATAAAATTAAATAAATCGTGATTGTTTCCAAAAGTGCCTAATATAATAAATATGTTGAATTTACACAGAATATTAAAAACCTGAAGTTTAGTACTGATAAGGCCACGGGGTATAATGTGGAATGCTGGGTGGTTAGATTGCAAGGTCTACTAAACTTTGGCCAGACTGTCTCATGCCAGCAGACATCAGCCTGACAGGCTAAAGGGACTCCTTCACACTGAGGTCAATTCCAGCTGAACCAGTCATCAGATTTTTTGTGCTTGTTTTAGGCAGCTTGTTTTGGTTTATGCTACCCCAGTCCTATGTCTTCCCAGCTAACCCAATCATGTGCCTTGTAAATAGATGATCCAGAAGTCTTCTCATGGCAGACACAGGACTATTACATATGTTACTGTGAGCAGTTAGAAATATTCTGTACACTAATAGCATTGCCATGAGCCACAATTAACATCACTCTAGAATCCTAAAAATAGTGAGAAATGTGCTCAAGATAGTTATGATCTCACTGATCCTTTTCATGCTATATTGGTAGAGCTAAGCTGGTTTCTAAAGTGCTAGATCAAAAATAATTAATTTAGAATGTTTAATGTGTTCTTAAATATGATAGCTAAAAAATCACATAAAGAACATCAAAACTCTTTTTAAACAGTCTCTCCTTCCTTTATTTTTGAATAAAATGGTTTGCTTTCATTTGTAAAAAAAAAAAAAAAAAAAAAAATCTTTTTCAGTTTATAAATGCCTGTCAGGAGTAATTAATGAAAATAATACAGAATGAAGCAGCTTTACCCAGAGGTGATATATGAAATCCTAGTCTTTGGAGTGAAGTGGAATAAGGAACTGTTACATTTATGATGGCTGCAGACTGTCCAGATTTTAGAGCTGAGTTCCACAGATACACATGTGAAACATGGGAAAGGGAGGCAACAACTGAAAACATCTAAAGCAACAGTGAGGTTTTCACAAGGTACGGGGCTCATAGGCACCTTGAAAAGTATCTTTGAAAGAAGTAATTGGTACCTAGAGAGTGGTGTTATTTTAACATTTTGAAAATGTGAGCTTATTATTAACGTGCTTCATGTTCTGACTCGATGAAATGTCACCAAGCAGCCAGCATACATGAGCAAGGTACAAGAGAGCAGAGAGAGACGGGAGGGAAGGCCTGGCCCTTCTGGGGAATAGGAACTTGCCATCTCACCTGTTCCTAGGGAAGAGGTTTAAAAGAAGAGCTTCTCAGCTGGATTTTCACAAACATCCAGCTAGAGCATAATTGCAATGGGCTATCCTGTGAAGGAGGTGGGGTTAGGTGTGTAAAGCACTTTACCACACTTCTGAGATGACTGTTCAAACGATGCCTATCTAGTTTCACTTTAAATTTTAAAGCTTCTGAGCATCTTGTGATGGGGTAATAAACCCATATCATTAAGATCGATTGCTAGGCTTGGTACCTCAGAAAACAGCTTTCATTTTTTTCCCCCATTGAAACTTACTGTGATTCCAGAAGTCCATTTCAGGAGAACCGGATGCCCAAGATACTTATGCTTCCCAGGGAATGGAGGGCTGACTTCATTAATCTTCTCCAGAGTTCTGCATATATCTGGGCAGAAATTTCCCACCCAATAAATCTGTTCTTGGTACCATTTCTACACCTTCACAGTGTTGAACCAATAGGATATGGGAATGGATGCAAGACTTTGAGACAGGATTCGGGATTTGAGTAGGCTCTTCCTTAAAGTACACAAAAGCCAAAAGAAAAAAAAAGGAATGTGAGATTTGAGTGTAGGGATATGCACAAAGTTTCAGGGAAGGATTTTCCCAGGTCCTTCTGAAGCAGAAACACAGCAGATGAGTTACTAACCTTGAAAGGGAGGCGCACATTGAGACCAAGCTACGTAGAATGGCATGCTTTGTATCTTAAGATTAAAAAACAAATAATGTTTAAAATCCCAATGCATGTTAGATTTTGTGCCTTCTAAGACACCCCATTAATGTCAGTGCTAGCATATGTCAGTTCGTTATTTCATTCAATTGACAGTAAATTGATTAGTAAGTTTGAAATTGAACTGTTAAAGCTACTTCTAGATCTTTTATGTCGCTAAAGAATGGGACCAGCTAGGAGCAGTGGCTCATGCCTGTAGTCCCAGCATTTTGGGAGGTCAAGGTGGGCAGATTGCTTGAGTCCAGGAGTTTGAGTCTGCCTGAGCAACATGGTGATACCCCATCTCTACAAAAAAAAAAAAAAAAAATACAAAAAATTAGCCACGTGTAGTGGCATAAGCCAGGAATCCCAGCTACTAGGGAGGCTGAGGTGGGAGGATCATTTCAGCCTGAGAGGTTGCAGTGAGCTATGATTGTACCACTGGACTTCAGCTGGGAGACAAAGCAAGACCCTGTCTCAAAAAAAAAAAAATGATCCTGAGAAGTGTTGTGACCAACATCGTCTTGTATGTTAAACTGAGAAGCCTGGATTTGACGGCAGCATCTTGAGTGTGGGGTGACATGGTGGTGCCTGGAACCTGCAGAGAGTCAGCCAGAGAAAACCATAGGTATGGTGGGGCAGCCAGCATTCAATTTCAAGTTGTTTTTCTGCAAACTAAAATATCACCATCAGGTCAAATCCTTTGTGAAGAATGAGAGGATCTAAGTGAAAACAAAAGAAAGGACAGTAGTCCACATGGGGTTTGGTGGGGAGGAGAATTAAGGGTAGTGGATGAAATGGTGTACACACCACACCAGAGACACTCACAACTGGGGGACCATGAGAAGTCAAGAGACTGGGTTTCACATACAGCCTTGAGTCAATTGGATTATAGCTATAAAAAGATAGCCTGCCTCTGCATTAGGGGATTTTCAGTATTACAGGAGGGTTGGTGGAGCTGGTGGACATTTCTGAGCCGAGTCCATGGAAAGTAAGATACACAGGATCTCCACATATATGTTGCCGGAGCCGGGTCAATGTCTCTTTAGGTAATTTTAGCCACATTTTATTTTAAAACATTCAAAATAGTGAATCTAGTTTTGAGAATTTGTTGTCAAGGACTACTTCAAATGGCAGGATTTTCTAAATCCTGATATTAATTTGGGCAGCCTTTGCTTGGTTTATTTCTTTTTAATGAATTCGATGAAATGCTCATACTCAGATACTCAGGAAACTAACTTGAGCCAAGTCCTGGGTCTCCGTTTTCTAGTATGTAAAATGATAGGATCAAAGTATTTCAGGGAGAACAAATAGTTTTCCATTTCTGTGTCGACTTGGACCAATTGGTGGTGGTTGCGTAGAGCACTGTGTTGATAAAGATGATTAAACTGCCTCCAGGCTCAGAAGAAAAAGTCGTTAAGATTGATTTTAAATATGTGACACTGTGGACTGGATAATAGACAAGGTGAGTTAGGAGAGTATATTTGTCTCCTTTGTCTAGTTAAGCTGTTAGAGATCCTTTTAAATCCCAACATCTATGATTTTATTACCTATATAAAAATCACCTGCTTTTGTGTTTTCTGGTTTTTAAAAAATGTTTGAAAAAATAAACTTTATCCTGCAAAAATAGGAGTTTTTGGTTAACAGCTTCCACACAGTTAAAGATAGAAAATAAGCTGAGATATCAAAGTGACCTAAAAATGCAGTGCCTTTAGTTTACTGTTTCTTTAATAGCCAAGAAGTGAGTCATCTAAGCTGGTGGAGATGTTCGGCTTTCTATGCCATCTAGGGACCAGGTTGTGTGTGTGTATGTGTGTGTGTGCGTGTGTGTGTGTGTGCGCTTCCTCCAATGAAATGTGTTGTATTCCTCATGATCAAAGTTGGCACTGAAACCACAACCATGGAAATGAGAAGCAAAAGTGAAAGCTGAGAAATGTCATTTCAGGAGGTACAGGGAAATTGGCATACAGCACATCCCATGAAGTTCTTTTGCTGAGACCTTCGTCATGCTGCCACACCAAGCAGAAAAGGAGAACTGGGAAAAGTCCGTTTCTAGCTGAGCAGCCCATGCGTACCCAAACATGGGGGTGTTCGAATTCTAAAGATGATAAAAAAGAATGCTGCAGCGACCTTTCTGCTCCACTCTTGTCCTTGATTAACAGAAACGTGACTCAAAAATTACCATTGTAAGAGAACGTTGAAAATGGCCATTCACCTAAGTCATGTCTTGTCTTTTTTTTTTTTCTTTTTTTTGAGACAAAGTCTTGCTTTGTCACCCTGGCTGGAGTGCAGTGGCACGATCTTGGCTCAGTGCAACCTCTGCTTCCTGGGCTCAAGCGATTCTCTTGCCTCAGGCTCCCAAGTAGCTAGGATTACAAGTGTCAACCACGACACCCAGCTAATTTTTGTATTTATAGTAGAGACGGGGTTTCGCCATGTTGGCCAGGCTGGTCTTGAACTCCTGAACTCAAGTGATCTTCCTGCCTCAGCCTCCCAAAGTGTTGGGATTACAGGTGTGAGCCACCTCTCCCGGCCATTCATGTCTTTGTTGATCCAAGAGTGCCAGCATCACGTAATGCGGGAGGCTGTGCATATGACTGTCTTTCTTGGGTAGGGAGGAACTGCAAAATTATCTGTAGGTTAAAGAGTTGTTGGAAGACTGGGAATCAGTGGAAACCTATTTAACAGAGTCAATTAAAAGAGCAAAAGAAGATGGGTTGAAATAAGTCACAATTAGAAAACTGTTACTATGTTTTGTTTAGGTTAACCAATATACCCCATTATTAGAGAGTCATTTTTCTTATTTCTGGAATAAATTCTTTTTCCCTTTTCCTTCCCCTCGTGTTCCAAGTCGCCTGAGTGTTTGGTCTTCCATTATAATTTCTTTGGCATTCTGGAATATGGTAGGGTTGATAACATTACATTGCTACCAATGGAATGATTTCCAGAAATCAAGCCAGCTGGGAGGAATCCCCTTGACTCAGTCTGTGTAAGAAAGACAGTTGGGGCAAGATGCTATTTTTTTAATGACCACTTTTATTAAATCAAACTTATGGAAGTTTAATGAAGTTTATGAAGCTTAAAACATTGAATGTGAAAAGTCAACAAAACATACTTACTCATAATCTGATAAACTTGGAAATAAAAAATACAATTGCATCTCAAAACTTTATGCAAAATTAACTTACACAGATCAAATATGGAGGTAAAACAAATTTCCCAGGTAACAGGATTCTAAATGTATTTTAAGGTACGGAGAAATACTTTACCTCCTCCGCACATCACATATCCCCCCAAAACCAAGGCAGTATGCTCTCCATCTATCAGGTTGTTGCATGGTTTCACGTGAACTAACAGGAAGGCACCTGAGAATGCAGCTGCTTTCAAAGCGGTTCTGTAATTACCTTGACAATTGGAGATAAGTTAAAAAAGAGAAATGCTTTGTAGACAGGTAGACGGAAAATCAAACACCTAATTGCGATGATTTTTGAAATCATTCTGTGGGGAAAAAAAGCCATTTGCATCTATTACTAATCAAATCATATTTAATTATATATTTAAAAAGAAAAGCTTGTGCATTGACTTCAGTGTGAAATGAAAGGCATTCATTTTTTATTTTTGCATGGCATTTTCATTCTGAGGGCTTATGTCTTTATATGAATGCAATTACATTGATTTCATATTTATATGAAAGTCGGGAATGTTATAGCATAACAAAGTAATACACTATGCATCTAAATGTACAACATAAATATTCAATGCACAACAAAATATGATAGAGTATTTGCTTCTTTGGGTGATATTATTAAAATAAAAATGAGATGTATACATGATTAAATAAAAAAGTGAATCTTTTTCAATAGTTTTCATAAAAATAACTTCATTTTTGCACTCAACATAGATTTTTTATTAAATGCCAATTTTTGATGGCGCTGTTAGGCCCAATATAAGCTCTTGTAGGAGTCTCCAATCCTAGACATTCAGTACCATCCAAAACAGCATCATCATCAAAGCAAATAAACTATGAGAATAAGCTCTAATTCCTTCTTTACACTGTGCCTTTTATTTAATATATTGCAAGGGTTGGCTATAACTCACAATGTTTTATAAAGGGAGTACTGGATTGCTTGGGAGTGCCTGGCCTACATTTGCTCAATAAATGTAATTACCCTTCCTTTGTTTTCCAGACCTAAAACAAAATTGTTTTCTTGGCCTTTATTTTGTCATGGCTGAATTATTGCTCAGATTTCTTCTGGGATATCCAGTCCAATCCCCATGCAACAACAATAAAACCTAACCATTCTTGTTTCTCTCTGCCACATTAACTCTCTATTTTCTTGAACATTAAATTTCTAGGGTAAAATCATTTTCATTCAAAATTCCTTGTATCAGAATCATCTGCTTATAGCTTCTACTCTAGATAAGAGACTTTTTAATTTACCATTTCTCATACAGAACTTGATAATTCATTTTACATTCATTGAGTATAATATTTAAGTCTTTTTAATTGTGGAAAAACAGTAAAGAATGACACAGGCATTACTTGAGAGATAGATGATGGTTTATCCAAGGATCTACAAACAGGTCAATACAGTGAGAGCAGAGTATGCATAGGGACCTGGTAAAAAAAAAAGAGACCAGAAATGTGGGCTGCTGCATCTAATGAAAGTTTCTTTTTTTCTTTTTTAATCTGATGCTAGGAAGTTGTATTTTCTTCTAAAATCCACTCACAAATATAAAGGAAGAAAGTAATATTTTCAGATATGTGTTTTAGAAAGTTCACTGCTGTGGCAATGTGGAAAATTGATTGGAAAATTCAAGCCTAGTTATAATACTTTTACATTTAATCATCTGAGTGATGACAACACCCAGACTCAGCAGCCGCGGAAAGAAAAATATAGAGGCAGAACCCAGGCTTGCTGGATAACGGGGGCTTAGCTTAATAAGTGGATGGGTTGGGATAGAGACAAAAAAAAAAACAGCAGATCTGATGAAATAATTTAGAAATTGGTCTGGGGAATGCATATATTGAATTTTAGGTGACTGTGAAATATACAAACAGACAAGTCCAAAAGGAAGTTGGACGTATGAATTTGGAGCTCAAGTAAGATGTCTGGGTATGAATTATAGGTAAGGATGTAGGGCACACAGGGTGATGCTTACTTCATGTTTATGAATGAGGCTATCCTGTGGGTGCAGAGGAGAATCAACATCTCAGGGATGGTGTGTTAGGGATCTCCAGAGAAAGACAACTAGCAGTGTATAGCTAGGATATACATATATATGCATATGTTGTATTATATACAAATATTATAATGATAATATAAATATAACTATACATATATTTTTATATATTATATACAGCATGTATAATTTATATGCATACACATATACATTTATTATGGGAATTGACTTAGCTATGATTATGAAGGCAGAGACATCTCATGATCTGCTGTCTACAGGCTGGAGATCCAGGAAAGCCATTGGCGTAATTCAGCCAAGGCCAAAGTCCTGAGAACAAGAAGAGTTAGTGGTCCAAGTCCTGTCCTGAATCTGAAGGCCTGAGAACCAGGAGTACTGATATCCTAGGGCAGGAGAAGATGGAGGTCCCAGCTCTGGAAGAGAGAGAAAATTCACCCTTTATCTTTTGTTCCTTGTGGCCTGCCATGGGTTGGCCAGTGCCTGTGGAATGGTGAGGGTGGTTCTTCACTCAGTCTGCTGATTCAAATTCTAGTATCTTCTGGAAACACCCTCACAGACACACTCAGAAGCAATCTTTTACCAGCTATCTGGGCAACCCTTACCCCAGTCAAGTTAACACAGAAAATTTACCATCATAAATGGTTGGAGAGGAAAAGACAGAAAAGAACACGGAAAGGACCATCCAGACGGAAAGAAGTGGTGGGAGTAGGGGCTTGTGGTCTTGTGTGACAAGGGCCAAGGCCCGTAGATATGACAAGGACATAATAAACTGAAAAATTTTCATTGGATTTTGCTTCTAGAAGCCTCTGATGAGCTGAAGAAAGTTTCAGTGGAAATCTTTCCATTTATGCCCGGGTGAGGGGGTCTGACGAAGGTGACTTGCAGGTGATAAGTGGAGAGCAAGCTGAAGAGTCTCTGTAGATGCAGCTGTGGATGGAAGGTGGTGGAAGGGGGTCATAAGAAGGGGATTCAGGCTACATGGGAGAAAGTTTCTTTCTGAGAAAGAATGGGCAAGAATATGATTAGAAGATGGAGAAAAGAGAGAAAGAAATGTAAAAGAGGGAAAGAGAACACCTGATGAAATGATCTTCCTAGAAACTCTCTCCTGTGTGGCCCGGATGATGAGCTGGTTTGTTCTGCAATGGGTTTTAACGTGGTGCATGATTCCAGGTACAGACACGTTTTTCCATGGATGCCTGTGAAACTGAGGAATTTGCTATCGGTTGGCATCAGCTTTAACAGAGAAAATAGAGAGCATGTCTCACTGCACACTGGGAAACTCCTAGGATGTCTTACTCCTAGCCACGAAGCAGCCAACCACTTTTTCTCTAGCCAGGGCTTCTGTTGCCGGCATCACTGTGACCCAAAGAACCTTTCATTTTTGTGTTACATTTTTATATATGTAGATTCTTTCATAGTGAGATCTACCCACTAGTTTATTTTTAAAGATATCTTAAAAGGTAGGTAAGTGCCCCCCTTCCTATTTTCACCTGTCTCCTAATATATAGGACTCTTATTAATCAACGCAGACATTGAACGTTCATTGATTGAAAACTCTGTATTTGGGGGAGAGTAAAACGAAAGAATAATAAACATTTATGAAGGGCTTTTCTGGTGTTAGAAACTGTTGAGTCATTTTGCAACAGGTATTTCATCTTTCATTGAGGAAGCACTGTGAAGTAACGATACATTACTGCACCTCCCATTTTATGACTAAGAAAATGCAAATTCCATTGTCCAGGTTCTCATAGCTATTTCTCGCAAATATGATTTTTAAGAAAGGTCTGTTTAACTTTAAAACCTGTGTTCTTTCCAAGCTACTATGTTCCCTCTTAAAATGGCTTTTATATACATCATACACACATATGTGTGCACACAGGCATGTATATTGTTCAAATGGGTGTATGCATTTGGATACATGTGTGTGATAAATATAGAGCAAAATGCATTATGAATATTTTTATAGATAACAAGTGGCATATTATGCTTTTAAACTTCTCAAATATATTTCTGAATTTAAATGTAAGTGGAACATTAAAGACCAATGTGATGGAGAAGATTCCTTGCTGCTTATTCAATTCCAGTTCCCTATGTTTGGAAGCAGTGAAGCATTAATGTGTTACAGGTAGCTTGATTCAAGTTTTTGGTCTATAAGTGAACAGCAGTGCTCCCCTTAAAAAGTGGATTTGCTCTAACACTGTAACATTGACCCATGCCTGAGAATGAATATTCAAGGATACATTGTAATACATCCTGGCTTAAAGCTGGATAGCAAATACATGAATGCATCTTACCAACTGTAGTTAAATTGTATTATTTTATTTAGAGTTGAAGATTTGTGTATATTTTTAAGATTAATATATAAATTTTTCCTTCTGGGTCCTCTAAAGCCTTATAAGTAATTTTTAAAAATCAGCAGTGGATCCCAATGAAATATATATTAGCAAAAATAAAAGTCAATTTTTATGTAACGTTACAAGGAAGGAGTAAACTACATATAACTATTACAATATTTTATAACTACTGTAATTAAGATTACTAAAAGTAACAATAGATTTTTTTAAAAGAAAAACTTTGATTCAGTAACAACTGGACATCTACATATCAAAAATAAATAAATTTAGATATTGACAATAGACCTCTTACAAACATTAACTAAAAATGGCTCATAGACCTAAATATGAAATGTGAGAATATATAACCACACAAGGATGACATAGGAGAAAACTTAGATGGCTTTAGGTTTGGCAATGGTTTTTAGATACATGAAAGGTGTGATCCATGAAAAAATCATTTAAGTTGGACTTTATTCAAATTAAAACCTCTTAAGAAAGACAATGTTAAAAGAATAAAAGGCAAGCCACAGACTGGGAAAAGTAATTGCAAAAACATTTCTGATAAAGGGCCTATGTCCAAAAATATATAATTAAATGTAAAACTCAATAAAAAATGAGCCTAATAAATGGGCTAAACCTTAACAGACACCTCACTACAGATGATAAACGGATGTCAAATAAACATATGAAAGGGTGCTCCACATCTTATGTCCCTAAGGAATTGCAAATTGAAACAGTAATCAGATAACACCACATTCCTAGTAGAATGGTTAAAATTGAAAATATTGACATCAAATGCTGGCGAGAATATGAATCCATGGGAACTCTCATTCATTAGTGGTGGGAATGCAAAATGGTATAGCCAGTTGGGAAGACACTTTGGTGTGGGTTTTTTTTTTTTTTCCAAAATTAAACATGTCCTTCCTGTATGATCCAGCCATCATAGGTATCTACTGAAATGAATTGAAACTTATGTTCATACAAAAATCTGTGCATGAATGTTTATAGTCAAAACTGGAAGCATCCAATATGTGCTTTGGTTGGTGAATGTATAAACTGTGGTTCATCCAGAGAATCAAAATTATTCAGGGCTAAAAGGAAACTATTAATTCATGTAAGGGCATGGAGGAAACTTAACTGCACAATGCTAAGTAAAATAAGCCAATCTGAAAAGGCTACAAACTGTATAATTCCAGATATATGACATTCTGGAAAAGGCAAAACTATGGAGACAGTAAAAAGATGGGTGGTTGCCAGGGGATGGAGGAAGGGAGTGATGAATAGATGAAGCTTTGGGGATCTTTAGGGCAGTCCACACTGTCGGACGTGATTCTGCAATGGTGGATGCATGACTTTGTACATTTGGCAAAACTTATACAACTGTATAACACAAAGAAATAGAATGTCAATAATGGGCTTTAATCAATAATGTATCAATATCCATCATTTGTAATAAATGTGCCACACTAATGCAGGATGGTGATAATAGGGAAAACTATGAGAGGTGTGTGAGGGATATATATGAAATCTTATTTCAATTTTACCATCGCCTTAAACCTGCTCTTAAATATAGACTATCAATTTGTAAAACACTGGTTATAAATCGCAAATATGCCATGATTATAACTGTATGGAGGCAGGTGCCCTGAAGAAACACTAGATAAATATTCAAATATGCTAATATATTTCTATTAGAGTAATAGAAATATACTGTGAAAAAAGCTTTTTTCCTTATTTACAAATATTTAATAATATAATCATGTTATATTTCTTAAATATTTAAAAATATCTATTGCTACCATATGTTTACTTTGTACTTTCACTTATTTTTTTCATGACCATCCATTGAATTATATGTTCTCTAATTTAAATAGATTCAAACTATCTTCTGCCACATAAGATACTGTGGTGATATAGTCTGTTAATCTCCATTCTCTTGTATTGGAGCAAAGTGAAGAAGTTACATTGAAAAAAACTGCATCAGCAATAACATAAAATACTGGGCAAAAATGACAGCACTCTTTTAGCTTCTAATTTGCAATAGCATTCATAAAGGAGGCTTCAATAATTGTGCTTTTTAAAAAAATTTATTTGGTTATCTATTCAAATATCCCTTTGTTCTCAAAACTGTGTTCTATAAAATATCACTGTCTAGTGAGATTTTTCATGGTTATTCTTCTGAGAAGAAAACTTAAAAATTAAAACCTTTTTTTGTTAGTAAGTTCATATCATTTTTTCTCTTATGGAGAATGACAATTTATATTAACATATTCATGGCTTTTGTTGACTGTGTTTATCCTAATATTTCAAAAAAAGGTATTTGAACTTGATTCTTTCTTCCATGAAACATGTTGTGCCATGTTTTTATTCAGAAAGTTTGAAGACAGAACTAAGAGTTCTAAGAATGTGGATTCAGTACAGTGATTATTTGCCCAAACTGTTGAGTTCATTGTCCACAAATAAGCATATATTTCACTTGGTAAGAAGCTAGAGAGCGCCCATTGCACACAGGGGCTTCAGGCTCTGGGACCACATTTGCTTCAAGTGGCAACAGAGTGCGGCTCACAGCATTTCTTCCTCCACATCCGAGGTCAGTCAGGCTTCATCTGGAAATTCAGGGCCTGCCAACATTCATCCTATAAAAATGGGCAGAGTGCAACTACAGGTGAGGCGCCTGCAGCCTCCATCCCTTCCCTGGCATTTCATATTGCTGACTATATAGTTTTGTCAGGATTTATTGAGAATTCCACTTATTATTATTATTATTTTGGTCAAGCCTAGTGATATAAGAGTGATTCTTTTTTCTTTTTCTTTTTTATTTATTTATTTAGACAGGGTCTTGCTCTGTCACCCAGGCTGGAATGCAGTGGTGAGATCTTGGCTTACTGCAGCCTCAACCTCCTAGGTTCAAGTCATCCTCCCACCTCAGCCTTCTTAGTAGCTGGGATTACAGGTGCCTGCCATCATGCCCAGCTAATTTTTGTATTTTTAGTACAGACAGGGTTTCACCATGGTGGACAGGCTGTTCTTGAACTCCTGACCTCAAGCAGTCTACCCAGTTCAGCCTCCCAAAGTGTGGGGATTACAGGTGTGAGCCACCATGCCTACCGATTTTTAATAACACGGGACACCTTGATCCAAGTGGAGCCCACTTAGAAGTGCAAAAGTGAAGGCAATGTGTACAAAATAAGCAAAACCATAAAAACACTTTAACATATTAAAATCTTCAAAGGCAGTATCCACTGTAATTGCTGTAAGAACTGCATGGGGGCAGTTATGATCAGCATGTGCCAGTAGATCCTGGGGATGAGAGAGACGAACTGGCTCACTCTAAGTCACACAGTAGTTATTGGCAAAGCAGAGATGTGACTTCTGGTCCCTAGGTGCACCTGGGAAATTCATGAAATTGAGCACTAGCACCAATATTAGCTTAAATTGATGGTAAAAAATCAATTCTCATAATTCTCAACTCTCCAGACAATAGTATTTTGGGGAAACACAAAAATATTCTTAGTGTTTCTAACAATCAAGTTTGTGAAACATTTTGCTAAGTAAAATGAGGCATTTAAAGAGTTTGAGCTTTTCATGTTTCAGACCCTTTACTTGTGCTATTAACCGTATTGTATGCAGGAACCATAGCTGTTCATTTTAGTCTACAGCCTCATAAAATTAAAGGCAGAATAGCAGAGTGGCTAAGAGTCAGACTTCCTGTGTTGCTGGTTTGGGTGAGCCCTTACCTTTTTTGCCTGTTTTATCATCTGTAAAATGGGGATAATAACAGAATTTACCTCACTGGTCTGGGGTGATTAAGGTAAGTGGACAGCCCTTAGTACCTGGCACAGGTTAGAGACTTGATAAGCATCCGCAGTTACAGTGAACTCAGGATTATTCTGAGAAGCCTTTCCTGACCTTTGCACACTGTTAGGTGCTCCCGTTTCTGGCCCCTCTGAAGGTTTATTTTCACTTCTATTATAGTGCTTATTATCTTTAATTAAAATAATCTGTTTTCATTTCTTTCCCATCCATTAGGTTTTCAGATGAGGTCTCGCTATGTTGCCCAGGCTGGTCTGGAACTCCTAGGCTCATGCTATTCTCCTGCCTCAGCCTCCCAAAAGTACTGGAATTACAGGCATGAGCCACTGCACCGGGCCTGAGGTTTTGAGATTTTTTTTGGTTGTTGTTATTTTTTAATTTTCATGCTTATTTCACCAGCTTTGGGGGAACAGGTGGTGTTAGGTTGCATGGAAAAGTTTTTTAGTGGTAATTTCTGAAATTTTGGTGAGATTTTTATGGGCAGAAATCTTTCCTTATTCTACTTCTTGCTGGAATCTACCACATTATCTGAGAACCAGCAGCAGTTTAAAGCAAATCACAGCCCCTCCTGTCCAACTCTGCATTCCTAACTTGAGTCCATGATGCTTTACGTTGCATGCCAACCATTTTCAGTTTTTACCTATTCATAGGGCTTATATATGGTATCACGATAATTGTATTAAAAATAATATGGCAGAAAGAAGCCAGGGGGAGGTTCAGCTTGCTGCTTGGTGGGTCAGGAGGGGAAGAGGGCCCCGTGAGCCGCTCCAGAGCCATGGGCATCTGCAGGCAGCACCTGGACGGGGCGGAGTTTGGCCTGGGGTAGATGGGAAGAGAAATCCAGCCCTGAGATTTCCACGCACCGAACCTCTCTGGGGTTCCTGTCTTGAGGCAGAAGGTGACCCAGAAAAGAGTTTGGGAAAACTATTTCATACACATAATGCTTAACCCATATGGAAAATAAACCAGATTAAAACTATCAGTAAGTATTGTATTCTAAGTGACTAAAGATAAAACATTTTGTTTCCATAAAATCGCAATAATTCAAGCATAGAGCTAGGTTATTTTCCCCTACAGGATAATCTTAATAAACAATATTCTCAGTTATTTTACCATTTAAATTTGCAGTCCACTTGTGGTACATCAACCTCTTTTTTCCTAAGTCCCTTTTAACATAAGCCAGTGTAACATGAGAAAAATGTTGGAAGTTTGCTAAATATGTTAACTCATTCTGTAAGGCTAATGAAATGGTAGAGGATTTAGGGGGAAAGATATTTGCTTATATTTTTTTCATACAATTTCAAAGATGAGTTTTTGAAGGCTGACTAAAAATGTAATGCCATCATAAATGAAACGATGATTCTATGGGAACACTCCAAAAACATTCCACCTGATCTATGGGCTTAGTGAAAGAGATTGGGAAGTCTATTTAGACTGAAAATGTCTTAAAAGATATATTTTACACCCCACATATGCATAGTATCTTCCAGAAATATTGCATATGAAAGCTGAATGCAATATTTAGTGTCTGCTGACTTGTGGCAGTGGCAAACCTCAAATACAGAAATACTGCAAGATAATTCAAATTGTGTATTAATTCACAAAAAAAATCCATTTTTAGCTTTTTCCACAGAATATGCTAAGCTAAAGGTCATTATATAACATTTCTAAAAAGAAAAAAAGCCACACATTTTTCTGGCACCTAACACTGGCAATGGAGGATAACGTTGCCTGACGAAGGAGTAGGTTATTTTATTTATTTTAGCTAAGAAGAAGGTATTTCTTTCTTAAATAGCAGGTGTGCTCTATTAAATTGTGCTCCCTAGGGAATCCTTGCCCTTTTCTGATGATATAGGCTCAAAAGTTCTGACAAATGCCATTAAGATAGCTTAAGATTGTGTACATGTGTACATAATCTATTGAGAGAATTGTGTCCTTATATATGCCTAAATTAAAATATCTATAAAGTAGAAGATTGTTCTGTTCATTCATCCACAAATGTTATACCTGTAGACTGACAAATCTGCCCTCTTGTAGTATATTTTATATATATGTAAATATGTATATTATATATTAATATATAAGAATATGTATATTATATATTAATATATAAGTATATGTATATTATATACTAGCTATTGAATTTTATATATATATGTATGTATTTATACACATACACACACTCCAAAAGGGCAGAATTGTCACTTTATAGGCATAAAACTTTATATCAATATAAAATATAGAAGCACAGAAAAATTACAGTGTACTTTTATTAAAATACTCCCACTGTAATACTATTGCTAATTCCATCATATTTTTAGGTTTTTCTCTCTGCGAGTCATTTGTAAACTTTTAGACGATGTTTTTAAAAATCTGCAGTTTGCCATGACATTGTTTTGGGGTTCACCAGATCTTCATCATTAGTGGGTTATTTTCTTTTTTAACATCCCCTTCTCTGATTTGTTAATAATTTAGGTAAACTGAAAAAAAATTCCCAAGGATGTTGTTTTCCCAAAAGGTCTGTAGCTGTGTTCTTCAAGAGTGGGTTGATAAACTCCAAGAGCATAATAGGAGCCAATCAGGGCTCACATAGATTAACAGCAAAAGTCCCCTTTTTTGTCCCTCCATCCTGGTCATATGGATCTCAAAGCTCTGGGATCAAATACAGAAGCCTTTCCAAATGAATTAACTCTAACTACTTATAATCCTTGGCTTTGCGTCATGACAACTTGGCTTCTTCAACATGATATTTGGGAGCAAGCAGCTGTCTGTACCAAAGTCTGGCTTCTTGGAGCACTACTGAGCTCTTTAAATGTTTAAAATGTAGTACTATGATGATAAATGCTACAACGTGGGTAGCACATCTTGAAAACATCAGCTGGGTGAAAGAAGCCCAGTCACAAAATGGCATATGTTGGATGGTTCCATTTATGTGATGTATCTAGAACCAGAAAACCTTTTGATGCAGAAAGTAGGTGAGTGGTTGCGTGGGGTCTAGGGAGGAGGAAATCCGGAGTGACTGTGAATGGGGGTGCAGCGTTTCTCTTCTGGAGTGCCTGAATAGGGGTGCAGCATTTCTCTTCTGGAGTGCCTGAATGGGGGTGCAGGATTTATTTTCGGGAGTGACTGAATGGGGGTGCAGGATTTCTCTTCTGGAGTGACTGAATGGCAGTGCAGGATTTCTTTTCCGGAGTGCCTGAATGGGGGCGCAGGATTTCTCTTCCGGAGTGACTGTGAATGGGGGTGCAGGATTTCTTTTCTGCAGTGACTGAATGGGGGTGCAGGATTTCTTTTCGGGAGTGATTGAATGAGAGTGCAGGATTTCTTTTCCGCAGTGACTGAGTGGGGGTGCGGGATTTCTCTTCCGGAGTGACTGAAGGGGGGTGCAGGATTTCTGTTCCAGAGTGACTGAAAGGGGTGCAGGATTTCTTTTCCAGAATGACTTAATGGGGGTGCAGGATTTCTTTTCCAAAGTGACTGAATGAGGGTGCAGGATTTCTTTTCAAAATGATAAAAGTTTCTGAAAAGGGATTATGATGGTGGCTGTAAAACTCTGCACATACACTAAAAAGCACCAGCCTGTGTACTTCTACAGGGTGAATTTTATGATATGGGAATCGTATCTCAAAGCTGTTATTACAAAAATGTTTAAAAGAGGTGCTGGGAAAACTGGCTAGCCATATGTAGAAAGCTGAAACTGGATCCCTTCCTTACACCTTGTACAAAAATTAATTCCAGATGGATGAAAGACTTAAATGTTAGACCTAAAACCATTAAAATCCTACAAGAAAACCTAGGCAGTACCATTCAGGACATAGGCGTGGGCAAGGACTTCATGTCTAAAACACCAAAAGCAATGGCAACAAAAGCCAAAATTGACAAATGGGATCTAATTAAACTAAAGAGCTTCTGCACAGCAAAAGAAACTACCATCAGAGTGAACAGGTAACCTACAGAATGGGAGAAAATTTTTGCAACCTACTCATCTGACAAAGGGCTAATATCCAGAATCTACAATGAACTCAAACAAATTTACAAGAAAAAAACAAACAACCCCATCAAAAAGTGGGCAAAGGACATGAACAGACACTTTTCAAAAGAAGACATTTATGCAGCCAAAAAACACATGAAAAAATGCTCATCATCACTGGCCATCAGAGAAATGCAAATCAAAACCACAGTGAGATACCATCTCACACCAGTTAGAATGGCCATCATTAAAAAATCAGGAAACAACAGGTGCTGGAGAGGATGTGGAGAAATAGGAACACTTTTACACTGTTGGTGGGACTGTAAACTAGTTCAACCATTGTGGAAGTCAGTGTGGCGATTCCTCAGGGATCTAGAACTAGAAATACCATTTGACCCAGCCATCCCATTACTGGATATATACCCAAAGGACTATAAATCATGCTGCTATAAAGACACATGCACATGTATGTTTATTGCGGCACTATTCACAATAGCAAAGAGTTGGAACCAACCCAAATGTCCAACAACGATAGACTGGATTAAGAAAATGTGGCACATATACACCATGGAATACTATGCAGCCATAAAAAATGATGAGTTCATGTCCTTTATAGGGACATGGATGAAACTGGAAAACATCATTCTCAGTAAACTATCGCAAGGACAAAAAGCCAAACACCGCATGTTCTCACTCATAGGTGGGAATTGAACAATGAGAACTCATGGACACAGGAAGGGGAACATCACACTCCGGGGACTGTTGTGGGGTGGGGTTAGGGGGGAGGGACAGCATTAGGAGATATACCTAATGCTAAATGACAAGTTAATGGGTGCAGCAAAACAACGTGGCACGTGGATACATATGTAACAAACCTGCACATTGTGCACATGTACCCTAAAACCTAAAGTATAATAATAAAAAATAAAAATTAAAAAATAATAATAAAAGAAGTGCTAACTCTGACAAACTAGATAAGCACACAGAGCTAGCGTGGGGCCATGGTGCACCGTGAGGGCTTGAGGAGTGCAGAGAGCTCGCATCTTACACTTTTACAGGACTTTACTCCTGGCAAAACACTTTAACATTTAGTTACACCTTCCTTCCAACCTCTGCGGTGTGTAGCGCAGGTGACATGATACTTATTATAGGAATGACAAAAACAAAGCCCACATAGATATTGTCAGTAACCAAATTACTCACCAAAAGCAGTTGATAGAGTTGAGATTAAAACCCAAATCATCTGACTTAGAGACTTTTTCCAGTACCCAAGATACAAATTATAGACTCTGATTCTTGCAGCTTATGCTTAAATGACCTGAATACATTCCTCAGCACATCGGGTTTAGTTATTTTTGTTGTTTTAATTAATGGATTGTCATATGGCCTGTAAGGAGATCATCTATCAATGTGACTAAAAATGGCAAAACAACTGTACACCACTGATTACGTGATGATGTATACATTTGGGGACAGATCCTACAAAAAATGTCCTACTCACAAAGTTAAGTTACATATCTGTATTCTACTCACGATAATTCAGCCAGGTTAATCAGTTTTATAGTTAACAAAAAATGATAGAGTATCATACAATCAACGTAATCCAACAGAGAGGGGCAGAGAGGATGCGGTGGCAGTTCATCTGATTTGCCTCACATCTTGGTGCCAGAGGATATGACTCAGATACTAGGTCTGTCTTTTTGTGTGCATGCATTACTTAATGAAGCTCAGCTGTAGTTCTGGTACAATGGGATGAATGAGGCTGACTTTACTGCTTTGTGAAAAGGAAATAAGGATAAGAAAGCACTGCCTATAGTAGAATGATTTATAATCCTTTGGGTATATATCCAGTAATGGGATTGCTGGGTCAATAGCAAAGACTTGGAAGCAACCCAAATGCCCATCAATGATAGACTGGATAAAGAAAATGTGGCACATATACACCATGGAACACTATGCAGCCCTAAAAAAGAATGAGTTCATGTCCTTTGCAGGGACATGGATGAAGCTAGAAACCATCATCCTCAGAAAACTAACACAGGAACAGAAAACCAAATACCGCATGTTCCTCACTCATAAGTGGGAGCTGAACAATGAGAACATATGGGCACAGGGAGGGGAACATCACACTCTGGGGCCTGTCAGGAGGTGGTGGGGAAGGGGGAGGGAGAGCATTAGGACAAATACCTAATGCATGTGAGGATTAAAACCTAGATGACGGGTTGATAGATGCAGCAAACCACCATGGCAAATGTATACCTATGTAACAAACCTGCACGTTCAGCACATGTATCCCAGAACTGAAAGAAAAAAAAAAAAGCACTACCTGTACGATAGACTGTCAACAATATTTGCCTGTTTAAATCCGGGTGATGAAGACACAAAATGGAGCATGGTATCAATCACAAACAACAATGGCAGGCCTGGCACAGTGGCTTACGCCTGTAATCCCAGCACTTTGGGAGGCTGAGGCGGGTGGATCACAAGGTCAGGAGATTGAGACCATCCTGGCTAACACAGTGAAACCCCGTACCTACTAAAATACAAAAAATTAGCCGGGCGTGGTGGTGGGCACCTGTAGTCCCAGCTTCTCAGGAGGCTGAGGCAGGAAAATGATGTGAACCCGGAAGGCGGAGCTTGCAGTGAGCCAGGATTGCGCCACTGCACTCCAGCCTGGGTGACAAAGTGAGACTCCATCTCAAACAACAACAACAACAACAACAACAAAAATTAAAAAAAATTAAATAAATAAAAAACAATGGCAGCGGCATGGGCAGCAACCTGACGGTAACCTACGTGAGAATTTTGATTTAAATGAAAAATCTGTACCTAAATATTTTCTAGGGCAGCAGTTCTCAAACTTTGCTGTCAGGGCCGCTTTATAGTCTGAAAAATTTGTAAGAACCCCATAGTAGGATCGCCACATATTCCATGAAATATACTTACACTACAAACTAATTTGCTGTTAATATGGAATTTAACATCCTGTTGCAATTTTGTGGTTGTCTTTTGTCTTTGTTAAATCTGGCAACACTGCCCCCGAGGAGCTTTTCCTTATGTAAGTTATATCTACTTATATTTACCCTGTCAATAATGGAGATAGAGGCATTTTTAGAAATTTATTCATAATTAAATAATAGTTATAAATTCATTAAATTTTATGAATCACATATTTATAAGAAATAACTTTTTTTAAGGAAAGTAATTTTTTCCAGAAGAAAACAATTTAGCCAGAGAAGTGGTATTGATTTACATTTGAGCAAAAATGTTAATGCCTGCTTTAACAGCAGACAACTGGATTCTTGTAACTTTTTTTTGCATACAATCTGTTGTAATGTTGTGCACTATGTCGCTTTGGGGAAACCACGTTGTCCACTCCAAACAGAATAAGAAAGGGACAAGTGACATCTCAATATTGTCATGATAACAGTTTTGACCTCGTGGCTTCTGAGAGTACCTCAGGGATCCCCCAAAGGGTCCCTGGAACATACTTTGAGAATCACTGTTTGGTGGCTTCTGATTTGTTACTCATGATAGAGAGTTCTTTATCCTCCGATCAACTTTTCAGATCATCATTTTTTTAAAAAATACCTTCTCCCATGTATCATCACAAAGAAAATGGTTTTACAAACCTCAACTTTTAATAAATCTCACAAAGACCTAAGAAAAATACAGTATGTTCCCTGGGGTATTTTAGATGACTCTTTGAACTCAAGTTAATCCCGTCTCAAGCATGGAAAGCTTACGACATTTTTAGTACTATACCTTTTCTTAGGACACTTCTTACAGAAGTTTTCATGGTGTGTGTGTGTGTGTGTATGTGTGTGTCTGTGTGAGAGAGACAGAGAGAGAGAAAGAGAGCAAGCGAGCTCTTATCTGAAAATTCAGCAACATTCTCATCTGACTTTAAAATTTTTTTTGATCTACAAAAAGCCATACATAATTAATATATACCTTGGAGAGTTTGTCAGGTGTAGACCATGAAACCATTGCTGCAATCTATGCCATAAACCTATACATCAACACTAAAATTTCCTTTTGCTTTCTGCTTATTATTATTTTGTTATACGAATACTTAACATAAGATCTACCCTTTTAGCAAATGTAAGTACACAGCAAAGTATTGTTAACTCTAGGTGCCATGCTACACAGCAGACCTCTAAGTCTTACATGATTCTCATTTTATGGAGTATTTTTATATCTGTGGTAGATATGGTAAAAGTCCACATGCATTTTTCATATTCCACTTACCTCCTGGCATGATTGAGACTCTTGGAATGTCTTTCTGTGACTTCCTGGATTCCACCTTCTTTAGTCCTATGAAATAACTTTTGTTGTTGCTGTTCATGGATAGCTCTCCAGAGAGGTAGGGATTAATTGGACTTGTGGGGCTACTCATGTCTAGACATTGTCTTATCACTGAAGATGGAATAGAAAGTTGGAAACAGCAGCCGTGAACCAAGGAATACAGGTCAAAAACAAGGACATTGAGAAGTATTTAGAAATAGTCCTTAAAAGGATGAAAGTCAGAACCAGAACACAAAATGCAAACCCTTCTGAAGCACATGCTACTGAATGTGGTGGGAAAGGCTCTAGGCTTTGATTCATGTTTTCCAAAGCACCGACATGATCCCACACCCAGGGCTCTGAGTGAGAGCCATGGATTCTATAGATACTAAACACAACCCAGAGTGCCCTGGGCCAGTCACCACACCCTCAGGAAGCAGGCACGCACTGTAGGTTGCCTTATCTTCCCTGGTTAAGTCTGATTTCACAGAACTAAGAAGTCATACCATTTAAAGACACAGGCTGAAACATTGATCTTTCTAACTTCTGCATTAGACTTTCCAGGATCCATCAGTAAAAAGAATGAATAGCTATGATTGTAGTGTGTCTAAAGTCATGTATATGATGCATTTCATTATCAGTGTACCTATTAATAGAAAGAAATGTACTGTATAAGTTTCCACTCTCTGCTACGTACTTTCAGTCTTCAAATTTTATCTATAGTTCTGGGATCTATGGCTGCAATGTGGGGCCCTACCAACTTCTTAAGCACAAGATGCATCTTTGTACAAAAGAAAACTTATGTCTACAAACACCTGCTGGTACAGATAACCTGCATTTTGGAAAAGTGATACTCATTCTTTATATCTTGACACTGACAACTCACCAACTGTGCAAACAGGATCTGCCAGAAGGATAGTTAAAGGCAATTGCATGGCCTAAAATAAGTTCAGAAAAAAGGTATAACCTGACAGTATAAAAACAAATTTTAGTTTCTGGTGAGATTTTATTGTTTTTTGGGGGTAGAGGGCAGAGGAAGACTTACATAACAATATACCAGCTATGCAGCTCATTCCTGATCATACAAATGTACGGAAAAGACTCCTAATGCTAATGTTTGATATAATTACAGCAACCAAACTGGCCAAAACAACTAAATCTGATTTGGGAAGCATCTAGGAAGAATTATGCATGCACTTATGTCACTGGGTAACTTAACTTTCTTGAAAAATATCTTAAGTAAAAGCAAGTTAAAAGCCTCTGAAAAAAAATTATGTCTTGGATCCAGACACACAAAGAAAGGGAGAGAAAAATATGAAATATTATACAGCTCAATAGCTCTATAAAGACTTTGTAAGTAAGAGGACGTGGATAGATGGTATCTACAGTTGGGTTAGAAGCCATTCTCTGAAAACCAGGATTGTCTAACCTTGACGAAGTCATGTGTGATCATTCACAGTCATCTTCTGGAATCATGTCTAAATATCCTATGTCTTAGATGGGAAAAAAAAAACACTTGTTGATTAAATTTATTCTCCAGGGTTAGAGTATCTTGAAAGAAAATTCAGGTTGTGGAGAATCATAGTCCCTGGTAACGTAACCTGTTATTTATCAAATATGAAAGCAAATTTAAGCAATGATAATTAAAATAATGCTACTCTTTCTGGTTTTCTAATACTTCTAGGATATTTTGCAAAATTATACAATTTTTGTTAATTCCCAAGAGTGATGTCAAGTTGGTGAAACAGACATGATCAATGTCTACCAATGTGTATGTCAATTAACTTCCTAAAAGACCACAACACAGTTCTATAATTTAGTTGGTTTCCACTGTCCTTTTCATGAGTGTGTATTCTTGTTTGCACAATAATTACCTGACATAAAAAATCATCTAGCAATTATTTTACAGTTTTTTAGTACTAGGCATCTGCCGTTGGGCATACATAAGTAAGATGCAATTCTTGTTGAAGGAGGAGACCACGATTTTCATGGTCAGAGTGAACTTACTACTATAGTACTTTGCAAAAGTATTTCTGACATTAATACATTTCCTATTATGTAGAGCTTGGTGATTGCAAAGGATGTTTGCTTTATAATGTGAATCTCTTGTCTAGTATTATAATCAAATGTAGCGCATGAAATAATACTGTGAACTACAAAGTTTCTACTCAAAAATCACAAATGTTGATTCTCTCTTAACACAACAGTTTCTCCCTTTTTATGTTCTTATTTTTAGTTTCTCTCATTTTCCAAATCTCTATTTAAAAAATGTGTCCCAAGGAAAATGAATAGCCTAGAGTAAAGATAATTCATCACCCACCCTGCTCCTTCTTGAGCTGAAACAGAGCTCCCCACTGTTTTCTGGAAGCGACAGGCAAAGGCAGAATTCAGGACCTGTTCTATCATGGATATTCTGCCCCTGGTCTCAAGTGGATAATAAGGCCTGCACTTATCATCTAATAAATGCATGTGAGACTGGAAGAATCACGATGGAACTGTGGCACATGTCAAGAGGGCCTCCTGGGAAGCCTGCTGCTTCTAGATAGTAATTGACATGTCTCTGTGTGAAATGCTGGCTATTGATTGTCCTTACGAAATAAGCATTGCCCATGTGATGACGAGGTGACACCTGACCATCCCTGGCTTGGGAGACTTCTATTATTTATTAGGTTGGTGCAAAAGTAATTGTGGTTGTGGCATTTAAAAGTAATGACAAAAACCGCAATTACTTTTGCACCAAATTCATACTTCATGTATAAACCAGATAATTACAATTTCTCATGTGCAATCATTTCCTTTAGGGATTGCTACAAGGAAGAGTAAATACTCTTTTACTAGAGCAATGCGGCTAAATTGCCCTTATGACAAATCAATGTGTTATTTGCATAATTTGTAATATGTTACAGCTCATGATTAAAGTAAAGCATTCCCATTCTTGTGAATGACAGTTGGTGCTGCAGCTGTGAGTGGAAGGGGAGTATTAAGATTGGATGTTTCTCACTCACTGTCTGCTGAGAAATCCCCATGCCAGGAGCCTTGGCCACATAGCTACCTACAGACCATATGACAGAGTGTTGTCTTTCCTTTTCTCTCTCTTCAAGTGCATGATGCTTTTCTCTAAAGGACCACTTCTTCCTTTTTTGTTGGTGGGTGGGGGTAGTGGCATAGAGGGATGGTGGGAGCCTGGTCATCTTTTCCCAAATAATTATGTTGGAGTAGATTGAAAATTTAGCACTATCATCTGGATCATCTTTCAGAAAGGTTGATGTATTTGACTTGCAGTTTAACTGACATCGTTAACAGAATACATTGAATGTCTTGACTCAAAATATAAACTGCAATTATTTTGCACCAACCTAGTAACAAAAATACCTGGCAAGTTGTTCTGTGATGCTGTCTGCCCTAATTTTCTGATAATGTGGCTTTGAATGTGGCAATACTGTTAAAGTTTTACTTTTTTAGAATACTTAGAAATCACGGTAAAATTAAAATAATAAATTCCAATTTTTATTATATAAATTGTTGAAAATTTAAAAATACACAATTTTGACTCGCCATAGTTTACTGGATAATTTCTAAATACATTGTCAATAGAATCATGTACAATAATTTAGTTTGAAAGAATTTTAGGATCAAATATCAGATTTGATTTTAAAAACTGTGGGCCTATTTGTAGTCTAAGGAGATGAAGACATTTATTTCATCAACATGACTCACTATAGGTAATAAATATTTCACTAGGTGGCACTGAAAAACCCAAACCAAACCAAACCAAAAAAAAAGACTGACTGTGATGAAAAAGGGTCATGAAAATGCAGGGTTCATACACTGCTGTCATGTTTTCCCATCACAGATCCCGTGGGCTTCACCAACGTGACCTCACTCAGCTGTCCTGTTTCAGCCACAAGCATCACCTACTATCTGTGCAGAAATCAACTCTTGAATACTAGTATATATTTTCTGCTATTGTTTGAAAACAGAGGAATACATCTTCTTTCTATTGCCTTTTTCTTGCTTTTAACAGTAGAATAGTACCTTTTTACTAGCAGGTTGTCAACACATATTTGTCCACTAGATGGGTATTTCATTTTTGTTTGAATGTTGTCTTAATTTTTTATACATTTCAATGTTTAATATATAAATATATTTTAATTTCCCCCTAGCTTCCCCCAATGCTTTCTTTATACCTACAAATATGATGCATAGGTCCGGATTTCCTTTTTAATTCAATGCCTGGGGAGTTGTTTCTTGGGAATATTCCAGAGTCTATTTGTTCATTCATTCTAAAAAACACAGGGAGGATTTACCGCATCAGAAACTACATTTAATGCTGGAGATCCAAAACCCAACACAGGGACCCATTTAAGGAGAGCCTAGGAACTGCTGGCTGGGGAAACACCCGGACTTTAACAGAGCATTGAAGAGCAGAGCTGATTAGAAATAGCATCATGATCGGCTTCGTAAAGACCAAAGAAGGAGAAAGGAGTTGGAGGTCAAGATGGCACAGTTAAGAAACAGTATGGTTGACATGGTTTAATGGTAATGTGGTATTTGTATACATTGCTCTGCATACAATTATGTTATTTTAATATTCATTATTTTATTTATTTCTTACAAGAACTCCATGAGGTGTGAACAGGGGGTGTCAGCAGATCATTTCATAAGCAGACCTTTAAGAGACCTGGATTAGAGTTACCTTCAGGCCCTGGACTGGAACCTAGGTTTTCTGACTTGCATTATTTCTTCTACCACACTAATATTCTGTTATTTGAGGCAACCACATTTGCATATTCTCTCTGCATGTGTGTGAGTGTGTGTGTGTGTGTGAGAGAGAGAGAAGGAAAACTAGCAACAGCCAGCCTACACTCCTCTTATCATAACAGATGTGTTTCAATATTTATTTTATTATGAGTTTTACACCTTCTGAACCGGTGTACTTAATACAAAAGTAGGAAAATTCATCTGGAATGAAAAAAACAACAACTACAACAAAAACTCACTTTGATGAAGCAGCAGCCCAGGCTGAGTCTGTTATGTGTACACTTTCAGAACTACAAAAGAGAGAACATAAAAACCAGGTATGGCAAACGATTTGAGGGTCGATCTGTGTTTGTTTTTATATCCCTTGCGTCCGCAGAAGTTTGTGAATATGTCAAGTATTAAGGACCTATTTTGAATTACTAAATAGATGAGATCATTACCATTAGCAAAAGTTAGCACCAAAGGATGTATAATGAGAATTATTTTGGCCCACTACCACCCACCAAAAAGTCGCAGTTTCTGCATCTGTGAATTTTGGAGCTCTGTAGAGCTTATGAAAACCTGCTCACTTTGTCATTAACACAAGCCCTACTGCTTAGTACTTGTGAGACTTTGAACATGTCCTTAACTTTTCCATTTCCAGGTTCTTGCCTAGTAGAGCAAGGATAACACCAATGTCCTTATTTGTAGGATCCTTAGGATTATGGAAGTAAGCTCCTGGAGAACACGTAGGCAGGGCCTGGTTCACTGAAAAGGATCTATTAGCATTTGCTATTCTTACTGTTCTTATTCCTGCAGTCCTTGCCACATCACTGCTACCAGGACTCCTTCATGAAGGATGGATTCCAACTCCCAGGGATATGGGGAAAGTGTAGGGGTGGGCCTGCTTAGGTAAAGTGAGATGATAACAGATCACACAGCAAGATGGGCTGTGGACAGAGAAGAAAATCCGAACCCGTAGTCAGAAAGAGTCTGCTTCCATGTGCTAAATTCTGTCTCTTATCAAAAGACAGGTTTTGAAAATTATTGCAACAGAATTATCAGTTATATGAGCTTTGAGAGTTCTTCATTTAAAATGATACATCGGATATTCTTAATTAACCCGTTTTGGGTCTTGCCATTTTGTTCTGTAATTTCCTTGCTCATCTGATTGTGGGTGAGATTTGTAATGAACTTTCTGATACATAACTATATTAGTTCGTTTTAACGCTGCTGATAAAGACATACCCAAGACTTAGCAATTGACAAAAGCAAGAGGTTTGATTAGACTCACAGTTCCAGTTCCACAGGGTTGGGGAGGCCTCACAATTATGGCAGAAGGCAAGGAGGAGCAAGTCATGTCTTATGTGGATGGCAGCAGGCAAAGAGAGAGAATTTGTGCAGAGAAACTCCCATTTTTATAAATCATAAGATCTCGTGAGACTCATTCACTATCACAAGAACAGCCCAGGAGAGACCTGCCCCCATAGTTCAATCACGTCCCCCCAGGTTCCTCCCACAACACGTGGGAATCATGGGAGCTACAATTCAATATGAGATTTGGGTGGGGACACAGCCAAACCATATCAATGACTCCAGAGGTTTTTCACAGTTCACTTGATTTTCAAAATTTAATAAAAACTAGGGTACAAAAAGGCAGGCTATCTGGGAACTTTCATAATGATCCCTTAAAATGTGCACATCTTCTCATGGTGTGCCTGCCATGGCATGCAATTTGACCTGACTATTTTCCCAGGAGCTAAAGTGCTGAGTTTTCTCCTACATGGAGCCTGAGTAACCATACAGTAGGCCACTCAGGTGCTTGGTTTTCCTTTCATATTTAAGTATCCAGTGAAGACCTTTCTCTAATCTATGCCTTCTGTTCTTATGAGCTATGTCTATTGAAATGTTTGGCTTACTCCAGAGGAGGGTAATAAAATAGGCAACTTTTATTCACAATAGGACCCGAGGGCAACCTTTTTCTACCATAAAGTTACCTTGCAATTCTGTTACTTTTGTCTCTTTATTTTTGCATCTATCAATGAAATAAAAAGCATTACTCTATCATATTTATATCATGTATCACTGCTATAGTAGACAAGAAGGAAACATTCATTCATTAAATCTTTGAAGTGGAATTTTCTTATATAAATGCATATTCTTGGAGAACAACATAAAATGCAGCAGGTATATAATTCTTTAAAAATACAAATAATACAGGCTATTCTCAATGTATTTTTTTCTTTTTCTATTTTAGCCCTGCTTAAAAGTTCTTAAGTCTTCCGAGCTCATCTTGCCATTTCCTATCTTTGCTCATTGATCTGGAAGGAAAATTCGTTCTTCCTTCACAGCTATGTCTTTGACCCCATGACCCTATGACTATCATTCTGGTTCTTTTTGTTACATTTTAGTATTCTTATATATAAAACAATTTTAATGTATATATTTATTTAGTTCTTGTTGTAAGTCACTGTTCATTTTGAAAATGGATGAACTTTGAACAAAGATTTGTAGGGAAAATTGCAAAATCATTGTAGAAGAGGAACTCTTTAATATCTTTCATAAATTTTCTGACTGTAAGTAATTTTATATGGGATGATTGAAATAGCAGTGGCCAACAGCGATATAATGAGCCATGAATGTAATTCCAAATCAGCAGGCACATTTAAAAATTCATAACTGATATGACTAATTTTAATAATTTTCTCCCGTGTATCCAAAATATTTCAACATGTCATCAGTAATAAGTTATAATAATTTACAGTCTATTAAAATAAGTCTTATAAACCTGGCATATACCTTATACTTACAGGACACTCCAATATAATTTCAAATTTTCATTGAAATAATCTATATTTAAAATTCATAAATTAAATTTAATTCAATTAGAGTTAAATAATTGGAATGAAAGTTCAGGATTCTGACTTTCACATACAAACAAGACTTTCAGAACAAGTCTGTTCATGGTGTATCATTGCCAGTAGGGGGAAATAACTTACCTAAACCAAGAACTCCTGAGTTTGACTCTGTCCTTGCCCCCAGGACATAACCATTCTGATTATCTGTTTAAAAATGGAGAGGTTTTGTGGTTTCTAAGACACCTATCAGGATGTCTTTCTCTGCTTTAGTACTGTGTGACCCATTTCATCTTCCCATGTCTTACTAAGATCCAAATTTCCTATTCACTACAAATGGAGATCTATGAAATATGTGATTTTGCTACCACCTAGCCAACATTATATGAAGAAAAGTCATCTTCTCTAGGCTGTGAAGTGTAATACCAAATTCATTGACTAGTATCTACAACAAATGTTCTACATTAGAGTCGTGTGAAACTGAAGTTTGGGGAGTATTATTCTGCAGCTATGTCCATGTGAAATCCCAAAAGCCCAGGTAAAATAAGAAATAGGACAAGAATATTTCTGCCACCATATTGTATTTTTATGAGTTTGGAAACAGAGCCAAGCTTACTGATTTTAGCTTTACCACTTTGCTTTTTCAGATGAATGTATAAATAAAAACCAGAACATCGTGACTAAATGCAATACTGTAAAATTATCTAAAGAGAATGTTGAGTGTTAAACAAGCATAGAATTTATTCTAATTTATTTCTAAATATCCCCTCATAATTTCTCTGATAACCTTTGGTTGAATGAAAAATGTACACACACCACACACACACACACACACACAAAACATAATGTAAGAGAATACATTACTGCTTGGAATTCACTTCCTCGTGAACCAAATCTAGTGAATTTCCTCATCCTATAAGATCTAGCTCATCCATATCTTCTTTCATAGAGCTATCCCTGACTCCAAAAGGCAAGGAAATTTTTTTTTTTTTTTGAGACAAAGTCTCACTCTATTGCCTAGGCTGGAGTGCAGTAGTACAATCTCAGCTCACTGTAACCTTCGCCTCCTAGGTTCAAGTGATCCTCCTGCCTCAGCCTCTGGAGGAGTAGCTGGGATTATAGGTACCTGCCACCGTGCCTGGCTAATTTTTGTATTTTTAGTAGAGATGGGGTTTCACCATGTTGTCCAGGCTAGTCTTGAACTCCTGACCTCAGATGATCCACCCGCCTTGGCGTCCCAAAGTGCTGGGATTACAGGCATGAGCCACCATGCCCAGCTTCCCCTAGCAAATTTGATTAACTACTTTAAAATTTTTATACATGTATTAATTTTGAATATGTATTTATTTTTATGTTTACTTTTTCATTTTGATTCTTTTCCTTTTTATCATTTTTATCATTGAACCATGAGTTCATTCATCCATGCATTTAGGTACTCTTCCATTTAAAAGATATTTTATAGATTCCATATAATTTTCCAAGCCAGCATTGAGCATGCATTGAGAAGGCAACAAACTCATTCCTGTTCTTCAAAGATCTAGTAATTTATTAGGGAATCCTGACTGCAAGAGGTAAATAATTTAACACATTAATGCAAAATGTAAAATACTATTAGTGTCACAAACAGTATGTTGTGATAAGGAATGAGATTAAATTGGTGGGAATGGACTCTTGTTCTAAAAGATGTGAAAAAACTAGCCATAAGGAGTGCTTGGGTAAAAAGAAATTAGATCGTAGTGCGGCAAAAGAGACAGTAGGGAGTCTCTTTGCAAATAAAAAAGGGATAATGTGTCTATTAGGCTGATACATTCTTTAACTCATTACAGGATTTTATGGGGAATGTTTACTTGAAAACCTTTAAAGAGTAATGGCTCTGTATTTAGACCATGCTGAATAATCTCCTATAATTTACTTAGATTTTATTTTGATTATATTAAAATATTACCGGTATGTTTTCATCTCAGTAAAGGATATCACGTTTATGTCTTATATATTTCCCTCACACAGTCAAAAAATTAGTATTCAGTATAGTTTTTTATTATGAAGTCCTCATATTTTTAAAGAATCACAAATTGTCTTATGAGAAGAATCTTTTATCCTGAAGTTGGAAGCTTTGCTGCTTTTACCCCACTCTGCTGCTGCTGCTGGGCATCGGATGCTGCTGTTTTGTGTCTGTGGGAGGGAGAAATGAAAAGCCCAGATTTATGACAACATGATGCATTGAGTCAGCCCACATGAATATCATTCGTGCCATACTCTTGTCTTCTTGTCTTATGGCAAGTTATATTTCCAGTAAAAACATAATACTGTAATTCAGAATGTTCCCCCTGGATTTTTGGATGATATTAAACATTTGAAAACCTTAATAAACCTTTCCGTGAGCTGTGCAGTATTTGTCTTTCTTAAACAGCTTATGTATCAATTTAATGACTATCAATACTGCATAGAACAGGCTTAGAATTTTATCATAGCTACTTGAAATTCATTAAAACATGCAAATGTCATATGTACACTTAGACTGTTACTAAACAGCCTACTCAAATGCAAATCTTATCAACTACAAAATATGTGTGGCTTTTGCATCTGACAACTGTTGAATATGTATGTTTGACAATCATGTTTAAGCTAGATTTTTTCATTATGTACATTTAAGTTTGGCTTTGGTAGCCATTACTTGAAGCATTGAGATGAACTTTTTGTTTGATAAAAGAGTTATTTAAAACTAAGTATTTGTATATTAAATGTTTTATTATTAACATATATTCATACCCATTTATTCTGTTTGAAAAACTTCTTGGCTCTTAGGTGTTAAAAGGCTCATGCATGTTAAATACATTATAAGTATTTGGTATTAACTGTGTAAAATGAAACTGCTGTAGAATAAAGCAGTAAGGGGAGTTAGAAATCAGTAGTTATTAAGCATTTACTATGCCACAGTTACTGTTCCAGGAACATTACCTATGTGTCTAACTGAATTATCACATCTCTGTGAAATTCAGAATATTCTATATTATCCGCATTTTATAGGCGAGGAAGCCAGTGGTCTAGGAGATTAGCTGTTTAACTCATGATTGCACTGCCAACAAGTTAGCAACTGGTGCAATCATATTCACAGCTGGGCCTGCCTGACCCTCACGACATACAGCTTTATCACTACATTAGTCTAAAATTGCTCTCTGATAGATTATTTCATTGTTTATGTATAGGCCTTGATTGTAATGGTATCATTATGTCTCATAAACTGCATGTTTTCTTATATGAATTATTTCATATAGTAGGTACTTATAATCATGTTTTCCTTTATTTCGTTTAAGCAGTCTTCTACAGGAAAAGCCCAAAGCATAATTTAAATTTCCGCATTCACAATAAAACACAGAAAAACAGAGATCTAAATAATTAGTCTTCCAAATCTTGAACTGTATGTGATATACTCCATTACACTGCTCTTAGGGTTTTCATCTTTCATAGTGAAAAGTAATAGCACATGAAATTAATAATTCCGAGTCATGAGATTCATATTCTTATAAAAATATTATATTTGTATTCACCCTAGAGCTAGTATAAAGAAAAAAAATTGGCTATATCATGCTGAAAATAACCAAAATAAATATTTAATAAATACATCCTGGGTTGGTCAACAACAAATGAGTTTATCCAAACGCAAAGGGACCTTGTTGTTAGTGAGACATTGATTTGCAAAGACCTCAGGCAGTGTATAGGGGTTGGAGGAATCTGGGGCTGATCATGGGAAAGATAAGACCCTGAGAGAGGCAGGATCACACAACAGGTTTTATCAGGTGATGCTTGCATGAGAAGGGAGACCCCATACAACACGAGCTCTTCCAGAGGCTTACAGCAGTGGCTGGGGGCCACACCCAGCAGGGGAGAAGGGCACATCAACTCCCCCAGGGAGGGGGGTCAGAGAAGGGCCCGGGGTCCAGCTGTTGTCTCTCAGCAGCCTGGTGGGTGAGGCGTCTCTGGGCCAGAGGCCTTCCATGGACACTGGCAGCTTGGAGTCTGTGTTAGTCTCAGGCTGCCATGATAAAGTACCACAAACTGGATGCCTTAAAGAACAGAAATCTATTTCTTCTTGATTCTGGAATCGAGAAGTCCAAGATCACAATATCAGTGGGGTTGGTTTCTCCTGAGGCCCCTCCTTGGCTGGCAGAAGGCCTCCTTCTCTCTGGGTCCTCGCGCGGTCTTCCCTCTGTGTGTGTCTCTGTTCTTATCTTCTCTTATTAGAAGGCACCAGTCATATTGGATTAGGGCCCCTGCATGACCTCTTTTAATCTTAATTACTTTCTAAAGAACTCAGCCCCTGGTACAGTCACATTCTGAGGCACCTGGGGTTGAGATTGCAACATAGGAATTTTGGGAAGCCAGAACTCAGTCCACAACAGGATCTTACAACTCCAAGGTCTTATCAATGGGTAACAGCTGTCAGGTGAAGTTTTGCAGGGTATGCAAAGCAGGCAGGCTCTAAATGGCTACAAGTCTGCTAGTTTGGGCTATTTTTAAAATAATTGGATGTGTAAAATTTGAGTTTGGTGCCAGCAGGCTTATGAGCTACAGCTCTCAGCCTGCAATGAAGAAATAAACAACCCGGGGACCAGTGCACACAGGCCATCTTTGGCTCATTTATAAAACATAGAGTTGCAGAGCACGTCCAGACTACCCTGGGCTCTACAGGGCTCAAAGGATCCACCCCAGCACTGCAGGACAGCCTCATCTTGCTTACAACAGGCAAACACCCTAAAGGGAATCCGTTCTCATTTTTATTTTGTTTCTGTTGTTGCTATTGATAAAATTTAGACGTCTCATCTAAGGCAAGTACATCCAGACTTGAATTTAACCGGAAGTTTTTAATAAAACCATGTATTTCTTTAAACTCATATTTCTAGACATTCTTTTAAATCCAGATCAGATGTTAATTCTCCTCTGAAAGCGTTCCTGACTTTGTCAAGCAGACGAATACGCCTCTTCATGGGTCCGATAACATTTAACATCTCTCTCTATTATGTCATGGCACCTATCAAGCAGGGCCATAACTATTGTTTATTTACATGTGCTATTTCTCTGAGTATATAAGCCACATCAGATTAGAGACTGTGGTCTCTGCATATAATTCCATTTCCTAGCAGAGCACCTAATGCATAGTAGACACTCATTAAATATTTTTGAACTACTTAATGAAGAAAAGTTAGAAGCAGTTCCTAAACTCAGACAATAACAGTCACACCACACCGACTGCTAAATTCCTTTCCAAAGGCACTGCTGTTAATCATACAAAGAATGGATTATAAAATATCATTTGCCTTCTGGGTGTGGAGAGTAGTTTTGAAAGTGCTTCTTCTTTTGAGAGTGGAAAGCTGCCATGGAAATAAAATGTAAATCATTTCCACTGAGGCTTAAAAGGCCAAAAATCTTCTTGGGTAAGATTTGTAACGAATGAGTCTGGATTCATATTGCTTACTCTGTTCCTGAGCCAGGTTTGTTTTTGGTGTGGTTGTTTATTTTGGGGAGGAAGGGGACTTGCTCTACCTGTACAAGTTGAAAAAGGGTAACAGCAGCCAGCACTAAGGTATAAGTCATGTAATCACCAGGGTGTGTATCTTCTTTATTCTCCAATCTTCACAATCATATTTGGAGGAAGTTACTAATAGTAGGCTTAATTTGTATCTTTATTAGGTACCAGGTACTGTATTTATTTAGTTGAGGTCTACTTTTCTATTTAACAGGGCTGATGTTGCTTTTATTATTTAAAAACTTTAAAAACCAAGATACAGGAATGTTGATTAGGTCAAGTAGTCTCAGTAGCTAAGTTTTGAGTTGGAATTGGTGTCAGCTGTTCTGACTTCTTTAACTCACGATGTTCCCTCTTCATTGATTCCCATGTGTGCCTGACCTGGAGAATCATCAGGATGCTACTTAAACATGCATATCAGGCTTTTCCTGTGGCATTCAGATCTGCCTTCTAGAATGCTATTGTGGACTGCCTGTATCCTCCTAAAATTCAGGTATTTTACTTCTGATCTGCAGTATAGCCGTATATGGAGAGAGGGTCTCTAAAGAAGTAATTAAGGTTAAATGAGATAAGAGTGGGGCCCTGATCCAAGGGGATTAATATCCATGCAAAAAGCAGCACAGACATAGGCCGGGTGCGGTGGCTCACGCTTGTAATCCCAGCACTTTGGGAGGCCGAGGCGGGCAGATCACGAGGTCAGGAGATCGAGACCACGGTGAAACCCTGTCTCTACTAAAAATACAAAAAATTAGCCGGGCGTGGTGGCGGGCGCCTGTAGTCCCAGCTACTCGGAGAGGCTGAGGCAGGAGAATGGCGTGAACCCAGAAGGCGGAGCTTGCAGTGAGCCAAGATTGTGCCACTGCACTCCAGCCTGGGTGACAGAGCGAGACTCCGTCTCAAAAAAAAAAAAAAAAAGAAGCACAGACACCAGAGGAAACCTCCCCAACCCCTACTCTGCCTTATGAGGACGAAGGTAGCAGTTTGCAAGCCAGGAAGAGAGATCTCACCAGGAGCTCGGTCTGTGTGAATCTTGATCTAGAACTTCAGCCTCTAGAACTGTAAAAAAAAAATAATAATAATAAAATAAAAATTTTGTTGTTTAAGCTACCTAGTTTGTGGTATTTCATTATGGCAGTCTGAGCTGCCTAACACAAATGAGGAGGCTCTTTAGCCACAATCTAGGGTTAAAAAGAGTCCCAAGTGATTCTTTTGATCACTCAGGTTTGAGAAATTTGACATCACACTTCAAATTAGTAATACCTAGGAAGTACTGATCACAAAAATCAGACCTACAGAGGAAAATAATTTTATGGTTGTCAGAGCAGTACATCACAGAGAAAGCATAGCTTAAGTAATATTCCCAGCTGTACATAAGAAATAATTATTTTCATCGAAATAATTATTTTCATCAAAATTTATGTATTTTTGCCAAAGTAGCAAGTTTATGTGTGTGTATGTGTGGACTTTAAAGTCCCCCAGAAAATGAAATTACCTTTCTCAATTATGAGTACAAGTGCAAAGAACTCTTCCTTTCCCTTCATTGTTTCATCTTCAAAATTTATCGTTTACATGCTCCATTTAACACGAATGTACTTAAACAATGTGTCACTTGATATGATTCTCTAGAAGATTTCATAAAACAAGAGTTCTTCTCTAACTTAAAGAATAAATGTTACAGTCAGACATTTCATCTTGTGGGTATGAAAGAATTGGGATCTACTTTTAACATAGTTTGAACATGATTATTAGTAGAATTAAAATTTTACAGGTGATACTTGAGGATTTGTCTTTAAATTAGCATCTCTATAGTAGCTTTGAGGTTTGCTATTTTATTTTTTACTAGATTTAGATTTGTAGAGTAGTTTTAGGTGCACAGCAAAATTAAGGGGAAGGTCAAAAAAATTTATATACCCCCTGTCCCCACACATTCAGGATTTCCTTTATTACCAACATCCCCCCATCAGAATGGTACATTTATTACAATCAATGAACCTACTTTGACACATTACTATTAACCAAAGCCCATAGTTTACATTAGAGAGCACTCTTGCTGTTGTCAATTTTATGGGTTTGGACAAAAGTTCAATGACATGTATCCATCCTTATAGTATCATACAGATAATTTTCATTGTTTAATTATCTGTGCTCTGCTTATTCATCCTTCTCTCCCTCAACTCCTGGCAATCACTGACCTTTTCACTGTTTCCCTAATTTTGCTGTTTCCAATATATTACACAGTTGGAATCATATACTATGTAGCTTTTTCAAATTAACTTCTTTCACTTGGTAATAGGTATTTAAGGTTGGAAAGAGCTGACAGCTTGACAATACTGAGGTTTTTTTTTTAATCCATGAACATGGGATATCTCTTTGTTTAGTTATTTTTTAATTCAGAGTTTCATAGATTTCTTCATATAAATTTTGTATGTATTTTGCTAGATTTATATCTAAGTATTTCATTTTGGAGTATGCTAATGTAAATGGTATTATTATATTTAATTTTGAATTCCACTTGTTCATTGCTGGTATATAAAAAAGCAATTGATTTTGTGCATTAGTATTAACTTTGTATCCTACAACCCTGCTATAATTGCTTATTAGTTCTAAGAAGGTGATTTTTTTCCTCAATTATTTAGGAAGTTATACATAGACAGTTGTGTCACCTGCAGGGTAAAAAAACCTTTTATTTCTTCCTTCTGAATCTGTATTCCATTTATTTTCTCTTCTGGCTTTATTGCATTAGCTACCATGTTGGAAATCAGTGGTGAGAGGGGACATTTGTGCCTTGTTTCCTGCTCTTAGTGAGAAAGCTTTGAGTTTTCATTAAGTAAGATGTTATCTATAGGGTTTTTTGGTACATATTCTTTACCAGATTGACAAGGTTTCCCTCTAGTTCTGGTTTACTGAGGATTTTTTTGAATCATAAATATGTATTGGATTTTATTAATTGCTTTTCTCCACATGTATTGATGTGATCATGTGATTTTTTTCTTTAACCTGTTGATGTGATATGTTAATTAATTTTTCAGTATTGAACCAGCCTTGCATACCTGAGATGAATCCCAGTGAAACATGGTATATAGTTCTTTTTATACATTGTTGAATTTGTTTTGCTAATATTTTGTTGAGGATTTTTGCAACCATGTCCATGAGAAACGTTGGTCTGCAGTTTTCTTTTTTTGGAATGCCTCTGACTGGTGTTGATGTTAGGGTAATGTGGGCATATCTTGTTAGGAAGAATGAAATGCTCTGCAAAAATGGTTCCTTTTCCCTTCCCCAAGCTGGAAGCAGGAGGGGACTCTTCTCCAATATTCCTTGTGAGAACCTAGTGAAGCTCCAGGAAGTAAAACTTATAATGTGTAGACCCCTGATGACTGAGTCCTCTTGGAGTAAAACTAATGTAATGAATGGGCCCCTGATGACTGAGTTCTCTTGGGGAACACTGAGCCAGCAGCAGTTCATCAGTTACAGCTCTGCTTTCCCTACTCCCACTCTGGAGCTTTGTGGTTGTGGGTTTCTGCCCTGGTACCATCACTTTCTGTAGTTCCCTGTATGTGTCTCCAATCTTGGGAGGACCAAATTGTCCTGTGACCCCCACCTCTCTGAATGATCTAAGAAGAATTGATCTTTCAGTCTGTGGAGCTTTCTCTTAGGACAGAGTGGTGACTTCCAGCTTCTTCCATGCTGAACAGGAAACCAGAAGACTACCTTACTCTTCTTTTTAAAACAATAATCTGTATAAACCAGAAAATAGAAACCAGCAAGTTTGCAAAGAATCCTGATTTGTATTCTCCTGCGAAGGAGAAGCCTGCATGCCCCTCCTCTGGTCACTTTCCTGTGCTGTGTATGAGGGCAGTTGATGAGGTGAGGCTGAATGCTCCCAGCCCTGGGACTGTGTCTAGAAATCGGCTGGCAAGTCTAGTCTGAGACTTCACACTTTCTTTTGGGACAGGTTAAAAATGGATCTGTACATGGACTGATGACTGTTGCAGGCTTGTTATGTGGGAAACAAAATTAACAAACTCTTGGGAACTTGTTAAATTTTATGTTGGTATTCTGTTCACATCTGGAATTGAACAGGAGAGTCCTGACCAGGCTGAAGGATGGCTGAGAAAGAAAGCTCAAGAGAGGGGAGAAAAATAAAAGGGAGCTACACAGGTTAAAGACGCTTTCAATCATTCCTTAGAGATTATCAAGTATATTCTCTTAACTCTTAAAATGGAAGGAAAGGAATGGGAAGGGAGAAGGAGAGGGAGAGGGAGGAAGAGAGGAAGGGAGGGAGGGAAGGAAGGGAAGGGACGGGAGGAGGGAGGTGGGAGGGAGGAAGAGAGGAAGGGAGGGAGTGAAGGAAGGCAAGGGAAAGGGGAAGGAAGAGAGGAGGGAAGGAAGGGAAGAGGAAGGAAGAGAGGAGGGAAGGAAGGGAAGAGGGAAGGAAGGGAGGAGGGAAGGAAGGAAAGAAGGAAGGGAAGAGGGAAGGGAAGATTGCTTTGAGTAGGGAAGAGACTCATCTATGTTCATGAAGCTAATTATTATCTGAGGTAGAAGAGAAAGTCTCTTCCCTTGTCCATTTAGTTAACAAAGAGTATGTTTGGAACAAATTATTTGCTTTTGTTTTTTAGGTATTATGCTTTTTAAATGACTATAAAAATGTAAGAATACCTGTATGGCTAACCTGGGAAATGTTAGTTGTAGTGTGTATTAGTCTGTTCTCACACTGCTGAGAAAGACATACCCAAGATTTGGTAATTTATAAAGGAAAGAGTTTTTTTTTTTATTAATTTTTTTTTTGCACACAAAACAATAAACATTTTCTAAAAATACATACAAACAAAAAGATGCATATCAAACATATTAGGAAGGCTGCACATGGGAAGACGGGGAATAGAAATGGTAGGTGAGAATTAAAGAAAATAAATGAGAGAGGGACTTTGTATGGATCAATGATAATAACTCAATCCTCTATTTGACAAGAAGAAGGAGAAGGAAGAGGAAGAAAAAGAAAGTGGGATAAAGGATCAGAAAGGGAGCAAAATAGAAAAAATTAGAGTATGACTCCACGGTAGACCTGTTTTGTTGTCGCTGGGTTGGTTGGTTTGTCTGTTGTATTTTTCATATGTTTCGCCATGTTGGCCAAGCTGGTGTCGAACTCCCAGCCTCAAGTGATCAACCCACCTCGGCCTCCCAGAGTGCTGGGACCATAGGCGTGAGTCACCATGTCCAGCCCCCACATTGCGTCTAGCCTCCGTGGTAGACCTCTCAGATGGGGCGGCCGGGCAGAAGTGCTCCCCACATCCCAGATGGGGCGGCCGGGCAGAGGCGCTCCTTACTTCCCAGACGGGGCGGCCGGGCAGAGGCGCTCCTCTCTTCCCAGATGGGGCAGCCAGGCAGAGGTGCTCCTCACATCCCAGATGACGGGCGGCCAGGCAGAGGCGCCCCACTTCCCAGACGGGACAGCCGGGCAGAGATGTTCCTCATTCCCAGATGGGGCGGCCGGACAGAGGTGCTCCTCACTTCCCAGATGGGGCGGCCGGGCAGAGGCGCTCCTCACATCCCAGACAGGGCGGCCGGGCAGAGGCGCTCCTCACTTCTTCCCAGACGGGGCGGCCAGGCAGAGGAGCTCCCCACATCCCAGACGGGGCGGCTGGGCAGAGGCGCTCCCCACTTCCCAGGTGGGGCCGCTGGGCAGAGGCGCTCCTCACTTCCCAGATGGGGTGGCCGGGCAAAGGCGCCCCTCACTTCATCCCAGACAATGGGCGGCCGGGCAGAGGTGCTCCTCACTTCCCAGACGGGGCGGCCGGGAAGAGGAGCTCCTCATCTCCCAGATGGGGCGGCGGCTGGGCAGAGGCGCTCCTCACATCCCAGAAGATGGGCGGCCAGGCAGAGACGCTCCCCACCTCCCTGAAGGGGCGGCGGCCAGGCAGAGGCTGCAATCCCAGCACCCTGGGAGGCCAAGGCAGGCGGCTAGGAGGCAGAGGCTGCAGCAAGCCAAGACCACGCCACCGCACTCCAGTCTGGGCAACACCAAGCACTGAGTGAGCGAGACCCCGTCTGCAGTCCCAGCACCTCAGGAGGCCGAGGCGGGCAGATCACTCGAGGTCAGGAACTGGAGACCAGCCTGGCGAACATGGCGAAACCGCGCCTGCAGCCAAAAACGAGGGAGGGGTGGTGGCGGGCGGCCGCAATTGGCCGAGGCAGGAGAATCACTGGAGGCGGAGGTAGGGAGTGTGCAGCGAGCCGACTACAGTCCAGCCTGGGCAACAGAGAGGAAGGAAGGAGGGAGGAAAGAAAGGAAAGGAGAGGAAAGGAGAGGAGAGGAGAGGAGAGGAGAGAGGAGAGGAGAGGAGAGGAAGGGCAAGGAAAGAGGTTTAATTGACTCACAGTTCCACATGGCTGGAGAGGCCTCACTATCATGGCAGAAGGTGAATGAGGAGCAAAGTCATGTCTTACATGGCAGCAGGCAAAGGGAGCATGTGCAGGAGAACTCCCCTTTATGAAACCATTAGATCTCTTTAGACTTATTCACTATCAAGAGAATAGCATGAGAAAGGCCCACCCCCATGATTCAGTTACCTCCCACCAGGTCCCTCCCACAACATGTGGGAATTATGGGAGTTACAGTTCACCATGAGATTTGGGTGGGGACACAGCCAAATCATATAATAGTGATTTAAGGCTTTCACATACCTCTATCAGGTAATCCACATAAACACCCTGTCAGGGTGACAGGAGCTGGTTTCTTGTCCTACTAAGCACCAGCTGTGAATCTTGGGGCAATTTAACATCCCAATACTTCAGTTTCCATATCTGTCACAGGGGTGGTAATAATAATATGATATTTAGTGTGTGACAACTAAGTAAATTGTCAGATGTAAAGAACTTAGAATGAGGCTTAATAAGTGTCAAAAGTGTCTATTATTAGCATGACTGTGATTATTATTATGGACTTAGCACTGTTCCTCCTCACAAAGAACTTGATGATAATGGTCTGCAGGGTGACTTAGCTGGAGTGTGTCTGCTTTTGCTCTACAGGACTGGATTTCCTGACCAGCATCCTTTCCATTTCCATGTGATATCCTCTCTATTACAGGAGGTAGCAGACGTAGACAGCATCCAGTAAGAATCCTATGGCTTAGGTTTGCTGCTGTTTCTGGAACACTGTATTTAATTCTTTAATTAATTCTTTACATTTCAGTACAGCTGATTCCCCTTTGAAGCAGCTAAAAATGGTTCCAGACCCACTACCAGCTGCCTTGTTATCAAGCATTATTTTTTCAGACGGTGGGGGTTGGTAGAGAGGAAACATCTTCCAATCTCCTGACTCATTTATTTATAAAAGAAAATGTGGCACATTCTGATTCTCTTTGAGCTCTTTAATATGCAGTAAACTTCATCTTGCAAATTTATAACGTTTGGATGATTTTGTTAAAAAGAAAGAATTAATACTTTAATTCTCCCTAAAAGGTCTATTGTTTATTTTACTTCATTTATCGTTCCCAGTATTTTCTCTTTTTCCTCTGCCTTATTCTTCACTCTCTTCTTCTTCTGGAATTCCTCTTTCACATGTTGTCTTTACTCACCCTGGTAACACAGACTTCACATCCATGTCACAGCCGCAGGAAAGCTCAGGCTGCCCTCACATCGGACCTGTCCTGTGGGATTTATGCCCCCATGCACCATCCTATTTAGGCATTTTCCTCAAGGAAGAAATGCTACTAAAAGCTTCCAGAAGGCTTACATTCCAAAAAAAAAACCACTAAAATTTAATATTTTTAAATAGTAGACATATTATGACTCGCTGTTTTGACATTCCACTGAAATAATTTATGAGTGTTTTAAATCTTTACATTTCAGTACATCTGAGTCCCCTTTGAAGCAGCTAAAAATGGCTCCAGACCCACTACCAGCTGCCTTGTTATCAAGCATTATTTTTTCAGAGGGTGGGGGTTGGTAAGGAGGAAACATCTTCCAATCTCCTGACTCATTTATTTATAAAAGAAAATATGGCATATTCTGATTCTCTTTGATCTCTTTAATATGCAGTAAACTTCATCTTGCAAATTTATAACGTTTGGATGATTTTGTTAAAAAGAAAGAAAATGCTACCAAATTAAATTCTGGAATAAAATTCTTACTTGTTTCATTGGTATCTAAGTGGGTTGACTTTGAAGCATGGCAAAGATTATGTGTAAAATTCAATATCAAAATTGTTAACACTGATATTTGAACTTACTGGAAGACCCATCCTATACAATCCAGTAGTTTTCTTGAAGGAAAAACATATCATCTTTATATCACTCCAATGCATCTAGCAAAGTGAGACACACAGGTGATGAAAAATAAATGTTTGTTAAATGAACTGAGTATAGGCAGTATCAGGGAGATGCTTAAAATGACACCTCCTCAGAATTGAAAAAAAAAATTGTTATCTTTTCCCTTGCCTCCTACATCTGCAATTTCACTGTTTTTGTTTTTTGTGGGGGTTTTGTTTTGGTATTTTTTTTGTAGATAGCTCACAATCTCCAGATGCCCACTTAATAGGGACAATTTTAATTTCTCTTCTGTGACTGAGAAACGTTCAGTTTTGTCTGTGTTTGTAGGATTCTCACACTTGTCTCTACTATACGGGTCCCCTCCTGTTGATACTATTTTCACTGCCTATTCACATAATTCCAAATATCTTTCACTTTCATTTCAAAGATGTTAAACTGAAATTGACCAGTGTATAATTTTTCCTTCAGCTCCAAAGAAACCTTCTGGTCATATAAGCAGACATTCTCATTTAAAACTTCTGTTTCTTTACAACTCTTATTAACAATCAACAGATGTCTTTAAATAAACTGATCTACCTCTTAGCTTGAAAATGTCATTTTCTCTTCAGCCTGGTGAATATTTATGTATCTTCCATCACCTTGCTCAGATATCTCCAACTTAATAAAACTTTCTTATTTGTCACAATTGGAAATAGATGTTTCCACCAATGGCCCATTATATAAGCCACTATGATAACGTGCATGTCCATGCATAAGAACTGAATACTTCTATGTCATTTTCTCCCCCAAAAATCATAAGCCTCTAGAGGGTTCAACTCTTGTATTTTACTTATTTGTAATCAATAGCCAGAGATAAGGACAGCCTGGCACCCATAAAACACTGGATAATGTGAGCAGAATAAATATTTGGAGTCTGTTATAATAGCACCAACTATCTAATGGGAGAATCTTGTAAACAGATTAGGGTGGCATTAATTGAACAATTATTCTTTTACAAGGTAAGTGCTGAGCTAGAATTTAATGAAAATAGTTTTTAGAGAAAATAAGTAATATACTGAGCTAACTTTTGCATGGGTATCTACTATCTAGGTTTTTTATTGTGCCTTATTAACAAACAGATGGCAATAATTTTTTTTCAGTAAACTTTCAGAAATATGGAAGAATGTAAAAGCTTAATCTTATGAAATGTATCAAAGTGTAGGATAATAAACATGAATCAAGGTAATCAATAAGCATTACTAAGTATGTGTTTATTTCCTTTTGAAAAGGCAAGGCATTTTGAAAATATCCTGGAAAAGCATTCTTAGAAATTCCTTCACTGATTCAATTTTGTTTATGAAAAAAATGTATTCGATCGCCTTTCTCCTTACATTTTAAAGACAGAAAAATCTACCTAAAAGACAGAAGTTAAATGCTCTCTAATTATTTATGTTATAAACTTATCAATCATACAAATATAAGACATGAATTTCTATCCTAATTTAAAAGATGTGTAGTTATTCTGTAAATTAGAGGTGGCTCTTTCAGGAAAATTAAAGCATTTATGCTTATTTAACCATATATAAGCTGATGAAATAATACACTTTGAAGGAAAGAGAAGCTGACTCCTTATTCAGAGGAGGTTACGCTCTGTGAAAAACAGACTGAAATAATAGGGTCTTATGTAATAAGAGGTTGTTTGTTGCTCATGTGAAAGTCTTGGGTAGTGTTTAGAATGGTAGTGATTTCCTCTCCGTGTAATATTTAGAGACCCAGGTCCCTTTCACTGGGTCCTCCCATCCCCAGCCCCACCTCCTGCCATCTGCTGTTGTTTCTGAATGAAGAGAGGCTGCAGATCCCTTAGCATAGGGGAGGGGAGTGGGAAGTTTGCTGGGCTAGGCCTGAAGTGCGGTGTTCATCACTTTCACTCTCTCCCCTTTGCACTAGACTTGGGCTCATGGAAAAGGAGTCTGGGTGCTATGGTCTAACCCACCGTGGGTTTCAGTGGGTAGCTGGTACTCTTCCCAAGCTTCCTTTTTCGTCACCGAAGCATGAATCCACTATGTTCCTGGAACACATTAGTGAGGTGCTTCAATAGCTGTAATTTCTATTAGGTTGGTGTACAAGTAATTGTCATTTTTTTCCATTATTTTCAATAGCAAAAACCGCAATTACTTTTGCACCAATCTAATACAGCAGTAACTGGCCTGTTGGCAACTCCTAGAAAGACTATTGTGGTAATTAATTTTGGTTATTCGAATGGCTTTTGATTGCTTTACATGTTGGATGTTCAAAAATATGTCTGGGGCAGAGTTCGAGACCAGCCTGGGCAACATGTTGAAACCCCATCTCCACTAAAATACAAAAATTAGCCAGGCATGGTGACATGCGCCTGTAATCCCAGCTACTCAGGAGGCTGAGGCATGAGAATTGCTTGAAGCCAGGAGGCAGAGGTTAGTGAGCTGAGATCGTGCCACTGCACTCTATCCTGGGTGACAGAGTGAGACTCTGTCTGAACATGAGTGTGGAACTCATATATTGGTAAGAACAAAACTTACAAGCCACTGAGTTGTAGCTTTAGGGTTCTGTCCAAAGGCTTCATTTGCAGATGAAGAAATGAAAGCTGTTAGAACTCACTCAGCAAAACTGGAGCAACATGGGCAATGGACTTCAAGTTTTGGCTATGGTAGAAAGAAAGAAACTTCTCTCTGAAAAGGACAAGGCTAAGTTATTAAGTGAGAAATCCATTCCAATAGCATTATTTTGATATTTTATGAATATTAAGATTCTGAGGAATCAGAAAAATTAAATTAAATGATTAAGCAGTTTATAATAGCATATTAGTTCTGAAATAAAATACCAATTATTACTGTTTAAATCGAGATATTTTGTTTCAAAAGTTTTATTGTTTTAATATCTTATCATCTTAGAAATTTATTTACACAATTAGGTTCAGTGATCCCTGAGTAGAATTGTTTACTTATTTTCAATTTTCTGTTTCTCTTTTACCTCATTGGTGATTTTCCTCTGTTCTAAAGAACACATTTATCGTATTGATTTTCATAAAGTAATGAAAAGCTTTCTCTACAAATCAAGACCTCTAACTGGATTATTTAAATCTAGAGGAAACAGTGCAAGGTAAAGCCACCAGGTTTTTATCATTGTGGGATTTGGTTTTGTTTTTCTGTTTTTGGATTTGTGCCTATTTTGGTGTTGGTGGGAGTGTAAACTAGTTCAACCATTGTAGAAGACAGTGTGGCAATTCCTCAAGGATCTAGAACAGAAATACCATTTGACCCAGCCATCCCATTACTGGGTATATACCCAAAGGATTATAAATCATTCTGCTGTAAAGGCACATGCACAAGTATGTTTACTGCAGCACTGTTTACAATAACAAAGACTTGGAACCAACCCAAAGGCCCATCAATGACAGACTGGATAGAGAAAATATGGCACATATATATAATGGAATACTGTGCAGCCATAAAAAATAATGAGTTCATGTCCTTTGCAGGGACATGGATGAAGCTGGAAACCATCATTCTCAGCAAACTAACACAGGAACAGAAAACCAAACACCACATGTTCTGACTCATAAGTGGGAGTTCAACAATGAGAACACATGGATATGGGGAGGGGAACATCACACACTGGGGTCTGTCAGGAGGTGGGGGCCAAGGGGAGGGAGAGCATTAGGACAAATACCTAATGCATGTGGGGCTTAAAACCTAGATGATGGGTTGATAGGTGAAGCAAACCATAATGGCACATGTATAGTTATGTAACCAACCTGCATGTTCTGCACGTGTATTCCAGAACTTAAATAAAGAACACTTAACATGAGATCTACTCTCTTAACAAACTGGTAAGTGCACAACCCAGTATTGTCGGCTATAGGCACAATGTTGTTCATCAGATCTCCAGAACATACTCATCAGATATAACCCAAACCATGTATCCCTTAAATAGCAATTCTCCATTTTCCTTTCTTCCCTACCCCTGGCAACCTCCATTCTATTCTGTGCTTCTGTGCATTGTAGATTCCTCATGGAAATAGAATCCTACAGTATTTGACTTTCTGTAACTGACTTGGTTCACACAGCATAAAGTCCTTCAGGTTCATCCATATTGTTGCTATGGCAGGATCTCCCTTTTTAAGAGTGAACAGTAATCCTCCACTGGCTATATATACACCACATTTTCTTTATCCATCAATCAATGGACATAGTAGGTTTTCTCTGTACCTCCACTGTCTTGAATAACAGCAATGAACATGAGAACACAGATACCTCTTTGGCATCCTGGTTTCCTTTTTTTTTTTTTTTTTTTGGATATGCAAGTAGTATTGCTGGATTATATGATGATTCCATTACAGACCTCGGTTCAATTTTGAAGCAGAATCAGGTAGGAGAGGAAAATCTCTTGTTTACCAATGATTCCATCAAGAATATTCTCTTAGAAAAATGCCTTTTAAAAGCCACATGTAGGTGATGACAATAATTCACATTGTCACACTGCCTGATAATTCCCGAGACATAGGACAGACCAGCTTTCTGAATCTCCCCATTTCTGTCCCCTAATTTCCAGCTCTCACTTGTTCATTAGACAAGGCCAGGTTAATGCATCAGGCCAAATTAGCATAAAATAATGTGTTGGGCCTTGGTTGCAGTGATGATTGTTACTCAAGCTGACTGGGTCAATGCAGTTATTTTTATTTTTATATGTTTATCATATATCAATCCACTGACAAAATCATTTATAGTGTCTCAGGCGTGAGTGCTTGGATTTTCTAAGAATATAATAATATGTATAGGTAAATATCTTTTTCTCTTTCCAAATTTATTTGGAAACATATTGGGAATACAAATGTATTTTCTAGACTTATTTTATTAGCTGATACATTCAAAACAGTTGAGCAAAAGTTGAGTATGATGGCAAGCATAAAAAATGTTAAATAGTAGTCACTCAATAGTTATCGAATGAATGACAGCAAATACTTCAACACCGTCTTATTACAAATGTCAAGCAGGCTGCCATTGCAAGGTGCAATGATCATAGACACTATGACACTATAGACTTTTACAGAACAAGAGGAATTACCTGGCTTAGACGGATGATAAGAGAGACTATATATTAAAAGGAACTTCATGTAAAAAAAAGCATATCCATTATACATAGTTTTCTAAGATTCAAATTCACAATTATTGTTCCTTTATGCACCTTTACAGAACTGTAGTTCTTTAAGTAAAAGGTATTTTCATAAAAGTTTCAATTATGATAGCCTTTTTTATTTCCTGTGCCAGAAAATATTGATTTTTGGGCTATTTAATCACTTCTACCGTTTAGAGACAGAGATACCAGACAGATATATAATTTAAAAGATGCCAGAAAGAATTGGTTGATCTGTTTTCAATCAATCTTTTTCTTTCAAAACAAAAATTGAGTACCTACTATGGGCAGCACACCATGATACACACTGGGGATTTACTGGTGAGTCCAACAGATTGGTCATGATCTTGTGGAATGTACTGTCTACAACCATCATACACAAATAAAAGCAAAGATGTGCTGTTAATATAATAATGAGGCTGAAATTAAAGTCAAAGAGAAAAGAAAACTCAAAGAGAAATGCTATAGTTAAAAATTAATAGCAGTAAATGCAAGATTTCAGGATATATAGAATCTTTATTTTTTTTTTTTTGAGACGGAGTCTCGCTCTGTCGCCCAGGCTGGAGTGCAGTGGCGCAATCTCGGCTCACTGCAAGCTCCGCCTCCCGGGTTCACGCCCTTCTCCTGCCTCAGCCTCTCAGTGTAGCTGGGACTACAGGCGCCCGCCACCACGCCCGGCTAATTTTTTGTATTTTTAGTAGAGACGGGGTTTCACCGTGGTCTCGATCTCCTGACCTCGTGATCTGCCCGCCTCGGCCTCCCAAAGTGCTGGGATTACAAGTGTGAGCCACCGCGCCCGGCTATAGAATCCTTTTTTAAAATGAGGTGTGGCAATGGTTAAACAAGTTTTTTGTCTGAAATAACATAATGTAGAGCAGTTATTGGGTTTAATGTGTGTCTGCATTCAATGACATGGTCATGGCCCTCAGAATTTAGTAATGACTATTTTTGGAGAAATATTACTATTTATTCAGCTATAAGCACTGAGAAAGGGTGGGAAAGAATTTGTTCTCTCTCTCTTTTTTGTTTTGAGAAATTATTAGATGCCAGAGACTGCAGTAGGGACTTTATGTAATTGCCATTGTATCTACGCATTTGTCCTCGTATTATTGCAAAGACTGAGTCTCGGAGAGTCTAAAATGACATGCGAGTGCAAGAATCTGCACCCAGAACTTTCTAGTTCTACGTTCTGCTCATTCTACTGCAATAGTAAAAAAAGTTTCTGTTCGGCCAGGGGCAGTGGCTCACGCTTGTAATCCCAGCACTTTGGGAGGCCGAGGCAGGCGGATCACGAGGTCAGGAGATCGAGACCACAGTGAAACCCCGTCTCTACTAAAAATACCAAAAAATTAGCCGGGCGTGGTGGCGGGTGCCTGTAGTCCCAGCTACTCGGAGAGGCTGAGGCAGGAGAATGGCGTGAACCCGGGAGGCGGAGCTTGCAGTGAGCCGAGATTGCGCCACTGCACTCCAGCCTGGGCGACAGAGCGAGACTCCGTCTCAAAAAAAAAAAAAAAAAGTGTTCATAAAAATGATTACTCTTTTAGGAGTAATTATGAAATTATTTTTATCATATATAACCTGTAGTTAGAAATTTAGAGATTGGTATGCTTGTAGGTTTGTAGGTAACATATTTAGAAATAATTTTATAACTTGTTTATGGACATAATTTTTGTTCTTAATTTCAGACTGCAAAGGTTAGAGCCTGAGTCTTGCATGCCCATTATTAAAATGCATTTCAGTTACACCTCTAAATACAGTTCTCTCCCTTATTCTAGGGGAGTATGTTCCAAAACCCCCAGTAGATGCCTGATACCTTTGACAGCACCAAAGCCTGCATATACCATGTTTTTTCCTATACATACGTACTTCTGATAAAGCTTAATTTATAAATAAGGCCCACTACCATTGCATGTTATAAAGTCAAATAGGAACAACTTGAACACAAATGCTACAATACTGCAACCATCATTCTGAAAAGCCATATGGCTACTAAGTGACTAATGTAGATAGTGTGAATCCACTGGACAAAGGAATGATTCATGTCCTGTCTGGGATGGAGTGGGATGGCGCTAGTCAGAACAGCTAGCAATTTAAAACTTATAAATTATTTCTGAAATTTTTCATTTAATGTTTTCAGACCTCAGTGGACCACAGTTGACCTTAGGTAACTGAAACCACAGAAAGTGAAACTGCAGATGAGGAGAATACGTGAAACATTTAAGAGAGTTTATGTTGACATGAGAAGAGTACTCATGAAATATCCAACTCAACTTCTTCGTAGTCTTCCCTTTGCTCTACGTTCTGTCGCCTAAGATAGTTGTTTAAATGATGCCTAATAGAAATAAAAAGAATACTTTAAATGAGATGATGACCTTTAATCTTAGATTAAGAAAAAACATTCATTGTTTTTAAGCATTCTGTTTGGGGATCACAATATGAATAAATTATCTAGCAGTAATTCTATCTCTGGCACAGCAATGTTATAGAGGGTATGAATATATATGTGTATATATACACATACATATATATGCATACACATATACATATATGCATATATGTGAGATATCATTATGTATAATGATATTCCTTTTCTTCATAGTTGTCCCAATGTATTTTGTTGTTACTTTATCTTTTTTGGCCCACTGCCTCAGTCATAACCCATGGTAGTTACTCCCAAACAAATACTAATAACTTCCATTTGGAAATTATCAACCTCTTGGTACATACAAATCAAAGGGCTAAAAACAAGCGTAATGGTTCTCAAGTTGTAAAAGATCACTGGTTATAGAAACACCTTTGTTTAGTGCAGAGAACATGGAATAAGGTTACTCCACAGATAGATTAATAGAAATCCTCCAGGCAACAGACCTCTACCCATGTTTTCAGTAAGTCAACATGCCTCCTTTTTAGAAACCCATTTAAAATTGCAAAATATAACACACATTCAGAAATTGGCCAAAAGAAAATTTACAGCTCAATTCTTTATCCCAAGAGGAAAACCTGCACCACTCCCACAGTGTCCAGAGATAGAACATTTACTAACACCTCTCACTTTCCTCCCTCTCTCCCACTCAAAAACAACCAGTTCCCTGAATGTCATTAGAACAGCTATCCAGTTCTTTTTAGTAACAATCTATGGCACCCAAGATAAACTCTGTAGATTCCTTCATCTTAAATGTTTAAATTTACACAAAAGGAATCATACGCTGTGTTCTCTTGTTTCTGGTGTTTTGTTCAATAGTTTGTTTACACGATCTATGCAAGTTTTTGTCTACAGTAATAGTTCATTATTTTTTCTGGCTATGATATATGAACACATTTGTCTGAATTTATTATTATATATTTAGTGATTCTACTGTGTGGTGGTCACAGAATATCCCTGGTAACCTATGCACAACAATTGGCATAATTGACACTCACTGAAGATCCATTTCTATGATCTCTCTCTTACATGATGTTTATATTCACTAAGCCAACCTCTCCTTGGAGTTCCATCCTCTTCAGAGACATTGTATTCTCCCAGCCTCTTTATACCTTTTCACCTCCTATAACTTCTCCTCTTCAGAGACGTTGTATTCTCCCAGCCTCTTTATACTTTTCACCTCCTGCAACTTCTCCCTCTTCTTTCTCTCCTGTGGATGTCCTCTGGGATTTAGTTCATAGATATCTGCTTTTCTTCTTTCCATGCATACCACCCTAGATAATTTATTCTAACATCTCAGCAATCACATCTGTGGCAATGAATACAATACTAACCATTACTTTCCGCTTGATATTTTCCACTTACCCACTTAACAAATATATTTACGTTAAAGATCTCAGTATAGCTCTTCTACGCAAATTTACGTCCCTTCCTTCCCTCTCTTCACGTTTACTGACTTTCTAATTATTCTAATATTCTTGTCAATGCCCATATCAACTTCACTTTAATTTCAAATGTATTTATTAAAATTATTCACTAAAATCTGATATTTATAACATACCTACTGGCAGGGGGGATAAATATAATGAAGTAATAATGTATTCCACTGTTGACCTTTTACAGAATTAATATTTTTGTTTTATTATTGCCATCTTACATGTTATCACTTATCCACCTTGTTTAAACTAGTTGATAAAGTAACTCCTTGAAAGTTGGTTCTTGCAATTTACCAAGCAGGACCTTCAGAATCACTCTTTGTGGAAGAGCAGTTTCGTCTGTCAGATGTGTACATGCCTCAATAAACCAACGAGAACCTGACCCCTCTCTGCAGACTTCCCTGCTTGTATTTTACCAGGAAGAGCTCACACTTCCCCATATGGGCATCTCCCTCGTTCTTAATCCCAAGCCTTTTTCATGACGTCTTTTACCTGGGCTGCTTTCTTCTTTCCTGTGTTTATCCAGAATCCCAAGATTTATTTAAGACTCACCTTCTTTGTGAAGTCTTTCTGAGGCTCCTTAATTTTCTGTCTTGCTTTCCTTTGATGGCATCTTGTTGGTTTTGTTTCTTTATCTTGGTTTAAATCCCTAAACAGAAATGACTGTATTTTAAAATTGCATTTCTGTGTCCTTTAGCACTTTCAGCAGTGCCGTATTCTTAATAGATCCATACTAGATATTTCTATGCCTGAGTAATTAATTAGAAAATGCTTCAATTACTTTTTTTTAATTCTAAGGAATCTAGCTTTACAGTTTGTATAGAACCACTGGCCATGTTCGTGTAATGTTGAGCCCTCTGATCTAAATCATTTTCATCTTCAAAGCTATTATTTTGGCTTCTGGGGTGCAGTAAGCATAGAAACCAAAGACAATTACCCTTAGCTGCAAAGTCTCCAGGGAGAATCTTGGTAACAACTCTGTTAGCTTGGCCAACATCCTCTTCTATAAAATGAAGGTTGACTACTTTTAGAGATTAGAGCTGATGCATTCAGAGGGCTTAACTAACTGTCTGGAACCATAAAGCAGGTACTCGATAAACGTGAACTGCCTCTTTGCAGATAAAATTAGAAAGAAGTAACTTTATTTTACCTTGACAACACTGTATTTTGAATGAACTAATTTATAATTGAATCTTCTTTCTCCAAGTTTCAGTAAGAGTCTGGACATTTTCTCCTATCCCTCCCTAAAATTCAATTTAATTAAGTGATTTAAATCAATTTTAAAGTTAAAAATTTGAACTAAAATTCATTTTAAAAAATTAAAAATTAAGTAAATGCCTGTTAAGCATGCATTAATATTATGAACTGATTTAGAAATATATACAAAAATATGCACATGCTATATAAGATTATATAAATACATAAGAAATAAGTTAATGTATGTGGGTCTAAATATTTAAATAAAATAGAAATCAACCTCACTCACAAATAACCTTGGAAAACAAGTAGTTTGTACTTTGATGGAAGCTAAGCAAGAGTTGAGTCTGCCAACAATCATCGTGCAACCCCGTCTGCTAAGCATTGGGTTAGCATTAACAGTAGAAAGATAACTAACTGCATGTCCCTCCCCGACTAGCTTACTTTAGTCCCACAAATGACAAAGTGGATTATTTCCATGTTTGAGGACTAAAATAGATGTATAACTAGGGTGTCTCACAAATATGGAGGACACTTCCAGCAGATGACAATGAAGCCTGGAGCTGCGGGACGTTTACTGCACTTGTCATTTTACACGCAGACCTCGCTCCTGTTGTGTCTTTAGGAAACCTCACGGGCTGTTGCAGGTCTGAGTGCGTGAGGTTCTTGAAGGCACCATGCATTCAAATGCCAAAAGGATGCCTGCGCATTTCTAAGACTGCACCAGAAAGAAAGAAATTATTTTCCTACCATTGATTTTGGAGAGCTGTGCTTGCTACTAATCTTTCTGCCAAGCTTCAGACCTTACACATATTTCTTGCAGAATTGTCTCGAGGAGCTTTGTGCCCAAAGGAGTTGTGTATTTTTAGCTTGCACGCTCTTTATGCTCTGCCTTCCGTTTAATTGGAGTATGGTAATTTCCTCACTGGGGCCCATGTTCCCATTCTCATCTGTCTTTACTTAAATGCCTGCCTTTGCTAAATGCCTGTCTTTGCCTAAATGGCAGGATCCACCATGTCTACTCCACTCATCCGTCTTTCCTCCCCGCTCCTCAGTGGAGCTACTATATACAGAACAAGCTGGATTTGGGAAAAGAGACTAAAGAGAGATGACAGGTTATAACTGTGAAACACAATTGGGCCTGGAAAGGTTATGCATAAATTGAAAAGCAGTTAATATTTCCCCCTAAAATATAATCATTGACAGCATTTATTAAGAACTTTATTTTTTGTAGCGCCAAGCCAGTGGCTATATAAATAGATTTACTTTGTCAAGTGAGAGATAATAGTTTCAGAATTCCTTGCTTTGGATTGCAAAGAAGTAATGATATTCGGCATCATGATGAAGATGAGTTCAGAGGAAGTGAGCGTCCAGGAGTAGCACAGTCCGGAGACCAAGGAAAGGTAAAAGACCACATGCTCTGGAATATTCTGCTAAAAGAAATACCAAAAATCTGAGTCAAGAGCTATAAACAAGCTGTCCGGGATGTCATTGCTGCTGAAATGTTGATGGCATCTGTCTAGCAGTGCACAGAAGCAGGAGAAAAAGACAGAGAGGAAATGGGTATTTTTTTTTGTAAGTGTTTCTTTTCAAGTCTTATTGTCTCCCTTTCCTTTTGTAGCTTTGTAAGCTATTAGTTTGCTTCCTCCAGCCTCTGTGCCTGTGCTCTTTGATTCAGAAAATAAGCATTAAATGGTCTGGAAAGCCTGGGAAAGATCTGTCCTGATATTGTAAACCTTCTGTGAACTCATTTTTCTAAACCTTGATTACCCATCAAATTCCATGTCTCAGGATGTCTCAGCTCTAAGGAAATGCTTTCAAAATGACTCCCAGCTTTGTTCCAAGCAAGTAGCTTCTTACTCATTATCAGCTGATGATTGAATGCAAGAGCTGTGTCTGCTTTGTCAGAATGGCAGGATAAAGGGAGGGGGAGACCAAAAGGAGCTATGAGAGAGGGAGAGGAGGAACAACCCAGGAATCACAATAACAAGAAAGCCCACACCAAGCAGAGAGAAGGCAGGGAGGCGAGGCGAAGTTCAAAACAGAGGTCATTCAGCCATGTTAACACACTCCCTGGTGTATTACCCGACCTACAACTTCCACAAACGGACATTCCACGTTCTTTTGGCTTGCCTTCCATAGAATGTCCAGGTTTTTATGTTTTCTTTCTGAGATGGCACATGAGTCTCATCAGCTCTCCCCAACCCCTTGTCTGGATGGACTCCTGTGCTGCTGATCACTGGAGACAGTCTGAGCAGAAGCTAAGGAGCCTTTTGATCTTGAACCATTGTTCACACTTCAATCCACCTTATCCCAGCCACGTACTGCTGTTGTGCACAGATAGCAAAACTAAAGTTGTTTTTTTTTCTTTGCAAAAATGAAAATGAGCAGGATAAGCATGGAATTTAAATTTTCTCTTCATAGTATGGCTTCAAAGGAATTGCAAGTCAACAAAACTAGGCATTGTTACTTTTCTCTAACTTAGCTCATGTATGCCAAAATTTGATTGGCATCATTTAAGTGGAACAAAAGAAAACAGTGCCAATCTTAAGACCACATTAAGTATCTCTGTAGGAATTACACGAATCTCAGTTGCTGAAGGCCAGACTATTTGCACTTTGGAATACTTAGAACTTTGGTTCTTGTCATTTGCCATATAGAATTTATCCGCACCTAGGGTTAGGAGGGTAAGATGGAGCAGAAAACACAGAAAAATTAAATGAAATCCACTTACATTAATAATTCTAATATTTGTTGATAAAAGAAAGAGGCTATGACAAATGTTAGCTAGAATGGGCTTTTAAGAAAATATATTTAAATGTTAAAATATTTACTGGAGATCTCACCAAATCAACAATACTGACAACTCTCCAATAAGGAGGGAAGCTAAACTTTCTTGGGCCAGATAACTTGCTAGTATTTTACTTACATTTTAATCTCATCTATTCTTCCACAAGGTCTGCATCATACATTTTAATATTTGCACCCTAAAAAACAATTCTTTTTTTTCTTTTTTCCGAGATGGAGTCTTGCTGTGTCGCCCAGGCTAGAGTGCAGTGGTGAGATATTGGCTCACTGCAACTTCTGCCTCCTGGGTTCAAGCAATTCTCCTACGTCAGCCTCCCGAGTAGCTGGGATTACAGGCACATGCCACCAGCCTGGCTATTTTTTTGTATTTGTGGTAGAGACGGGATTTCACCACGTTGGCCAGGCTAGTCTCAAACTCTTGACTTCGTGATCTGCCCGCCTCAGCCTCCCAAAGTGCTGGGATTACAGGCGTGAGCCACCGTGCCCAGCTGAGAAATCATTTTGTATTAGTCAATTAGTCACATTTTTATGACATCAATTTATAGTTTTCAAGTAGTTTCCCATTATTAATCCTTTTATAAAAATCCCAGGATTTCTCATGAAATTTTGGGTAATGCTAAGTATAATGGAAGTCCTGGTTCCTGCCTCACGTGTTTATAATAATGCTGCCTGTTGTCCATGTGTTTTAGAAGCAGAGTGAATAGTGAATCTGGTTTCTTTCATTGTCTACCTGTCCCTAGTGCTTTTCTGCCACGTTGTAAGTGATCTCTTGTTTCTTTTATTTATTTTCTCTCTCTTTGGTACCTCTTTTCTTTATTTTCTCCACTTTTCTTTTCTGCCACCTTTTATTTATGTATATCACTGCATATTTTTTTCTTCTTTCAATTTGTCCTAACAATGAGAATTTTAAGCTTTTGTTTCCATGTTTCAGGTAGAATTGCTACCTACCCTGACTCTATTTTCTAAATTTATTCTCTTTCCTAGTCTATTTTCCACAAAATTATAAAAAGATACAATCACGATAGAGAATAGGTAATCAACAAGACAATCTATGCAGCCATTTTTGCATATTTAACCCAACTGATTGGAATTCAAAGGCTTCTTTTTTTTATAACAGGAATGGTGATGAAGATGCCAAGTAACATAAATGTGGATAAAGCGAACTTTCTTTTAAAACCCATATTTAGTGTAATTTGTGAAGTTTTATTGACTTGCATTATTTTTAAACCATAGCCCAGATAAATCTCCAATAATGTTTATTAGATAGAAGCAATTTGTTTTTGTAAAATAAATGTGAAACTTGGATAGAATTGTCTTCACATGAAAGCATAATAATGTTTTAAAGCAATATATGCTATAAACTAATTGTAGGGAAACTGACTTGTGAATATTAAAATATAAAAACTATTCATATTTCACTTTAGTAAGTCTCAAATGTCATTGAGCAATTTATCATGGCCATGAAAATAACTGCTAACCTACATGTTTTGTCTATGAAAGTTATAAGAATAAAGCAAATGACATTCTTCCTTTATGTTTGTTTAATTTACATGGAAATCTATATTTCATAAGGAAGATAGAGCTGGTTTCTTAACATTTATGTGGCTGACAGGAATATTGGGTTTTGAAACAACAATATCTCACCCCAGTTTTCTCTACTCTAACTCTCTCCGTTTTTCTAAACTTCCTTTGGAAGCCTCGTGCTGTCCACTAGATAGGATGGGACCCAGGAATACCATTCATGTTCCTTCCCCCAGGGCCTCTGAGGTCTTCTCCTATATCTATGTGTACATGCTTAAGGCATTTGAAGTCAATCAGTAGAACCAAGTTGACCTTTTTAACCAAATGTTAAAAATTCAAGTCAGTTGTTAGTGTCTATCATTTTAATTTCTTGGTCATTGCTTCTTTATATGAGATCAGTCACGGCTGTAACTAAATAAAAACTGTGTCCTGCTATGAATGATGCCCTCTAGTGGCTTCTCCTCAGCTCAGTAAATACTATTCTTAGGGATAGAGTTGATTCTATTTAAATTATTTTTAAATGTTTAATCATTAGGTTTTTGTTTTTGTTTTTTAAGATATTCTTTTGAGACAGAGTTGCACTCTGTCACTGGATCTGGAGTACAGTGGCATGCTTATAGCTCACTCCAGCATCAAATTCCTGGCCTCAAGCGATCTTCCCACCTCAGCTAGTAGCCAGGACTAGAGGTGCATGCCCCATTGCCTGGCTAATTTTTTAAAAATGTTTTCGTGGAGATGGATCCCAATATGTTACCAGGGTGTTCTTGAACTCCTGGACTCAAGCAATCCTCCTGCCTCAGCCTCCCAAAGTGCTGGCATTACAGGCATGAACCACCAGTCCTGACCATCAGTAGCTTTAGAATGTGTTTGTATCAGTAGTAATCCATTACCAAACTAACAACCATCATTTAGGTGAATAGTTAAGCGTGAACGTACACACACACATACACACACACACATACACACACAAACTCTCTCTCTCGCTCTCTATCTCTTAGGATTTTAAAATTAACTTTTAGGAAGAATCACAATTATTTGCTAAGACAATCTTAAATTATTTTACCTAATATATTTTTGTGCATCCAATGTAGGTATATAACTCTTACTGTCTTAACTTGAAAAATACTATTGCTGCCTTAAAAAAAAAATCTAGTCTTCTTATGGTACCAGACTAGGTCTTCCAGAATACAGATGGTTCAGTATGGTTTTATAAGCAAATGTATTCACCTCAGAACTGAAATATTTGATATTGATCTTTCTTCTTTTGGCCTTTATTCTGACACAACCTTGATCTTCAGATCGGAGTTGGGTGTTGAGACTTAACTAGACTAAAATCAATTTTTAATAAGAGTTTTCACTGCCTGTGACAGTTTCTTCCATCTAATTGATAGCACAGGCCCATGTTAAATGAAAAATGTATTTTTCAAGCATGTTCTCTATAACAAAGTATGCATAATCAGCATCTGGAGTAAATTACTGTGTGCTCTGAATAAGGATTAAGAACTGTATGGAAAGAGATTCATGTCCCATAGATTTGCATGGGTGGTACCTGTGCCCATGGGCAGTTTCCATGGGTCTACATGTGATGTGTCATTCTCAAAAATCCTTTTACCTTCAGTTGTCTATATATTTTGATTAAATATAAATCCAAAGGTGGCACTAGTACTTCATGGACGTAATGAAACCAAAATATTTAATCCCTTTACTGAAAATGATTATATTGTTTTCACTTCTAAAAACTAAAGCAAATCACGTGAGAAATATTATAATTATCAGATGTGGTTTAGAAGAAATCAACTTTATATATACTGAGGAATCTAAGCTCATTTTTACTTGTGATGTAAAATATAATTTGCGTTCACCTTCTATAGTTTTGCCTTTTCCAGAATGTCATATATTTGGCATCCTACAGACTGCCTTCTTTCACTTAGTAATATGCATTTAAATTTTCTCCATGGATCCCTTGAGGCCAGGAGTTTGAGACCATCCTGGGCAACATAACAAGATCCCGTGTAGACAAAACATTAAATCGTTAGCTGAGCATGCTGACATATGCCTGTAGTACCAGCTGCTCAGGAGGCTGAGGTGGACAGATCCCTTGAAGTCAGAGGCTGCAGTGAGCTATGATTGCACTACTGTGCTTTAGCCTGAACAATAGTGTAAGACCCTGTATCTAAAAAGAATAATAAAGATAGTATATTTTCTTCATGCCTTTTTGTGTCTTGACAGGTCATTTCTTTTATTTTTTCTTTTTCTTTGCTGAATAATATTCCACTCTGTGGATGTACCATAGTTTATCCATTCATCTATTAATGAATGTCTTGATTACTTCCAATTTTTGGCAATTATGAATAAAGCTGCTATAAATATTTTGTAAAGATTTTGTGTGAACATAAGTTTTCAACTCATTTACATAAAGACGAAAGAGGACAATTGCTGGATCATATAGTAAGATCCAGCTTTGTAAGATATAGCTTTGTAAGAAACTGCCACGTGTCTGCCAATGTGACTGTACCATTTTGCGTTCCCACCAGCAATGAGTGAGGCTTCCTGTTGCCCCACAACCCCAACAGCATTTGGTTTTGTTGATGTTCTGGATTTTGGCGATTCTTCATCGGCGTGTTGTGGTGTCTCATTTTCTAAGGACATGATGTTGGGCATCTTTTCATATGCTTATTTACTTTCTGTGTATCTTTTTTGATGAGGTGTCTGTTCAGACCTTTTGCCCACTTTTTGTTAAACATTGAAAAATCATTTTCCAGGAGACAGACTATGAAATGTGAGAACAAGGAGGTGAAGTTACCAAAACGATACACCAACTAAAGTCCATAGCTGTTTAACATATCCTTTCACAGGCAGTTTTGCTGAGCTTATCACAGCTAGGACGTAAAGTTAATTGTATTGCAAACCCAGGGCTGATCGCTATAATGGATGTTGCTAGAAAAGCCTGGATAGGTGCGCCCAGACTTGTCCCCTTCCAGATAAGGCTGCACTCCTTGGCAAGTCAGGCATTTCCTCTTGGGATCTTCCCTGATGGTCTCTCTAAATTCATTTCTTTCTTTCTTTTTAATATTGAAGTTTTATCTATTTATTTTAACTTGTATTTTAAATTCAGCGGTACACAGGCTGATTGTTACATAGGTAAACCTGTGTCATGGGGGTTTCTTGTAGAGATTATTTCATTGCCCGCATATTAAACCTAGTACCCACTAATAACTCATTTCTTATTAGGTCCTGGTAGGCGACCTCCTCGCCACTGCCCGGTACCACGGGAGCTCCCTACACTTCCCTAGCATCAGTAAACTGTGAGCCTGTAAACTTGTCTCTGTGGTTCACAAATCAGCTGTCATGTTTCTTCTAAAACTCTCCCTTATCCACTCCTGTGATAAGTTATAGTCCTAGAAACCACTGATACGCTTTGTGTGTAATTAAATCACGTGCTGTAACACTAGAAGCAAGAGGATAATGTGTTTCCGACTTTATTTGTGAGAAAAGAGAAACACCTAGAACTGAATTAACATGCCCGACCTCGTGGAGCCAGTGCACAATCTGACCCTGCGTTATCCTGGCTTCTGGCCTCTGTTCTCTCCCGTGCACCTGAAGTTGAGAGTCTCTTGTTTGCCTCTTCTGTATATTAAGACCATTCTGAGCATGGGTCAAATGGGCATTTTTCTCTCTCCTGATTTCAGCCTTTGTTTCTTTCTCTTGTCTGTGATCTCCTTGATGAGAAGAATTCTGCATCTCATACCCTTAGCATCTATGACAGTTCATGGAACGTGGCTGGTGTTTTAAAAATGTGATGAATAAATATGTAATTTAAATTATTAAAGTAATTAATCAGTTGTCATTAAAAAACTAAAAGTTAAAACCAATACTAGATAGGACTGATGTGAAGTACACATTTTATTCCTTAGAAACTAAGTTAGGGGACATTAAGCAATGGTTGCTGTTACAAGATATCTGGGCTGGGTGTGGTGGCTCACGCCTATAATCCCAGCACTTTGGGAGGCTGAAGAGAGTGAATCACGAGGTCAGCAGTTTAAGATCAACCGGGCCAAAATGGTGAAACCCCATCTCTATCGATCAACCTGGCCAAGATGGTGAAACCCCGTCTCTACTAAGAATACAAAAAATGGGCCAGGCGCGGTGGCTCACACTTGTAATCCCAGCACTTTGGGAGGCCGAGGCAGGCGGATCACGAGGTCAGGAGATCGAGACCACGGTGAAACCCCATCTCTACTAAAAATACAAAAAAATTGGCCGGGTGTGGTGGCGGGCGCCTGTAGTCCCAGCTACTTGGAGAGGCTGAGGCAGGAGAATGGCGTGAACCCGGGAGGCGGAGCTTGCAGTGAGCCGAGATTGCACCACTGCACTCCAGCCTGGGGAACAGAGCGAGACTCCGTCTCAAAAAAAAAAAAAAAAAAAAAAAAAAGAATACGAAAAATTAGCTGGCTGCAGTGGTGGGCACCTGTAATCCCAGCTACTTGGGAGGCTGAGGCAGGGAATCACTTGAACCCAGGAGGCAGAGGTTGCAGTTAGCTGAGATCGTGCCACTGCACTCCAGCCTGGAGACAGAGCAAGACTCGGTCTAAAAAAAAAAAAAAAAATAGATACCTGAGTATCATAAATTGACCTGGAAAGACAGACAACAATTTTGTGGCAAAGGCAACTGGCATTCGTTTCCTGTTGCTACTTAACGATGATCACAAACATAGTGGCTTAAAGCAGCATGAATGAATGATCTCACGGTGTCTGTGGGTCTTAGTCTGGGCAGGGTATGGCCGGGCACCCTGCTGAGGACCTCACAAGGCTGCAAGCCAGGTGGCAGCCTGGCTACGTTCTCCTCTCACGCTTTACCAAAGAAAAGTCAGCTTTTCATGGCAAACATCTCACACCACGGCAGCTGCTTCTTCTCTGCCAGCCAGGGCGTGAGCAGGGAGGGTGCTGCAATTTCACCTGCCAGATCAAACACAGGTGCTCACACGCATGCCGTCACCTTAGCTCCTTGCTGACCAGAAGCAAGTCACAGGCCACACCCACACTAAAGAGAAGGTGTGGCTCCAGAAGGTAGGGATGGGGAGGGGGGCACCTTCATAGCCTGTCTGCCACACAGTCACTGAGAGTAATCCTTTACATAGTCCAACCACCTCTCATTTCTGGTTGTGCATATGGTGTTCCCCTCACCACCCATTTTACAGTTTTCCAACAAATAAAAAGACTTTGAGCATCACTTTGAACAGTGGTAAATGTTTTGGTGGGGATTGCATGTGAAATATACATGGATGTGTTTAAGCAAACAACAACAGCGAAATACTCAAATAAGTTTTTCCTTATGCATTGAATCTTTGAAACATTTTCCCAGAACTTTCTGCAGCTCCTTGCTTATTCTTAGAAAAATGAGGACTCCTTCAGTAGAAAATGTGTAAGGAGTGTTTAGTAGACAGGGTGCAGTGTCTCACGCCTGTTATCCCAGCATTCTGGGAGGCCAAGGCAGGCAGATCACCTGAGGTCAGGAGTTTGAGACCAGCCTGGCCAACATGGTGAAACCCCATCTCTACTAAAAATACAAAAAATTAGCTGTGCGTGGTGGCACACATCTGTATTCCCAGCTGCTCCGGAGGCTGAGACAGGAGAATTGCTTGAAGCCGGGAGGCGGACATGCAGTGAGCCGAGATCGTGCCACTGCACTCCAGCCTGGGTGACAGAGCAAGACTGGGTCTCAAAAAAAAAAAAAAAGTGTTTAGTAATTGTTGAAGGCATGCACATTCTGCAGGAAAGGATTTCTGTCGTTTTATCACAAGGACAGGTGAATCAGGAAGGAATTGGTGATCCCTTTGCAGAGAGGAAATATGGACACAGAGTATTTCCTTTTTGGATATGCAGGACTCAGGTCATAGCTGACTTCTGAGGGCCCATTTGGTGCTGGGGATGCTGACAGATGCCACATATCCACACTTTTCACCCCCCTGTGATTATGTAATTCTTTGGTGCTCCTTTTTAGAGGATGTAAGGGAGTATTTTGCTATAGATTGGATGTGTTAAAGCACAGGAATTGAAAGCACCAAATCTGGAGATAAATTTTTGGGGTTCTGCTGCCGACTCCACCAGTTTAAAAACATTGTACAAATGCAATGCTTGATTCAGAGTAGGGTGACTACAGTCACCACTTGTTTATTTTGTTAATATTCATTTGAGCATACTACTTCACATCTGCCCTCTGTAAAACAGAGGCAACGAGATCAAGCCCCCCCAGGTTATTGTGAGAATTAAACAAGTTTCTATATGTCAAGTGTTCAGAACACACTTGGATATTATAAGCACTTTACAAATGTTAACTACTCCTATGCTTATATCAAGTAGAGGTCTTTCAGGGCATTTTAGCTCCCAGGGAGTCTTATTCATTTTGAGCTGCTGTAACAAAATACCATTAAGTTGTTGGATTATAAACAACATAAACTTATTTCTCATAGTTCTGGAAGCTGTACGTCGAAGATCAAGGAGCCAGCAAATTTGATGTCTGGTGAGACCCTGCTTTCTTCTTCATAGATGGTGCCTTCTAGCTGTGTCCTCACACGGCAGAGACAGAAAGAGACAAGGGCTCCATCCTCATGACCTGCTCACCTCCTGAAAGCCCCATCTCCTAATACCTTCACCTTGATGGGTAGGATTTTCACATATACATTTCGGAGGGATGCAAACATTCAGTCTACAACACAGGGTTTCATATCATTCATTTCATTTTCATTTGTCTATTTAATCCCTCCCAATCTTAAGGGTCTGGTTTTACAGATAAATGGAAATACAGACATTTTAGCCTTGTTATCTCTCTCTTGCCTAAGTTAATTTTTGTAAGTATATTTAGGACTTTTTTTTTAGATGATTAAGGCAGTTAGACTGAGTACACTTTATTTTTATATCCTCTGAACAGGCATTTTAGCATAATTTTTTTAAATGGACTTAATTATTTTACAGAAAAATCCTTTTTTAAAAACAAAATCAAGGGTTTGCCTTATTTCTACTTTAATTTTGAAACTTCATCATTATTACACATTGCTTGGAATAGTGCCTTATGTGATCTGGTATTCTTCCTTGAGGCTAAGATGGCAAAAAGAAAAAAAAAATTCTCCAACTTAATTAGAGAGCAGAAAGATATTAAAATCCTCTTCAGTGGAACTTTGTTTAGCCTTGGCACCTAGACGTGCAAGGCGTTGAAACTAAAACCTGTGTAGCCGTCAGCTGTTGGTCTCTCTCCGTGAGCTACCATTTAGGACCCTGACTACTTGACAAGCTTTAATTAAATTCTAATTCCCCCTTCTTCTTGCTTTTTATCTTAGGTGCAGCATTGTGAGCTTGATGTGTAATTAATAACAATAGCCAAGTGGAACTTTTGCAGGCACCTTTGCAGCGGAGCAGAGGAAGTTTTCAGGCTCATTTATCACTCAGCTTCTTCGTGTCAGGCAGTGGCTTTCTTCCATCAAGGGGAACCCTCTTTGTACATTTTTCTTTGTATTTCACTTTTGCTTAATTCAAAGTGGCCAAACTTCAGTTTCCCCATCTATATTTATGTCACAGTGTTTAGGTCACTGAGCTGTATTTACATAAATAAAGTTTCAGAAAGATGGACTTCTTATGTATGCATTGATAAGCTTCTATTATGCTTACTTCAAAAATATTACTAAACAGATAAAAATGTAAAACATAAACATCACTAATTTTTAAAACCTAAAATTAATATAAAGGAAGAAATATTTTAAAAATATATAGTAGTTCACAATTATATTATAATTAAATATAAATCATTTTATGATTCCTGGAAGTAAAAATGAGAAGGAGATATATAGGTTTGAGATGCAACCTGGTAGAATCATCGCAAATTACTGTTATTTGTAGCTGGGGGATAAAAGCTCTATGTGCCTATGTTTGCATGTGTATATATATACATACATATATATGTACGATGAAAGAGAAAGAGAAATAAATTTAATTTTAATACTTAGATATTATTACTTGATGAAGTCATGATTGCTAGAAACAAATAATTGCTATTACATAAGGAGGAATTCAGAAGCAGATCTTCCAGTATCTATCAATATCAGAGTGATGAACTTTGCGGCTACAAAATAATTGAAATGAACTTCCTGGCTACCAGGAAATCCACTTCTTACTCCCTGGTCAGAGTGAAATGTCACCATAATGGGATTTTTGACATTTGTGTTTATATGTTGCCACATTTCGGAATTTGCCATTTCTTTTGTCACTAGCAGATGCATTTCAATATGTCACCAACTTTGGAAAAGTAAAGCCATTGGATTTATTGGGATTAAATTATGTACTTATTTTGGGATTTGTTTTGTTAATTTGTTAACAGCTTGATTTTGGTCACCCTCATTAACCTGGGCTCTGCGATAGCATAGAAGATCAATTTTGATAGTAGAAAGCATTATCCATTTTCTAGCTTGAACATCCACGGATAGAAGAAGCAAGAAATAAAGTCACCCGATTATAAGAATGTTGCCATTCCATTAACTGACTATTGATGGTAAGATTAGGAACTAAAGAAGCAGGCTTACTGCCCAGCCCAGACACACATTTGAAGGAACTTGTGAATCCATGGAAGCCCTTCCTCTCCCTGTGAGAGTCAGTATATCAGGCTCCATCTGCAGGACAATGGTTTCATTTGGTGATAACTCAAGTGAAAGACAAAAATGAAGACAGATTGTTTGAAAAGTTTGGTTGGTAAAAATTTCAGCTGGGGATAAATGTACTCAGCTGACAGGCATTCCAAGCAAGTTTGAACATGATGGTGCTTCAATTATTTCTAGGCAGTTCAAATAGATTTGGGAGTTTCTTTCTCTGAGACCAAGGTGTATAACCAGTGTCTTTTCTCAAGGGATAAAAAGTAGGATCCTAGAGGTGAGGAAGTATTAAGGACACTCTCTTTATACAAATCAGTAGACAGCTAAGGAAATGCGTACAGCCTATGCTGAAGACCTTATTTGGAAAAACCTGAATACAGACGCTCTCTCATCCTCTCCTTTCTGTGTGGGTAGAAATGAGTAGAAAATGGGAAGAAAACCATATGTCATAGTGACTTTTCCAATGTCTTCCCAGGTGGGGACCATGCAGGAAGATCTGTCTCACCTTCCCTCTTATAGAGAAGGTCACGTCAACCCTCCAAGTTGATACCTGAGAGAGCGAGTGATGAATCTGTGTATTCAGTATGACTCTGAGGGTGGGGTGTTGTGAGATGGACTTACCAAACTTGCTTAAGATCCCCTGTTCTGTTTTGTGCCTCCTTCAAATTGCCCAAGTACTGAAACAAAGAAGGAAAACCCCCATCCCTCTGTCTTCTGGTTCTGATATAGTTCGTGAATGAAAGAGTGTTCATAATGTAAGTAAACCCCACCTTTCTCTTTCTCTCATGTTAAAATTCTTTAAATCCATGTAACTTAAAAATGATCAGGACAGAGGGGCAAAACCAAATAAAACCTTTTTCCTGGAAGAAAATCCTTCCATAGAATTTTTGAAAACAATCAGAAAGCAAGGTTTTTTTTTTTTTTCAAGTCATCCAAGCTGCAGTCCAGTCACTCTGCTGATAAGGGAAGCGCCCTCCACAAATCCTTCTAGCCTTTGTTGTGGAATCCCATGACCCCAGCTCTCCTGTTTAACAGACACCCTTTCATTTTGAACTGATGCTGAGGTATTGCTTGGCAGACTAAGAAACGTCTAATGCAGCCCTATCAACCAACAGGCAATGGGATGTGGCTCCCAGGGCTGTGCTCTCTCCGAAAATGCAGGACTGTCAATGAGAGACAACAACATTATGCAACAAAGTGAGCCATGATGCTTGGTCTGAATAAGCAGACCCTTTCGGTTCATTTTCGATTTACTCTAAGTATTGTGAAACACCCAGAAATATTTTGTTATTTTCTAGAGTTTTTGAAACCTTCACAAACCATTCAACCCGTATTAATAAAATTTTAAATGGTAAACCAGTTCTTAATTACTTATTTTGTTCAAGATTATTTTCTAGAACTGTTTGAACCTTTCTTTTTCTTCATGACAACCAAAATCAGTGTTTTTCTTATAAAAATGGATTAAATATGTGTTTAGCCCATAAATCATATTTTGCTGTTTTAAATTAGTCTTAGCTGCACCTATGCTTGTATTGAAAATGAATCACCTATTTGATTTCAATATCCTTGAGAGAAAACCAATATCAGTTTTGGTGTCCTCATCACTCATGTTTGCACGACCTTCATACATCATACATTATTGCTTTATCGATTAGAAGTCTGTTATATTAAAGCATTGGGGTTTTCTAAATGATAATGACTTGTTTTTATCTTTAGATATAATTAGCTAGCTTTAGAAAATATAGCAGCATTAAGCAAAATAATTTATCTACTGGTGTATTAGTTCATTTTTGTGCTGCTGATAAAGACATATCCGAGACTGGGCTATTCACAAAAATGAAAGAGGGTTATTGGACTCACAGTTCCACATGGCTGGGGAGGCCTCAAAATCATGGTGGAAGGTGAAAGGCACTTCTCACTTGGCGGTGGCAAGAGAGAGAATGAGAACCAAGTGAAATGGATTCTCCCTTATCAAACCATCGGATCTCATGAGACTTACCCACTACCATGAGAACAGTATGGGGGAAACCATCCCCATCATTCAATTATCTCCCACAGTACATGGGAATTATGGGAGTCCAATTCAAGATGAGATTTGGGTGGGGACACAGAGCCAAACCAATCAATTGCTAAAATATTTTACTACCTAACTCCATTATTATCATTTTTGCATATTTTATACCTATGCCTCCCATACTTACTAAAAATTAATATATTTGGAAAATTTTACATACGTGCCCCTACTTTATGAAGTTCCTTAAAAAAACATAAATAGCAAATTAAGAGTTTTAGTGTTGATTTGCATTTCTCTAATGAGATACCAGTCAGAATGGCTATTTTAAAAAAGTCGAAAGATAACATGCTGGCGAGGTTGTGGCTGAAAAGGAATCCTTATACACTGTTGGTGGGAGTGCAAATTATTTCAGCCATTGTGGAAGACAGTGTGGAAACTCCTCAAAGACCTAAATTCAGAAATAACATTCAATCCAGCAATCCCATTGCTGGGTATATACCCAAAGGAATATAAAACATTCTACCACAAAGACACATGCACATGTGTGTTCATTGCAACACTATTCACAATAGCAAAGACATGGAATCAACCTAAATGCCCATCAATGGTAGACTGGATAAAGAAAATATGGTACATACCCACCATGGAATACTATGCAGCCATAAGAAAAAATAAGATCATGTCCTTTGCAGGAGCATGGATGGAGCTGGAGGCCATCATCCTTAGCAAACTAACACAGGAAGAGAAAACCAGATACCACATGTTCTCACTTATAAATGAGAGCTAAATGAAGCGATCACATGGACACATAGAGGGTAACAACACACACTGGGGGCTACTGAAGGGTGGAGGATGGGAGAAGGGAGAGGATCAGGAAAAGTGATTACTGGGTACTGGGCTTAATACCTGGGGGGTGAAATAATCTGTACAACAAACCCCCATGACACAAGTTTACTTATGTAACCTGCACATGTAACCCAAACTAAAAGTTTTTTTAAAAAGAGTTATTGTATTGCTACCTTTGTATCAATGATTTTTGTATACAGTCATAAAGGTGCCCATGGAAGGGTCTGGCAGGATAATTCATAAATCTCTGGAAAGACTTGTACTGATAAACCCTATATAATATAGCAGCTAAGAGTAATGGATCATAAAGCCAGGTTTCTGCATTCTGTTGTTTCCACACTGAGTCACTTTGATCAAGCTACTTAATCTCATTGTGCTACAATTTCCTGGCTTCTAAAATAGAAGAGGAGTACCTACCTCATGGGATTATTAAAATTAAACAAGTTAATCCCATTATGTGCTTAGAATAGTCTCTGGCATATAGTAGGCACAGTATCTAATATTTACATCTTTAAGCTTAAAGAGGTAGTCTAATATATGGAACAAACCAAATAGACTGAGTCTTGAAGCATTTACAAGGTCTGTGGACTCAGGTATTTAACCAAATAAAAACAGGTTAATTCTATCTCTATCTTTAAAACAGCAAATGGGAAGATATTTGATCAAATCTAAGATGCCTTCCCATGCTGAATACATCATTATTTTATCTCCCACTAAGAAAGAATAAAACACCACCAATTCAATTGTGACCCAAGGTCTCCTTCGCGTTGAGATTTTCATTTTATATTTATTGAAATAACCCTTTTGATAGATTAAGGTATAGACTTTAATGCATTATACTTACTTAAAAATGAGAAAGATAAGGGTCAGTGTGATTGGGCTGGCACAGGAGGAAAATGTGCATGGGCACATACAAATCTAAATTTGGACTCTTAGCTCTGTTGATAGGAAGGTAAAGCTAAACAAGCACAATTGACTATCATCTAGAACTGATGTGTACTCGGAATCTTACACGTGTGGCTCTCAAGCCTTGACATGCTCATTATAAACAAGGCTGGAGTGGAAAAGGCAGTTTCCTATTTAGGTGATATTTAGATATATTCATATTTTGTCACTACTTGGGTTGGGAGAGAAATAGAAATATCTGTTTTATTGTGAGGTTTTCAAAAATCACTGCACCAAAGAATCACCTGGGGAAGACAGTTAATATGTAGATTTCTAGGGCCAGTCACTAAGATGATGAACTCAAGAACTAGGGGTGTGCCCCAGGAATCTAGATCTTTAACCAGGGACCCAGGCGTTAATGACAATGGTGTGACAAAACCTAAATGTGGCAGTCGGCCTCAGGAAACACAGCTCAATATTATTTGGTTCCTGAGTCCTCGTCTTCAACATGTAATGCACTATATTTTGAAACCTCAAAAAAGTGGATTCTATGCCAGGTTGTTGTCAGAAAGAGACGGATACACAGCTACATAAGGACCCACAGGGAGTTAGTAAATGCAAGCCTATTTTAGAGAATGACACGCAGACGTGTTTGTTTCTGATGCATTCTTGGTTTTTAAGGTGAAGCTAAATCGTGCTGATTGCAGTAACAGGATCACCACTTGATGCATGGTGCAAAAAGGAGGAGAAATTTCCCTCCACCAAGTATCTGGGTGTCTAATACATCTACCTGAGGCTCCTGTTTTTTTATGAGAGTAGAAAAGGTTATGCTTGCAATAGACTCGAGATAAGGATGTTAATGCGCTTTGCAAACTTCAATTAAGGCTCAAATAGTCTAGTGAGAAATGTAGTTTTCTCAGCGAACAGGTGAACCAGTTTCTCAAAGGCTGCAGAAACACACAGTTTAAGTGATTTGTGCAAATTCATCCTGGGGGTCAACTCAGAGCTACCCTAGACATGAGAAGTCCTGCTTTTCCTTACAGCAATAATTTCTTTCTTGGGTTTTTTTTGTGTGTGTGTGAGAGATAACAATGCACTCTGGTGGTATTAGGAAAAGAGTAGAAAACAGATTCTCAATGAAACAGCACACAACAAAGTTCCTTTTAACTGGTCGTGGTTCAGCTACTTCAGACTTCTCTAACAGAAGTGACGACCACATTCTCCAGGGAGAATGATAGGATAAGTATGGTTGCTTTATCCAGTTTTATCCAGTTTGCTTTATTTATTTTTTTTTTTTTTTGAGACAGAGACTTGCTGTGTCACCCAGGCTGGAGTGCAGTGGCTCCATCTTGGCTCACTGCACCCTCCGCCTCCCAGGTTCAAGCAATTCTCCTGCCTCAGCCTCCCGAGTAGCTGGAACTAAAGGAGTGGGCGCCACGACGCCCGGCTAATTTTTGTGTTCTCACTAGAGAACGGGGTTTCTCCCTCTTGGCCAGGCTGGTCCCAAACTCCTAACCTTAGGTGAGCCGCCTGCCTCGTCCTCCCAAAGTGGTGGGATTACAGGCGTGAACCACCGTGCCCGGCTCCAGTTTGTATTTTTAAAAATTCTTCTAGCTCCTTAAAAAAGCTGCTCTGGATAATTATAAATCTTGACATCATGTTTCTTTTGTGCTTCTTTGTATGCTTCTTTTTATTTGTGAGAGGCTCCTACTAATAATTTTTTTAATATTCTCAAAATTAAAAGTATCATATTGTTGCCAACAGGTTCTTGCTTTTTAATATTGTCAAGTTAAAAAGGCAAATAAACTTTACTAGAAACTCCAGCCCTAAACATACTGTTATATGATCCTTGTTAACACTGCATATGACTCTAGTCTCTCACAGAAGGCATATCATATGAGGTGAGATACACATTTTAAAAGAAGAGAGGATTTTTGGAATGATAGCGCACTGATTACCTCTGGAAGTGTCCCCTACATTTGCCTCTCTCCCTGTTGCTTAGGATGGGTGGGCCCTTAATCCAGTAAGCATCTATTGGAGTCTCAATGGCCTGTCCTCAAAAATCTATATCAAATTGCCAAATTGACAACATTATTAGGTCTAAATATATGTGACAATTGACATGAACATTGTAGGACAGTATTTGATGCGTGCTATATACGTGATACGCTTTTTAAATTTTTATATCCAAAATTAGTGGCAGTTTCTTGACGGGAGATAATTAAAAGTAATTAAAAAGAGAGATTTAGAGAGAGCGAGAATGCCACATATACCAACTTGGATGTAGGTACTTGCTGCATTTAAATTTGGAAAGTTTTTTTTTTTTTTTTTTTTTTTTTTTTTTGAGACAAAGTCTCACTCTGTGGCCCAGGCTGGAGTGCAGTGGGGCGATCTCGGCTCACTGCAACCTCTACCCGCCGAGGTTCAAGCAATTCTCCTGTCTCAGCCTCCGGAGTAGCTGGGACTACAGGAGCGCACCACCATGCCCAGCTAATTTTTGTATTTTTGGGTTTCACCCATGTTGGTCTCTGTCTCTCCTGACCTCGTGATCCGCCCGCCTGGATCTCCCAAAGTGCTGCGATTACAGGCGTGAGCCACTGTGCCCAGCTGGAAAGCCATTTTTAAAGCAGCCAACTAAAATTTTAGAGAAAAATATTTGTTCTCTGGAAGTGAAACGAGTCATCAAGTAAATAAGAGGCAAAGGTATTTATGAAACTACTGAGAATCCGTTAAGGTCTTTGTTATTTTGGTTGTTTGGTAAGTTGCGCCAAATATATTGTTTTGTTTTGTTTTGTTTTGTTCTTGTTTCTCTACTTAATTACTAAAGTGAAAGCTCTACCTGCTAACTATAATCAATTTTGTAACCGGACATAGGTGGTGAAGTGCAGCTGTTCAACTGTATAAAATTCCTTTTTCATACTTACCAACAAAAACACATTCACAAGCAAACAAATGCAACTTCGATTTATTTCTGAGATAATATGCTGGCAATATTAATATATAATTCCAGGGGTATTTTCTCAGGGCTCTGAAGACATTTCAAGGTTGTGGGCCCATTATTGTTTATGTATTTATTTATAAATTAACCTTATTAAAGAATTCTAATTTTCTCTATGCCAGAAAATAGATATAACTGTGTCTTATTTCTTTAAACATGTAAACATTTGAATAGCCTTGAGCCCCTGCCATAGTGTATGTTATCTTCCCTAGAAATTGCAACAGTGTTTTAGTGTAGGAATTATCATTCCTTTTGGGGGAATTAATAAACTGAGGTTGAGAAAATTTCCATGAATTAAGGTCAATCCATTACAACTGCCAGAAACTAAATTAGATTTCCATTTGTCTGCTTTTTAAGTCTAGCCCTGTTTTCAAAAATCTAAGTATGGATGTCGAAGCATATAAAATATGTTGAAATTATTCTCCAAAGAATATTTAAATATTTTGAATGCCATTAAAATTTATTACATATTTTATGAATTTCTATTAGCTAAGGAAAAAAGTGTGCATTTAGGAGAAGAATCAGCTTTACAAGTAACCACTTAACATGCACCATGGCCATATAAAATTAACTTGACATTAGAAAATTTATCGTTTCCTCTCTGATAGTATATAACGCCCTGCCAATAATACTTTCTTTTGCTTCATTATTAATGTCATTTACTGTCATCAGTATTGGTACATTAAATGGAAGGCAGTGCATTAAATTTTCTTTGATTTATACATCTATTTTTAGTTTTTTGGGGGGAGAAAACTAATGAAGAAAATACTGATTCAATTTTTATCTAAAGGAATTTGTGACTTACTGACAAGATATATAACTTTACAAAGTATTTCAATACTTTGGACTTGTGTGTTTCAAATCTTAATATTTCCCAGAGCTTAGAAGATGTCAACATAAATTAAACTGTCACACAAGGCAACTCATGTTGCTTTGAGTTGCTTTTTACTATTTTCAACCTTAGGAGCAAATCCGGAAATAAGCATTTCTAAGGAAGCTTTTCAGTATTAAAATTAAGTGAATCATTTGGCGAGTGAAAGAATATAAAAAGATGGGAAGAAGGAAAGTAAGAAAATTGCCCATCTTTGCTGTTATAGGCAACTAGGCCTGTGAACATAACAGCCAGGGGTAGGTCTTATGGCCCCATAAAAAAATAGGTTAAAATCAGTTTTAACTTGGGGAGTGCTATAGAGGAGATGAAAGTGAATGGTAATGGAATTCACTGAGTTCCTAGTACTTAACAGTTTTCTGCATGGATAAAAATGGATGGAATGCATGAATATTTATTGCATACCTATCATGCACCAGGCAAAAATTGATCAGATATCAGGTTTTGCCACCAGTTATAGATGAGGATTATGAGATTTACGGAACTTATGTCCAGTTAAAGCAAACAAACCAAAAATATAATACAGCACATACTAACCAAATATGCAGCCACCTTAACAAAAGTTCTCACTTAAAGTACGGTATTGTAAGAGGTTTGGACAAGAATGGCTTTTGGTATATGCATAATTGATAAAGGTTGTTTCACTCTGTCCTTTGGGGACATGCCTTGTGTCACTTCCAGTACCCAGTAAACTATTTCTTGGATATCCCACAGTGCCTTTCTCTGTGCAGAAGTCACTTTGAATAGGAACTTCTCAACTTGCAATTTTTTTAAAAAGATGTACATTTAAACTGTGTGGGTCATAGAGCATCTTATGAAAATGCCAGGCCACTCACATAATGCTGCATTTTAATTATAGTGATTAAATATAAATATCTGAAAATTATGTGTTACCAGACTCAGTTTCTGAGCCCCCTAATTTTGCTCAGCACCAAGTCCCCGAGCCTGATCTAGGCGTGGCCGATGGCTTGTGGAGAGCCCCTCCGCTGCCATGACTGCTTCACTCCTTCCAGCACCAACGCCTCGGCTTCCCCACGGTGAGGACCAGCTCAGCCTCCACCTTCCACACCTTAGTGGGAGCTGCAGTGGCTCTAGCCCTAGGTAGGTCTGTCACTGGGAACCCTCTCACCTGGGCTGGGCTCAGCTGGAGGTGTCTGCCCAGGAAGACAGTCCGATAAGGAAGGCTCACAGAATGCCCATTGGATAAACTGTGACTCTTAAGAGACAGGTGGTGGGAAGGAGGGATCACACCTGCCCTTCCCTTTCCCTGACACAGCTGCAAGGCTGGGGTCCCGCCAGCCTTGCTGGAGGGAAATCCCTGTAACCACAGCCACCTGTCCATCCTAGGCAGCCAGCAGCTGGCACTCAGCAGCACACCACATTCTTTTCTTTACCTTCCTTCCCTGCCTCATTTCTTTCTCCTTTCACCCTTGATTCCCTGGGACTTTCCTTCACAAAAAAAAGCCTGTTGTTTATGTTTTGACTCAAGCTTTTTTCCTAAGGAATCCAGGGAAACACGGTGATGGGTTTTGATTGAGGACTCCATGTGTCAGGCGCTGTCTGTGCCATCGAATCCTTACATATGAACAAATGGAAGCATAGAAATTAAGAAAGCTATCCATAAAGTGAGTGGTGAAATCAGGATTTGAACTGGCATTTGACCTGGGAGTCCACAGCCTTGGGGATGGTATTAGACTATGAGTTGTTATTTCTAAAGGCAGCCCCAAACCCTCAGTGTTTACTAAAAGTGTTGTGGAGACCTATTTGATTATGTTTTATTTTAAAATCCATTTCTGTTTTATAAATACATATTTTATAGCTCTAAAAAGTAGTGATGATGTTCAATTTCAGTATTAATTCAGATGAGTATTTCCAAAATATATGATTTTACTGTATGTATATATGACTACATTTAAAAGAAGCTGAATTAATCACACTTAACTACCAAAATTCCAAAATGTAAAGCCAAAATTATATTGAATACTAATACCATGTTGTTATGATCCTAAATTTTACATGTGAAATTTCATGTTAGAATAGATACATGATCATAAACATCCAGTCTCTATTATGATGAATAAAAAGTGTAATATCTTCTAGCATATCTTTTTTTAAAAAGTTTTATTTTCTGTTAAAAAGGAATTATCAGTTATGCTGGTGAAGTAAACTATATTTTAATTGCAAGATTACACAAGAGATTTTTAGTAGTCAATGTAACTTGTTTATAAATTTAATCTCTATTATGCATTAAATATATATAATTAAATTTAAAAATCACACTGTCTTAACCATAAATTTTCTAAATAATACATTGCTTTTGTCTGCTTATTAATTACAGAAAATGAAAGATATGACTGTGCAAATAAACAAAAATAGGGACAACAAAATGAAACCAACAACAATAACACCAACAAAATATAATAAAAGAGCCAGGTGCGGTGGCTCACACCCATAATTCCAGCACTTTGGGAGAGTGAGGCAGGTGGGTCACCTGAGGTCAGGAGTTTGAGACCAGCCTGGTCAACATAATGAAATCCCATCTCTACTAAAAATACAAAAATTAGCTGTGTGTGGCGGTGCATGCCTGTAATCCCAGCTACTCGGGAGGCTGAGGCAGGAGAATCCCTTGAACCCAGAGGCAGGGGCTGCAGTGAGCCGAGATCATGCCACTGCACTCCAGCCTGGGCAACAGAGGGAGACTCTGTCCCAAAGAAAATAAAAAAGAAAAAGAAAAAAAAAAGAAAAAAAAAACTAACAAAAGAACATTGCGCCTGAGTGGTATTTAAGATGTATAGGTTGCAAGATAGATGAAACTTTCTAGTTACCTTTGAGTCCATATTTTTCTCTAAAAAACACAATTCTGGGTTCTCTATACTGAGAATCAAATGGGGTTGCCATCCATATGATGCCACAGGAGAAGATTAAAAAAAAAACGCTCAACAAGTTTTCAGGATCATAACACATTTGATATTGTTCATATATTAACTCTTTACCAATATACTGCTTCTCTCTTATGAAGCTGTCACAATTTGAAGACATGCTTGTAATATTAAATTTCAAACTATTATGGATATAGAAATGGCGTGAGAGAGGGAGGGAGGAAATAGATAAACAGAATTGAATGTCATCAACAACTTTTAAGATATATATTCGGCCGGGCGCGGTGGCTCACGCTTGTAATCCCAGCACTTTGGGAGGCCGAGGCGGGCGGATCACGAGGTCAGGAGATCGAGACCACGGTGAAACCCCGTCTCTACTAAAAAAAAAGTACAAAAAAATTAGCCGGGCCTGGTGGCGGGCGCCTGTAGTCCCAGCTACTCGGAGAGGCTGAGGCAGGAGAATGGCGTGAACGCGGGAGGCGGAGCTTGCAGTGAGCAGAGATCGCGCCACTGCACTCCAGCCTGGGTGAGAGAGCGAGACTCCGTCTCAAAAAAAAAAAAAAAAAGATATATATTCACATCCCTGTTTTATAGGTAACCATAATCATATCAATAGGCTTGCTTAATACTAGCCTAAACATAATAAAACATCCTAAAACACATATCCATTTTTCAAATGCTTAAAAATAAATACAATTAATCCTTGAACAACACAGAGGTTAGGACATTGACCCCTTATGCAGTGAAAAATCCACATAAAACTTTCAACTCCCCCAAAACATAACTACTAACAGCCTGTAGTTGACCAGGAATCTTACAGATAACATAAACAGTCAATTAACACACATTTTCTATGTCATATGTATAGTCTTACAATAAAGTAAGCTAGAGAAAATAATGTTAAGAAAGTCATAAGGAAGAGAAAATATATTTACTATTGATTAAGTGGAAGGGGTCACAAAATTCTTCCTCCTCATGGTCTTCATGTTGAGTAGGCTGAGGAGGAGGAGCAGGAGGGTTGGTATTTGCTGTCTCGGGATGGCAGAGGCAGAAGAAAATCCACGTGGAAGTAACCTGCTCAGTTCAGACCCACGTTGTTGTTCAACGTCAACTGTGTAAGAGTTTACTCTGTAATTCCTGAGGGCACCCAGGAATGGGTTACGTAGTACCTTACAGAGAAACACCGCCTAAAGTTTCTCTTTAGACTTCTCACTCTCAAAAGTGCTAAACCCCATGACGTCTGCTCAAACTTCCTACTAATCTGCTCTCTAAGACTGCAGCCCTTACCAACTTTGATTTTCCATTTTCAGTCCCTCTCCATTCTACAGAATTTCTTTTTCACTTCTGTGACCCTCTGCCTTTCTTAGATAGACCAATTCTCTGTCCTCCTCTTATTCTAATCAGCTCAAGTTAGACAGCACCAGCATAAAATCCGCCTTATAATGTCTGAGTGGTATGTTTTTTTTCTATTTGGAATGTTCTTCTGTCACCTTGCTGAAGTATTTATAAACATAAACATAATTTAAATTTATGCCTCATGTGTTATACCTATAATATACAGCTTGTAGGCAGTTCTTACATTTAAATTTTCACTTATGAAGATTATTTGCATGTATGGAAATTGTGTTCTAAGGCAGGCAAATTTATCATTTTCAATGTCTCTAGTTTATTTTTGCGTATGTTGGTTTAGATTGTAATTGCATACATTACATATTTGCATATATTTGCTTTTATTTCTTTGATAGTATCTCTTATTTAATGGATTTGGTCTTTCTGAAATTAATTTTTTGTGTCTCATATGACACAGGGACCTAAATCCTCCCCCCAGTAGAAAACCATTTGCTTTAATATTATTTATTGATTAGTTTATCCTTTTTCACTGATTTGAAAAGCTGCCTCTCTCATATATTAAATTCTTATATATGCTAGGAACATTTGCGTGTCCATATTTGACAATTCTATCTCTATTTTTCTGTCATGTTATAAGATAATAGGTTAAAAGAAAACCCAAAGCCATTTGGTTGAAAAGAAACTAACATTTATGTGTTACTACATGCTACACATTCCTGCATACCTTACATCATTTAATTCTGACAGTTACCTAGAGTAATATACTGTTTGTTTTTAGAGATAAAGGAAACTAAACTCCCCAAGTTTAGGTGAAGTGATGTACAATGTCATCCTGTCCATATTTGTGCATAACTACTATTGATATGGAGAGGCAGAAGCACAAGAAAAAGGCATAGCCTAATTGCAAGGCAGGTGCAAGAGGGGAGCAGGGGTTCTTTGTATTTGCAGACACTGGGTATTAGTTTGTGAAATCCTTGCTTATGAAATGAAATAATACTCAGGTAAGCTGACTGGTTTAAAGACTACCTACACGGAGAACGGGGTAAGCCAGCCACTTTCTCAGCCTCAGATACCCCAATGGCATCAGGTTGTCTCTGCTAATTTTCCCTCCATTTGTATGATGAATTCACATTGATTGTCATATTTCTATAACCCAAAATGTAACTACGAGAGTTTACAATTTTAAAAATGGCTTAAAAATTGAAACTTTTTAGTCATTTATAATTGAAATTTTAAGTAGTCATTGGTTTGGAAAACCAGTGGAATTTTAAAATCTATATTCCAGGAATTTACTACAAGGTTGTAATTATCTAAATTCAAAAACAAGCAGAGAAAATGTTACATAATTCAGGTCCATATCCTAAAATATTACTTAATACGGAATTTGAATATTTTGATTTCTTTGAGGAATTTAAACAATATAATTTATGTGTACATATAAAAATGATATATATGAAATATAAATACGAACGTTACTGTAGATTTACATAGAATGGAGTGTAAATTATCAAAATATTATAGGAAACATTTCTACTTTAATTTTTCTAAAAGTGAATAACTATGTTTAATCATATGTCGTCACGCTTATAGAAAGGGTATATATCATCATCGAAGACAAAAAGAAGACAAAACCACAAAGATGGGGAAAAAACAGACCAAAAAAACTGGAAACTCTAAAAAACAGAGCACCTCTCCTCCTCCAAAGGAACGCAGTTCCTCACCAGCAACGGAACAAAGCTGGATGGAGGATGACTTTGATGAGTTGAGAGAAGAAGGCTTCAGACGATCAAACTACTCTGAGCTACGAGAGGAAATTCAAAACAATAGCAAAGAAGTTAAAAACTTTGAAAAAAAATTAGAAGAATGGATAACTAGAATAACCAATGGAGAGAAGGGCTTAAAGGAGATGATGGAGCTGAAAGCCAAGTTTCGAGAACTACGCGAAGAATGCAGAAGCCTCAGTAGCAGATGCGATCAACTGGAAGAAAGGGTATCGCTGATAGAAGATGAAATGAATGAAATGAAGAGAGAAGGGAAGTTTAGAGAAAAAAGAATAAAAAGAAATGAACAAAGCCTCCAAGAAATTTGGGACTATGTGAAAAGACCAAACCTACGTCTGATTGGTGTACCTGAAAATGATGGGGAGAATGGAACCAAGTTGGAAAACATTCTGCAAGATATTATCCAGGAGAACTTCCCCAATCTAGCAAGTCAGGCCAGCATTCAGATTCAGGAAATACAGAGAACGCCACAAAGATACTCCTCGAGAAGGGCAACTCCAAGACACATAATTGTCAGATTCACCAAAGTTGAAATGAAGGAAAAACTGTTAAGGGCAGCCAGAGAGAAAGGTTGGGTTACCCACAAAGGGAAGCCCATCAGACTAACAGCTGATCTCTCAGCAGAAACTCTACAAGCCAGAAGAGAGTGGGGGCCGATATTCAACATTCTTAAAGAAAAGAATTTTCAACCCAGAATTTCCTATCCCGCCAAACTAAGCTTCATAAGTGAAGGAGAAATAAAATACTTTACAGACAAGCAAACGCTGAGTGATTTTGTCACCACCAGGCCTGCCCTAAAAGAGCTCCTGAAGGAAGCACTAAACATGGAAAGGAACAACCGGTACCAGCCCCTGCAAAAACATGCCAAATTGTAAAGACCATCGAGGCTAGGAAGAAACTATAGCAACTAACGAGCAAAATAACCAGCTAACATCATAATGACAGGATCAGATTCACACATAACAATATTCACGTTAAATGTAAATGGGCTAAATGCTCCAATCAAAAGACACAGACTGGCAAACTGGATAAGGAGTCAGGACCCATCAGTGTGCTGTATTCAGGAAACCCATCTCACGTGCAGAGACACACATAGACTCAAAATAAAGGGATGGAGGAAGATCTATCAAGCAACTGGAAAACAAAAAAAAGGCAGGGGTTGCAATCCTAGTTTCTGATAAAATAGACTTTAAGCCAACAAAGATCAAAAGAGACAAAGAAGGCCATTACATAATGGTAAAGGGATCAATTCAACAAGAAGAGCTAACTATCCTAAATATATATGCACCCAACACAGGAGCACCCAGATTCATAAAGCAAGTCCTCAGTGACCTACAAAGGGACTTAAACTCCCACACAATAATAATGGGAGATTTTAACACCCCACTGTCAACATTAGACAGATCAATCAGACAGAAAGTTAACAAGGATATCCAGGAATTGAACTCAGCTCTACATAAAGTGGACCTAATAGACATCTACAGAACTCTCCACCCCAAATCAACAGAATATACATTTTTTTCAGCACCACACCACACCTATTCCAAAATTGACCACATAGTTGGAAGTAAAGCTCTTCTCAGCAAATGTAAAAGAACAGAGATTATAACAAACTGTCTCTCAGACCACAGTGCAATCAAACTAGAACTCAGGATTAAGAAACTCAGTCAAAACCGCTCAACTACATGGAAACTGAACAACCTGCTCCTGAATGACTATTGGGTACATAATGAAATGAAGGCAGAAATAAAGATGTTCTTTGAAACCAACGAGAACAAAGACACAACATACCAGAATCTCTGGGACACGTTCAAAGCAGTGTGTAGAGGGAAATTTATAGCACTAAATGCCCACAAGAGAACGCAGGAAAGATCCAAAATTGACACCCTAACATCACAATTAAAAGAACTAGAAAAGCAAGAGCAAACACATTCAAAAGCTAGCAGAAGGCTAGAAATAACTAAAATCAGAGCAGAACTGAAGGAAATAGAGACACAAAAAACCCTTCAAAAAATTAATGAATCCAGGAGCTGGTTTTTTGAAAAGATCAACAAAATTGATGGACCGCTAGCAAGACTAATAAAGAAGAAAAGAGAGAAGAATCAAATAGATGCAATAAAAAACGAAAAAGGGGATATCACCACCGATCCCACAGAAATACAATCTACCATCAGAGAATACTACAGACACCTCTATGCAAATAAACTAGAAAATCTAGAAGAAATGGATAAATTCCTCGACAAATACACCCTCCCAAGACTAAACCAGGAAGAAGTTGAATCTCTGAATAGACCAATAACAGGTTCTGAAATTGTGGCAATAATCAATAGCTTACCAACCAAAAAGAGTCCAGGACCTGATGGATTCACAGCTGAATTCTACCAGAGGTACAAGGAGGAACTGGTACCATTCCTTCTGAAACTATTCCAATCGATAGAAAAAGAGGGTATCCTCCCTAACACATTTTACGAAGCCAGCATCGTCCTGATACCAAAACCTGGCAGAGACATAACCAGAAAAGAGAATTTCAGACCAATATCCTTGATGAACATTGATGCAAAAATCCTCAATAAAATACTGGCAAACCGAATCCAGCAGCACATCAAAAAGCTTATCCACCATGATCAAGTGGGCTTCATCCCTGGGATGCAAGGCTGGTTCAACATACGCAAATCAATAAATGTAATCCAGCATATAAACAGAACCAAAGACAAAAACCACATGATTATCTCAATAGATGCAGAAAAGGCCTTTGACAAAATTCAACAACCCTTCATGCTAAAAACTCTCACTAAATTAGGTATTGATGGGACGTATCTCAAAATAATAAGAGCTATCTACGACAAACCCACAGCCAATATCATACTGAATGGGCAAAAACTGGAAGCATTCCCTCTGAAAACTGGCACAAGACAGGGATGCCCTCTCTCACCGCTCCTATTCAACATAGTGCTGGAAGTTCTGGCCAGAGCAATCAGGCAGGAGAAGGAAATAAAGGGTATTCAATTAGGAAAAGAGGAAGTCAAATTGTCCCTGTTTGCAGATGACATGATTGTATATCTAGAAAACCCCATTGTCTCAGCCCAAAATCTCCTTAAGCTGATTAGCAACTTCAGCAAAGTCTCAGGATACAAAATTAATGTACAAAAATCACAAGCATTCTTGTACACCAATAACAGACAAACAGAGAGCCAAATCATGAGTGAACTCCCATTCACAATTGCTTCAAAGAGAATAAAATACCTAGGAATCCAACTTACAAGGGATGTGAAGGACCTCTTCAAGGAGAACTACAAACCACTGCTCAATGAAATAAAAGAGGATACAAACAAATGGAAGAACATTCCATGCTCATGGGTTGGAAGAATCAATATCGTGAAAATGGCCATACTGCCCAAGGTAATTTATAGATTCAATGCCATCCCCATCAAGCTACCAATGACTTTCTTCACAGAATTGGAAAAAACTACTTTAAAGTTCATATGGAACCAAAAAAGAGCCCGCATCGCCAAGTCAATCCTAAGCCAAAAGAACAAAGCTGGAGGCATCATGCTACCTGACTTTAAACTATACTACAAGGCTACAGTAACCAAAACAGCATGGTACTGGTACCACAACAGAGACATAGATCAATGGAACAGAACAGAGCCCTCAGAAATGATGCCACATAGCTACAACTATCTGATCTTTGACAAACCTGACAAAAACAAGAAATGGGGAAAGGATTCCCTATTTAATAAATGGTGCTGGGAAAACTGGCTAGCCATATGTAGAAAGCTGCAACTGGATCCCTTCCTTACACCTTATACAAAAGTTAATTCAAGATGGATTAAAGACTTATATGTTAGACCTAAAACCATTAAAATCCTACAAGAAAACCTAGGCAATACCATTCAGGACATAGGCGTGGGCAAGGACTTCATGTCTAAAACACCAAAAGCAATGGCAACAAAAGCCAAAATCGACAAATGGGATCTCATTAAACTAAAGAGCTTCTGCACAGCAAAAGAAACTATCATCAGAGTGAACAGGCAACCTACAAAATGGGAGAAAATTTTTGCAACCTACTCATCTGATAAAGGGCTAATATCCAGAATCTACAATGAACTCAAACAAATTTACAAGAAAAAAACAAACAACCCCATCAAAAAGTGGGCAGAGGACATGAACAGACACTTCTCAAAAGAAGACATTTATGCAGCCAAAAAACACATGAAGAAATGCTCCTCATCACTGGCCATCAGAGAAATGCAAATCAAAACCACAGTGAGATACCATCTCACACCAGTTAGAATGGCCATCATTAAAAAATCAGGAAACAACAGGTGCTGGAGAGGATGTGAAGAAATAGGAACACTTTTACACTGTTGGTGGGACTGTAAACTAGTACAACCATTGTGGAAGTCAGTGTGGCGATTCCTCAGGGATCTAGAACTAGAAATACCATTTGACCCAGCCATCCCATTACTGGGTATATACCCAAAGGACTATAAATCATGCTGCTATAAAGACACATGCACACGTATGTTTATTGCGGCACTATTCACAATAGCAAAGAGTTGGAACCAACCCAAATGTCCAACAACGATAGACTGGATTAAGAAAATGTGGCACATATACACCATGGAATACTATGCAGCCATAAAAAATGATGAGTTCGTGTCCTTTGTAGGGACATGGATGAAACTGGAAAACATCATTCTCAGTAAACTATCGCAAGGACAAAAAACCAAACACTGCATGTTCTCACTCATAGGTGGGAATTGAACAATGAGAACTCATGGACACAGGAAGGGGAACATCACGCTCCGGGGACTGTTGTGGGGTGGGGGGAGGGGGGAGAGACAGCATTAGGAGATACACCTAATGCTAAATGACGAGTTAATGGGTGCAGGAAATCAACATGGCACATGGATACATATGTAACAAACCTGCACATTGTGCACATGTACCCTAAAACCCTAAAGTATAATAAAAAAAAAAAAAAAAAAAAAGAAAATAGTACCTAGGCTTTCTAGGCCTGAGCAATAAAAATAATGATTATAATAAAAATAAAAAAATAAAAAAAAAAAGAAAGGGTATATATACCAAATTTTTAAGTATCTAAGATCAATGATATTGAATGGTATTTTAAAATAAGTTTCTATATTAAAGGAAGTGAATGTCCACAGTTATGAAAGTAAAAGTTCTGTTTACAGCTAATACCCTCATTTCAATATTTTATTGAAATAACAAAGCAATTAATATTTTATAAATAAATCGATTAAAATTATTTTTCTTATTGTTTGCAGAATATCTTGTTAAATATTTTAACTTTTCAAAGTGATGATGAATAACTTTCAAATAGCTGTTCTTTGGAATATAATTCTAAATAGCATTTTGGGATTTCCTTTTATTTTTTACAAAGCATAAATTAGGTTCCCCAGGTCCCTCTCATTTTATTCATTTTATCTGTTATTACCTTAAATATATGTCAATAAATAACATATAGCTTTAAAATAAAAGTATTAAGAGACTACAATGAAGTAGTGTTACTACAGATCAAGTGATGGACGAAATAAACCAGGTACATACATGATTTCTCTACTATTTGTAAGTTGTCAAGTAAAAATTAGAGCTTTACTTTTTTAATTATTAGAGGAGCCCATATCTGAGGCTCTGCAAAAGTGTAAGAACTATTCGATTTTAAAATAATTTTTGAGATTTTCTAAATAAGAGAAAAAATAACATTTTAATAAAAGTAAAATTAATATTTAAAAAGTATGACAATCAAGACACATCGATATTGAAGGAAGAATTAAAGCATTCTTTAAAACAGATCTCTGCTGACTGTGTCAAACATATTTCCCAGCTAAGCATTAAATCTGAGTTTCCAATTATTTCTAGTTAAAAAACTGGAAGAAATGTTGATTCTTAGGGTTAGAGCAGATCATATGTATCGCTTAGAAGGCTTCCTATTCACTGTTTTGCATCCTCTATAAAGTCCCTGTTAAGAGAGCTGATATTCCTAATCATTGGAAACACCTTCTTTGTAGCCTACCCCCTGGAAACACCTTTTTTTGTACCCTAATCATTGAAAACAACTTCCTTGTAGCGTAGTCATTAGACACACCTCCCAGCTTCCTGTTAACATCTATATATTGCTCCTCATTCTCCTTTGTGACACCAAAGAAGAAGGGTCTAACTTCTCTTCTCCGCGTGATAGCTGCATCTTTCTTTGAAGATGGGTCGTGTTCCCTCTGCGTTCGCTGGCACTCCTCAAGCGGGGTGAGCAGTTCCCAGTTCCTTCCAACCAGTCGCCGCAGAGTTAGGTGTAATGTTCTAGGTTGTTTTCTCCCTGTACCTCTCTCTAAAATGGGCTTTCGTTATTAAACACCATGCAGTGGTTCTAATTCTTAAGCATAAGTGCAGCCCTGTGACCACCCAAACACTGAGCCATGTTTTGTTAGGCACATGCATCTTGTGAATGATCTTGTCGAGAGGCTTGCTGACAGCTATGTGCTGCACTTGGCTGATCTACCTGTATAGGAACCTTGTCAAAATAGTAAATTAGACACAGTCTAACCCAATGTCTTCCAGAAATAAGCTCCGATATAGTGGTCACTATTGCCTCTTCCAGCTTTTTACCAATCTGTTTGACTTTTGTTGTGAAATTTATTGTTCTTGATTTTCTTAAGTAGGACACCATTTTGTGAGCTTGGGGAACACAAGAATTTTTCTAAGACTGTTTTTCCATAATAATGTTGTTGGAATTAAATTCAGTAAGGCCTGGCATGTGATAATACTTCTGTTCTGTTGAAGGATAATTTTAAAAATTAAACATTTCACACAAATATAAAACTAATGTGTCAAAGATTTTAACTGATTTATTAATGAGGAAATTAATAAGACCTTGCAAGTTCACAAGATAATTCATAGAATCCTCATACATAAAAAGTATGTAATGCTCAAATACATTTAAAAGACACAGAATTGACATGTCGCTTGAGGGAAATCCCAAAAATACTTATTTACATGTTCATACAAAATGATCGTTTACATCGAGTTATTTAAAAATAATTCAGTTTTACATAACTCAGAAACAATAAAAGAAGTTAGCCCAGAGACAACATCCATTCAGATAACCTGGAAGAATGTGTTAGACAATCCTTAAATATTGTCTAAATAATCTGGGTCCAATTAAGTCATTCACGGTGTTTTTCTCTGTTCATTTTACCTTTCCTCATTTTGTCTTTACTCCTACTTTGTACCATTCTCCTGTTTCAAAAAGCACAAATAGCAGTTTAGGAATCTCATTATTGAAATGGTTAATGTACAGGACAGCCGTTTATGAGCTCTTAGACCAGAGTTTGGTACTTATATTATTTGGTTCTACATTCAGTCTGAATCCTTTGGCATGTAATTTTTGTCGGAGTTCATTTAATGTAAGAAATTCCGTGTTTGATGCACTTATCCTTCCAGTTAAGCATTGAGCTGCCGACCATGACTCCGACCTGTCTACATAGCAGCACTTTCACTTTTGTGAAGAAATTGTCAGGTGATAATTCTACAGAGAAAAATAAGAGGGAAGAGAGAGGAAGCACTGGGAGTTACACTTCAACCATCGCAGTCAGGTGACGCCACATTGTAGAAGGTAGCATGAAATAAAGGTTGAAGGAGAGGAGGGAGAAGGCTCAGGATAGAGGAGGAACCCCTGATGGGCAATGTACCTGGCAGGGCTGAAAAATAGCAGAGGCCAGAGGAGGCAGGTGAAGGATCAGAATGGAGAAGAATAGATGAGGTCATGAAAACCAAAGGCCACCTGTAATCCCAGCACTTTGGGAGGCCGAGGCGGGCGGATCACGAGGTCAGGAGGTGGAGACGATCCTGGCTAACATGGTGAAACCCCGTCTCTACTAAAAATACAAAAAAATTAGCCAGGCGTGGTGGCGGGCGCCTGTAGTCCCAGCTACTCGGGTGGCTGAGGCAGGAGAATGGCGTGAGCCTGGGAGGCGGAGCTTGCAGTGAGCCGAGATCGCGCCACTGCACTCCAGCCTGGCCGACAGAGCGAGACTCCGTCTCAAAAAAAAAAAAAAAAAAAAAAAAAAGGGCCAGATCACGTAGGTGTGCGAGTCATTTTAAGGACTTTGGGTTCCCTCCATGAGAAGGCTGTAAGCAGAGGAGTGCTGTCGCCTGGCATATTCCAGGGGCTCCTTCCAATGGCTCCTGTGCAGAGATGTAGAAGGACAAGGGCAGAAGTGGTGAAATTAGGCCTGTGATGACAAGAGTTCCCTGGGGCTGTTTCCAGAGGAGGTGGGGAGACACTGGCTTCTAAGCTACATTAGGGATGTCAAGAATACAGAGTCAAAGACCACTCCAAGGTGTTGGCACAAGCAACTGAAAGAATAGGTTTGCCTTTAATTGAGAAGAGGAAGGCTCCAGAAGGAATAGGTTTGGTTCCAGGTAAAATCCACTCACGTGTTTTGATCTGAATTGGCTCTCTAAATGTAGCCAATAACACAATTTGAAGTCCCAGATGATACTTGTAATCTGAAAATACGGCAGAATGCTGACACCAGCCGTTTTGCACCTTGATTTGGTTCACGTGGACAAGAAAGGTAAAATAACAAGATACTTCAGAAAACTGAAAAGAATTGTTATAATGAGAAAGTCCCACTGACTCTGACAATCATAGTGTCTTTGCTGAAACCTGACCCCCAAGCCCCTTCTATGAGCTTTCTCTTCCTTAGTTCTTGGCCTTTGGGAGGTAATTTCCAGGTCCCTGCCACTGATCTGTATTTGCCTTTAAGTAAGTAGTGCCTTGTTCCATCTTCCTACCAAAAGAGCTCCAGGGAGGCCACACCAAACTCTTCAAAGAGATCTTCTTTGTAAGAAACAATTGTGCTCTCGTTATTAAAATTTCATTTAGAGAGTATGGCATTGTCTTTTGCGCTTTCTTTCCTTTTAGAGTCTCTGATAAAAGAACTATACCCATCTCACATCAAGCTCCTGAAGGTCTAGAAGGAGTCAAACGGAATGAGCTTGTTTCCAGCATTCCTTTCCTATTAGCCAAAATAGTCTAAAATTCCTTGCAGTGTTCAAGTTTATAATTAACTCAATTGATAATTCAATTGCTGTTGGGCTAAATTCAATACAATAATTATTGATTATCCATTATATGAAAAACACAGGACATGCTAAGTTGATTCAGACAGAAGCAAACCCAGAGTAGGCTCTCCCTAAGCAATGTTCTTTGAATTATGCTAAACACTTGTTATGATATATACAAAAGTCCAGAGGAGGAGATCTATCTAGGTTTAGTAGGATATGGACCATTTTTAAGATTAGGTTCAAATTGAATCTTGAAAAATCATCTGTGGCTGAATGGATGAATAAATAAAGGAGGATTTAGCTGGGGACAAGACTGTGTAAATGCATTCATGTAAGAAGAAATCGAATAGTTCATGTTCAGAGGTTGTGAATAAGTTGTTATTATCAAGAGCTTAAAGCATAAGGTTTGAAATTTTGGCCTGAGTCTCATCAAAGTAGGTCTTGCCTACCCTGCTAAAGATTTAAAATCAAAATATTCTCTTCATTAATGGTTTTTAAAAGGTTTTGTGATAACGCCTTTAAAAATCAGTAACACGTAAGATCAACACTTTCTCGGGTTTCTTGGGTGAAGGAGGGGTCAGGAGTCTCAGAAGTCAGCTAGCTCTCCTCCTTGCCCCAGGCAGTGCTGCTTTCTCTGCTCACTCAGCCTGACAAGCACTGTTATAGTGCAGGAAATAGAGAGCTGTAGGCTTTTTTTAGTCAAAAAGTTATATCTGAATTCTAGAAAGCGGTTTGTCAGAACAGTGCGGATCAATTTCAGAAGACAGGGTCAGGAGCAGGGACACGAGGCAGGGCCTGTTGAGTAACCCACATGAGAGATGGGGTTATCACTACACAAATCTACAGCTTAGGACAGGGTCCTTAGTCAAACCTGGAAACCATTGTGTTACTTCGTTAGTTCAGGAATGGAATTCCAGCTGTTTGGATCCTAAAAATCAGTGTTCAACCCACTAGATCATTCTGTTTTTTTGGAACTCCTTTTCAATGACTTTCATCCAATTATTTTACTAGTTCTTTCCCCAAATAAGAAAAGTAAATGCGAAATGCTTTCTAAGGTAAATATTTTGTTAGCTTTACCATTGGGCCTGAGATTTTTTTAAAAGAGAATAGCTTGTCCAACCCTATCATGTTTTAATTTGCACCTTGATTTGGTTCACGTGGACAAGAAAGGTAAGATATTTCAGAAAACTGAAAAGAATTGTTATAATGCACTGACTCTTGAAAAAGAAGGGAGAAAATATTTGTTTCTTAACAATTTTTCGACAGGTTTGATGTGCTAAGTAAAGAAAAATGTTGTCTGTGCTTAAGTCAGAACTCTCACCTCTGGCCACTCTTGGGTGGCACAAAGACAGCCAAGATTAACAGTTTAGAAGGATGTCTGCTTGGTAGTCTAAGAGGGAAAAAGAGAAAAAAAATAGAGGGGATGAGCAGGGAATGAGGACATTTGAACTGATCCAGGTGCAGGAATTACACATTCAGTAATGGGTCAATTAAATAACCTGTATAGAGACTCCTCCTTTCCTTGCCATGAATTGGTTTAATTGAACACGAATTGAAGTAGATTCTTAGCTGGAATGTGTCCCTGGGAGCTTTGTGAAGACATAAGGAAATTTTTAAAGACTTTGAACATTGTTTACAGAATGAGTTGTCAACATTTGTTTCTTCTTTTTTTTTTTTTTTACTCTGAAGAATCTAGAGCAAGACTAAGTTGAAATGTGAAAAGAAATCAAAGCTAATCACTTCTTTTAATTTTTCTTCCATGAAACAGACTTTGGTTGCCTTTCTGAGGCCAGTTGAGCGATGTTTAGAAAGCACCCACAGCTGAGCATTTCCTTACAGCTAAGGGAAGGAAGAAATGTTCACAGGAAATTCTGATTTCAATGCTGTAAAAACACACTGTAAAATTTCAATATAATTAAAAATAACCTTACTCTCATTGCTGAAGTCATCTTGGAATAATGTTTCTCCTGTTCTTTGAATTTAAATTTTATTTTTTATTTATTTTTTAATTTTTTTAATTTTTTTTATTATTATACTTTAGGTTTTAGGGTACATGTGCACAGTGTGCAGGTTTGTTACATATGTATCCATGTGCCATGTTGTTTTGCTGCTGAATTTAAATTTTAAATGGCTTGTTATTTTTCTATGGATTTCAGTTGGTGGTATTCTCATAATTTGATATAGTATTGGAAATATTTATTTGTTGTACACGATATTAAAATTTTTAGAAAGCTGGGAATGAAGAACATATCCCAAGTCAGAGTTATATTTGTTCTGAAATATTTTTTAAAAAAAAACATTTAAATCAAGCTAAAAAAATTGAACTGGCTTATGAGCTCTTAGAATAACTAAACTCTTTGTGACACTGTTGGCATTTGTTTGCCCAAACTTTTTTGTTCATGTTTTTCCAAGCACAGCTTTTCATTGCCTACTAAACAATACACTTCAACATTTGTTCAATATTTAGGCTAAATTTCCTTTCATGATACTCATTTGAAGACAATATCAAAGTGTTTTGCTTTGTTTTTCTTTAACTCCCCCCTACATCTCCATGTCTAGTCCTTGTCAACCTCTGTCATCTTTTCTTCCCTCTCCTTCTTCCCTCTTCTCCTGTTTCTCCTCCTTATTTGTTTTCTCCCTTGCATCTTCTTCCTCATCATACTTATTCTTTCACTGATCCATGGTTATCTGGGAAGGATAGCCAGGAGAGATCCCTGTCTCACTATTATGAAAGCATCATGCCCAATCTTAAAACAGCTCTTAAGACCACAGAGTAAGATTCTTTCTCTCACAATATTTCAGTCTTTATAAAACTATCCTCCCATTCACTCGAGAGCTGGTGTCATGATATTTAATCTCTCCATAACTTGTTTGACTTGTGATATCATTGGATGGTAATAAAAATAATTTGCCAATCCAAATGTGATTCCACATTTTTAATATCACAGTCTTTTCCCATCTGTCCTTCTCTCTCCCACAAGGTATTGCAAGCACATAATTTCTCTACTGGCTTTTTGTCCTTCTCCTATGGCTGTGAGTTTGTTAGTGCAGTGAGTCAGCCACTTCCAGATACAATCACCTGTGAACAGGATAGAATGTGTGGCCTAAGATACTGCAGGAATGTGGGGGCGGGGGGTTGGCAGTAAAGTACCCATAACCACCCCCATTCTCGGAGGTGAGAAAATAATTGACCTTCTACAAACTAGAGTTCCTCCAAACACCAGCATCCTTTCCTTCCATTCCTCTTCCTCATGATAAAAGGAATAAAGTCCATTTCATCTCTCCAATACTTGGGATTTGGAAATCTTGCTCTGCTGAGGCTTTAACTTCATAATCCTCTATGTCTGACTTCTAAGTGACCTGCTGAAAAACAGGCATTGCCCTACTTCACTTACATTCTGAGAGTGGAGTTGTGTGTGCTTCCATATCCCCCACTGTTAATTCACCTCTTGGGAGGACCACAAACCATCTTGGTGTTTTAAAATAATATGGCACGGCAGGATGGTGTGAATGGTGAACACACAAGTCTCCTTCAGCATGATGAAATAAACTTTCAAACCATGTTTTCTCATTTATCTTTAGTAGACACATACTGATGTGCACACTTTGCGAGCACAGGGACTGTCTTCACCAAGGCATCCTCGCGTCTGGGTTAGCACCTGGGACACAGGCACTGGAAAAAAGATGAATGAGACACATACCCAAACTTCAAAACAAATGTGTGTACTTTCTATATGTTGCCACTCTCTCATGTTCTCCCACTGAGGATGTGAACTCCTGGTCTCTTCTATGCCCCTCCTGGTTTGGACCTCCTATTCCCTCTGGTGACATAAAGTGACATAGCTTGGGGGTAATATTCTGAGCCTTACATGAGAAAATTAACTGTTAGTCTCTCCCAGTGAAAACCATTCCATTTCAGGTAAACTGAGTCTCAAATCCTCAGCCTTGCTGTGTTTCTCTTTTTTCCTATTTTCTTCCTTTCCCAAGGTAGCTCCTGGGTTCAGGAAAAACAAGTCATTCTGGTGGCATCATAAGTGGGAGGAAGCACATCTGGTGTGAATATGGCTTCGTGCTGAGCCCCAGTGGAGAGGCAGCTGGCTCATCCTTCAGCATCTTCAGGCCGTGTTAATGTCTTTGTTGCATTCATGACCACAGTATCCAGATAGAATGACCTGCAATCCAGCCTTGCAGAAAGTGTGACAGATTCCATAGAACCCAGCTATTACCCTGATGGTTACACACCTCTCCTGGCCTTTGGTGATTCTGTTAACCCAGCCAAATCCTCCATCAGACCAATGTGGGCAATCCATGTAGGAACTGCTCATTTACAGTCCCCATTTGCTGTGAGTCAATGATCTTCCACTCTCTCATGTTCTCCCACTGAGGATGTGAACTCCTGGTCTCTTCTATGCTATCAGCAGACAGTAGGAAATCAAGCATCACTGGCCTAGGCCCTCTCATGGCTTAAACACTCTGCCACGACTTCTAGCCTGTGCTGGCCAATCCACGTTGGTGCAGATCAGGATGCTATTAGGGTGACTCTATATAATCACTCTTAATTAGAACACTTAGAGTGGAAGGGAACACTGATAAAACTAACACAGCAGGGTAAATTGGGATTATAGATACTTTCTTCCCAAAACTTCAAAGAGAACCAGTTTTCTTGATCTCTCAGCCCAGCCCCACCCCACCCAGCAGGACTCCCCTTAAAGCAAGGGATGCTGATGATCCAATCAGTGTAGATACATTAAAACACAAAAAACACAGAGATTGGCTATGTTACAGGATTGACTACAGATGGCCCCTGACTTACCATGGTCTTGGGACTCTTACACTTTCACAATAGTGTGAAAGTGATAACACGTTCAGTAGAAATCGCCCGTTGAGTACCTATATGATGACCATTCTGCTTTTTCACTTTCAGTACAGTATTGAATAAATGACATGAGATACTCAATGCTTTATTATAAAATAAGCTTTGAGTTAGGTGGTTTTCCCAACTGTAGGCTAATGTAGGTGTTCTGAGTGTGTTTAAGGTAGGGAAGGCTAAGCTATGATGTTTTGCAGGTTAGGTATATTAAATGCATTTTCATTACTCTTATTTTCAGCTTACAATGTTTTTATTAGAACATAACCCCACTGTAAGTTGAAGAACATCTGTCCATTGCATGCATGTATAATACCGCCCTGTGCTTCATATAATCAGTGCAGGAAGATGTTATTGTGGGAATGTCAAGAGGCAGTGAAATCCAAACTGGGTCTTGGAAGGCTAAATTAGAGTCCTGTAAGTGAAGTAGACGGGAAGTAGAATTGCAGCTGGAGGGATAAGCCTTCCACTCAAGGTACTGAGCTCTATCTCATTCTTTTAGAAAACTGAGAAACCTGTTTCTTTCAGTCTTCTTACCACCTTCCTTTTTTTTCCCATTCTCAAACTGAATTAATATAGGTGTCATGTGATATAACAGGAAATGAGAATTATAGCCAAATGGAATTTCGATATCCTATATTGCGCTCTTCTCCAGTCCTGAGCTGCTTTTTTCTTTTAATCAGAGCTATATTGAAATGATTCACATACCACAATATTCACCTGAAGTGTACTCTTCAGTGCTTTTTAATATATTCCTGGGGTTATGTATTCATCACCACAATTATTTTTGGAAGATGTTTAATGCAAAAAGAAACCCAGTATCCATTAGTACCCACTCACTATTTTCCCTCAGCCCCTTCCCCACAGCCCAAAGCAAACACTAATTTATTTTCATCTCTAGGGATTGGCCTATTCTGGACATTTAATGTAAGTGCAATCGTACAAAATGTGTTTTGTGACTAGCTCTTTTCATTTAGTAGGTTTTCAAGGTTTGTCAAGTTGTGGAATAAATCGGCAGTTCACTTCTTTTGTATTTCCGGATCCTATTTAATACGATGGATATAGACCATGTTTTTTCATCGGTTGATTGACATTTGTATTGTTTCCACTTTTTGCAATTATGAATAACTCTGCTATAACCATTTGCATACACATTTTTACATGTACACATTTATTTTTCTTAAATACAGAACTAGGTGTGGATTTGCTGGTTTATATGGCAATGTTATATGGAACTTCTGGAGTGTTTTACAAAATAGACGCACCATTCTATATTCTCACCAGCCATGGGGAAGTGAAACACCCATACACCTTCTCACCAACACTTGTTAACTGTCTTTTTGATTGTACCTACTTTAGTGGACATGAACTGGTATCTCAGAACGGCTTTGATTTGCATTTCCCTGATGGCTAAGGATGCTGAGCATTTTTATATGGGCTTCTTGGCCATTTGTGTATCTTCTTTGGGGCAGCCTCTATTCGATTATTGTGCCCATACTTGGTAAGTTGTCTTTTTATTGTTGAGTTTCAAAAGATCTTTATGTATTCCGGATGCAAATTACTTATATTGTATATAATTTTCAAACTTTTCCCTATTCTGTAGATCATCTCTTTCTTTTCTAATGTTTTCTGAAATACAAAGTTTAAAATTTTGATGAATTCCAGTTAATTCTTTTCTTGTGCTTTTGATGTCATATCTAAGAAGACTTTGCTTAACGCCAGGTTACAAAGATTTACTCCTACATTTTCTTCAAAGAGTTTGAGCTTCACTTCTTACATTTGGGTCTATGATTTATTAATCTTTTTGTGCATAGTGTAAGGAAGGGGTACCCTCTTGTGGATACTCAGTTGTCTCAGCACCATTTGTTGAAAAACTATTTCTTTTCTTTATTGTTTTGGCATCTTGTCAAAAATCAAATTGACTGGTAATGTCAGTGGTTTTATCTCTGGAACATGAATTTTATTTCATTTATCAATGTGTCTAATGCAAGCATAATGGAATCATGATCAATTCGGTTTCCTAGAAAGTGCTGAATCAGGTAGGTATGAATATTCAATTTTTTTTTCTTTTAAAGATTGTTTTGACTATTCTAAGTCCTTTGAATATCCATATGAATTTTAGGATCAGCCTGTTGATGTATGCAAATAAGCCAGCAGAGATTTTAATAGGAATCATGTTAAATTTGCTCATCAATTTGGGGAGTATTGCCATCTTATCTATATTAAGTCTTCTGGTCCATGTACATGAAATATTTTTCCATTTATTCAGGTCTTCAATTTCTTTCAACATTTCTAGTTTCTAGAATATATATTTTGTATTTATTTTGTTAAATTTATTCCTAATTATTTTGGAGTTTTTAGATGCTATGGTAAAGGGATTGTTTTCTTTTTAAATTTCATGTTCAGATTATTACTACTGTGGATAAATACAATTGCTTTTTGTGGCTGGGTGCGGTGGCTCACACCTGTAATCCCAGCACTTTGAGAGGCCAAGGCGGGAGGATCCCTTGAGCTCAGGAGTTTGAGACCAGGCTGTGCAACACGGTGAGACCTCATCCCTATAAAAAATAAGATTAGTGACCAGGCGCGGTGGCTCATGCCTCTAATCCCAGCACTTTGGGAGGCCAAGACAGGCAGATCACGAGGTCAGGAGATTGAGACCATCCTGGGTAACACGGTGAAACCCTGTCTCTACTAAAAATACAAAAAAATTAGCCGGGCATGGTGGCGGGCACCTGTAGTCCCAGCTACTCGGGAGGCTGAGCCAGGAGAATGGCGTGAACCTGGGAGGCAGAGCTTGCAGTGAGCCGAGATTGCGTCACTGCACTCCAGCCTGGGCGACAGAGCGAGACTCCATCTCTAAAAAAATAAATAAATAAATAAATAAATACTAAATAAATAAACAAGATTAGCTGGGCATGGTGGTGTGAGCCCATGGTCCCAGCTACACAAGAGGCTGAGGTGGGAGGATTGCTTGAGCCCAGGAGGTCCATGACACAGTGGGCTGAGATTGCACTGCTGCATTTCAGACCGGGCAACAGGGGATGATGTATCCCCCAACGCCCACATCCCCCCCCAAAAAATTGATTTTTGCATATTCATCTTCTCTGTAACCTTGCTGGACTTGTTCTTAAATTCTAATAGTTTTTAATGGATATCTAAGATGTTCTGTGTACTAGATCATGTGATCTGTAAATAGTTATATTTTTATCTTCTTTACCTATCTTTATGCCTTTAATTTTCCTGCATCACTGCCCTAGCTAAAACCTCCGGTATACTGTGGAATAGAATTTGTCTTACTGCTGATTTTAGGCAGACAATATTCAATATTTCATTAAATATAATGTTAACTGTAGGTTTTTTGCAGGTGACTTTTATCAGGTTGAAGAAATTCCCTTCTATTTTTCGTTCATTAAGTGTTTTTATCGTGAAAGAATGTTGAATTTTGTCATTTTTTTTCTGTATCTGTTGAGACAATCAGGTGACTTTTCTATTGATATGGTGTAGTGTTAGATTTTCAGATGCTAAGCGTATCTTGCATTCCTAAGATAAATAGCACTTGGACACAGTATATAATGCTTTATATGTTGTTGGATCTGAATTTCTTGATTTGTTTAGAGCATTTTTATGTTCATATTTTTAAGAAATACTAGTCTGTAGTTTTTTATCTGTAACTATGTCTGGCTTTGATATTGGGGTATTGACCTTATAAAATGAGTTGGAATGTGGTCCCTCTTCGATTTTTGGAAAGAGTTTATGAAAGACTGACAATAATTCTACTCTCAATGTTTGGTAGAATTCACCAGTGAAGCCATTTGAGCCTGGAATTTTCTTTAGGATAACTTTAAAATTACTACCTTTACTTGAGGTCTATTCTAATGTTGTTTGACTAAGTTTTGGGTAATTTGTGTTTTTTTTTTTTTATTTTGATGATGTTATTTAAAATTTTTATTATAGAGGATTTTAAATCCACAAAAGTGGAGATAATAGTATTAGAATCCCCCATGTATCCATCACTCAGTTTCAACAATTAACAACACATGGCTAATCTTGCATCATCAATACTCCCACCCGATGTCCTCCTTTCCTACTGATTTGAATCAAATCACAAACATAATGTCATTTCATCTGCAAGTTTTTCAGTATGATTTTCTAAGAGATAAAAATTTACGTATTTAAATTGAAAATGCAAATTGTATATATTTATTTTGTACAATATATTTTGAAATATGTATACATTGTGGAATGACTAAATCAAACTAATTGACATATGCATTACGTCACTCACATCACTTTTGTGAGGATTTTTTAAGAAATATAACCACAATTATCACACTTAAAAAGAGAACATCTGAAAAATTAACAATAATTCTTTAATATCATCCAACATCCAATAAGCATGCAAATGGTTGCTAAATTCTATCATGAACATCATTCATTTCTTTGAATCATGATCAAAATAAGATCCATATATTATGACTGATATATTTTCTTAAGCCTCTTTCAGTCTATGGGTTCTGCTTTTAATTTTATTTTCTCTGAAAATACATCTGTCAAAAGAACTGGTTTGTCTTTTTTTTATTTTATTTTTTATTTTTTATTTTTTGGATATCACTCCATCACCCAGGCTGGAGTGCAGTGGCACAATCATAGCTCATTGCAGCCTTGAACTTCTGGGCTCAAGCAATCCTCCCTCCTCAGGGTACATGTGCACAGCGTGCAGGTTTGTTACATATGTACACATGTGCCATTAATGTCTATGTGGAAAGCGTTGTGCTATGCACTTTATAGGATTGTTGGGTTTTTTTTTTTTTTATCTTACTCAGAGGTTTCCAACACACTTTATTTTGCAGACCACTGGTTTGTAGCTTTTGAGGACCAACATCTGTATCAATTCCTATAAAATGTCCAATCAAATTCAGTTCCGTAGCAGGCTCTTCCATACTGCACACCATGCTTATGGCTGGAGGTCCAGTTGCACATGCATGAAGGCTGCCCTGCCCGCTGGTTCCTGGAGGAGGGCGCGTCCGAGTTCAAGCCTCTTCCAGGAGCTTGATCTTCCCAGGGGTCACTTCCTTTGGCAAGAAGTCAGTTTACATGTGTGGCTTTGGTGCCTGTGAGCACCAGAGCAGGAAGCACCACAAAAGTGCAGGATGTGCTGCTTTTTCTCTCATGAAGATGGGCACTTGAGGATCCAGTGCCCTTTTGCTTAATGACAGGAATCCCTCCTCATTGCTTAGTAGGTTAAAATATAAGGAAGCCTCCACTTTACGAAACACAGAGAACACCTTTTTAGATTGCCTATTTATTCTAGAACTACAAAATTTAATTCAAGAAAATATAGGTCCCATGAAAGACTTAAAAGTTTTATAAAACTAAAATCTAGTTTTTCCCGATAAATTGCACTTTAGGCAAAACCCTCCCAACGCTTCTAAAATAATACTAAAAGGGGCATCTGATTATACAAGAGCAATTTAAAAAATTAAATATTTATTTGAATAACAAGTTTAAGTTCGAGCTGCAATGTTGGCAATGCAGGTTTTTAACACAGATCACAAAAAGCGTGCACAAAAAAGTACTGGCGCAAAGGACAAAATAATGCTAAGAATTAGGCTAAATAGCTGCTGATTTTAACAAAAGGCCTGAAATCACTATACAAAATATAAAATGTATTAAACACTACCATCCACAGAACAGTCTTTATTATTGATTATATTTAAAAATTATTTGCGTAATTATATATTGAATTGTAAATGAGTATTATACACGAACCTCCATTCGGAAGGCAATTCCTTGTAGCACTATAGAACATCTAATTACATTGCAAAAAGTATCCTTTTTTGCTATCGATAAAACAGTTAATGGTATTACTGTAAATATCAGGAAGGCTACAAAAAAAGAAATAAGATTTCTTTTTTGTCTTCAGAGTGTTTTCCATGCAGTGGAGCACTTGCTGTGTTAAACTGAATGCACTACTGGAGAATGTTCTGGGTCCGAGATGCTCTTGAGAGACAAGACTAAGCTTTTCAAATCAAACACTCAAAGGAATCATGCAACCCTCTTAGGACTGGGATACCGTCATGTGCCACTTACCAATGCTGTCTCTCCAGAAAACCATTCAAGACGCTTAAAAAAAACATCAGACTTCTATGATAAATATACATAAAATGAAGACACCAACTGCTATTTGACACGACTACTGGTAATGTCTGTGCTATGTGAGAGCACCTTTAAAAAGAACATATGCGGCAAGAGCTAAGTGTCTAAAGATTCAAAATGAATCAACAGTATTGGATAACAATCTAATTCTCAACTCAGAAGCCGCCTCAAGATTAGGTGCATCTTCAGTTAATGTAACAGGAAAAGAAGGCAATGGATTTTATTTTATTAATTGTATCCACTTACAAACCGACCTAAGGTCACCCCGATGTGTAGACACAATGAGATTTTTGTTGTTTATAGTCTTTAATTGAAGTGATAAGGGAAATAGATCTATTTAAAAACAAAACCAAACAGCTATTTCTGTCTAGATTAGGAGGTGGCCCCGGGTGTGGGATTCACGTTTTGAGTGGCCACTTGTGGTGCGACCTCGATGATCCGGGGTTTGTCTATGATTCTCGCTGTGCGGTTGCCCTTCTCTACAATCCCAATAATCCATGCTTGGTGGCCTTCACCATATTTGGGGGACTTTATCTCTGCACAGAACCGAGCTGCTTGCTCACGTGGTAAACAGATCAGAAGGCCGGCTGAAGTCTCCGGGCAGGTCCTGTGCATGAGGCCGAACATGTTTCCGCAGGCCTTGCTCACCGCAGTCATCTTGGCCAGCACCGGGAGGTTGTGAATTACAAACGACACCTCGTTCCTCTGCTGCTTGGCCAGGTTCTGCGCATGGCCCAAAATCCTGAAGCCCGTGATGTCAGTGGCGGCGTGGGCATTGAACGTGTGCATGAGTCCTGCAGCTGTCCTGTTGAGCCTCGCCATGTTCATCATCACCTTCTGGTAGGCCAGCTCTACATCTTCTTGGGTGACCACTAGTTTAATCTTATTCCATTTCTCAGGAATATCCAGCCACTGGTGCACAGCCACTGCCATCTGTGTCCCCAGGGGTTTTGTCAACACCAGCACGTCCCCTGGCACTGCATTGTCTGGCATGATAAATTCACTGGGCTGGCAGACAGTGGTAGCGACTCCTCCCAGGACAATCCAGGGGTTTAGTACTGTTTGGCCGCCCGTTACAGATGTTCCTGCTTCCTCAGCTGCGTCCTTAAAACCTTGGATAATCAGAGGCATCACTTTATCCCTTTCCCTGTCGGTCATTTTATTACTGACTCCAAGGAGCATCAGCATATTGTCACATTCCGTGACCCCCATTGCATAGAGGTAACTGAGGACATTGGCACATGCTATCCTGCCCATCATGTAAGGGTCGTCTACGATCGGGTAAATGTAATCTGTGGTTTGAACCAAAGAAAGCCCACCGTGCCTCAAAGGAATGACGCAAGTATCCATTCCAATGCCCAGCCTTGGCGTAACGGCTCCCAGAAACTGCTCATCTTCTTGGAAGTGGTTCTCCTGTAAAGATTCCAGCAATTTTTGCAGGACATCTTGGGGCACTCTGCAGCCTGTGCCCTTCAGTTCAGTGAATCTGGTTAGCTGGAAGCTTTTGTCCAATTCGTAACTTTCCGGGTTAAAGGACTCCCGCATAGACATGGTTCTTGGGCCCCGCTCTCCTCACAGCTCAGCCCCTCCCCTCCCTCTGCGGGTTGGCTGAGTTCTTTACGGATCCACCCGCTCGCTTTGCGCCCTCCGCCTCCTCCCGGATTGTTGGGCTTAATCCTCTCAATGACTCTGTGAAGTAGGTTCTATCATTAGGCCTCTTTTACAGATGAGTGAGTTTATGCTCAGAAAACTTACGAAGTATTCTTGAAAATAAAACTCAACTTGAATATGATTGTGAATATGCTTCTACCTCTAAGTATAAATGTATAGAATATACAGAAAACAGGCATGTCAAACTGCATTATGATGGGATCAGCAAAACCCAGATTCTGTGAAACTCTAAAGAACAGACAAATCACAGCCTGCGCAACATACCGAGACTCTTTCTCTACAAAACAACAACAATGGCTGGGCGCGGTGGCTCATGCTTGTAATCCCAGCACTTTGGGAGGCCGAGGCGGGTGGATCACGAGGTCAGGAGATCGAGACCATGGTGAAACCCCGTCTCTACTAAAAATACAAAAAATTAGCCGGGCGTGGTGGCGGGCGCCTGTAGTCCCAGCTACTCGGAGAGGCTGAGGCAGGAGAATGGCGTGAACCTGGGAGGCGGAGCTTGCAGTGAGCCGAGATTGCGCCACTGCACTCCAGCCAGGGCAACAGAGCGAGACTCCGTCTCAAAAACAACAACAACAACAACAACAAAATTAAAAATTAGCTGGGTGTAATCGTATGTGCCTGTGGTCTAAGGTAATTTGTGTTTTTGTAGTCATCCAGTTTGTTGACACCCAGATGCTTATAAAATTCTCTTACAATCTTTTTCTTAAATATCTGTAAGGTCCATAGTAATCTCTACCTTGTTTCCCCTCATTTTGGTAATTTGAGACTTTATTTCTTGATCAGTCTAGCAAAAGATTCTTAATTTTGTAGAAGGTTTAAAAATTTTTTTGAATTTGCTTACGTTCCGTATTTTTTCTATTCTATGCTTGATTATTCTCACTAGAATATTTGTTATCCTGCTTACCTTAAGTTTAGCTTGTACTTTTTCCAGCATAGTAAGGTGGAAGATGAGGCTATTTATGTAAAATTTTTTCTTTTTAAATATAGTTATTTACTACTCTAAATTTCCATCTATGCAATTCTTTAGTTGCATTTCATACATTTTGATGTATTTTATCTCCATTTTCATTCATATTATTTTTAAATTTCCCTAGTGATTTCTTTAACTCTTTTGGGTTTTTAGAAACTTTTTTTAACTTCCACGTACTCTATTATTTCTCAAATTCTAATTTTCTTGCATTGAGCTCAGATAATTTATTTGTATAACTTCACTCATTTTAAATAAACTGAAAGTAGTTCTGTGGCATGGCATATGCTCTATTCTGGAGAATGCTTCATACGCCCTTGAAAAGAATATTCTGCTGTTGTTGGGTTGAATGTTCTGTAGATGTCTGTTAATGCCAGTTGGTTTATAGTATTATTTTGGTTGTCTAGTCTCATGGTCATTTTGGCTAGATTGTTCTCTTCCTCTATGAAAATGAGTAGAACAATCATTATTGTTTAATTGCTATTTGGCTCGCAATTTTGTCAGGTTCTGTTTTATATATTTTGAGACTCTGCTAGGGGCATGCTTCAGTTATCTAGGCCCAGTGAAACAAAGGACCACAAATTGTATGGCTTTAAACAGCAAAAATTAATTTTCTCACAATTCTGGAGGCTGGAGGCTGAATCACTAATAAATTTCCACCTGATTGCTTCATTATTTTTGACCTTGCTCTGGGCTCCATATTCTTATGATTCTGTCCACACTCTTTTGCAGGAGATATTTTTGAGGCCAGGCTTTGAGGTTTGTTCTATCCCCCCAGTGAGATCTTCTTCTCTTTCCCTTATTATCTTAGACTAGCCATTCCATGGATTAGCCTGCAGCTCTCATGAAACCACCAGGCTCCTCGAAATTGCTTATCCCCGCAATTTCCATTTATTTTTGAGAGCAACCTTGGATTTGAATGTCCTGCCCTCTGTCTCTCCTCTTGGGAGAAATCTCTGAGCCACTGCTCCAGACGTGGGGCAGAGACACTCTCAGCTTCTGCTGGACTGACATTCTTGTTTCATGAGTAAACCACGGGTCTGAGGTGAGAGCTTGATTGTCTTGGTTTGCTCCTGGTGGCATAGAACATTCACCTTATATGCCATCTGGTGCACAAGTGACAGGAACTGCAGCATTTTGACCTTCTATTCTGGAGTTGAGCCTCCTATATCTCCTACATAGGTGGAACTTGAAAGCCAACATGGCCTGTTGGCCAAACTCAACTGCAATTTACCCTCTGCCTATGAAGCTTGTGAGGATGAGAAAGGATGGTGGCCTGACCCTCCTGATTAGAAGCATACCCTGGCTGGAATCTGCAGGTAGAGATAATCTAGTTTTCCTGGCCATACTCACCCAGATTGGAGAGAAGGGGAAGAAAGCAGGCTGTGGCCCAAGCTGCACAAACATTAATTCACACTGAGATGTTCTTGGTTTGATGTTTCCTCATCGGTTTACAAGCTTAAGGCACTTCCAGAAACTTTAATACTTTTAATACACTGTCCACCCACTGTGCTTTTTTTGCTGTGGAGTGAGTATTCAGTGCTACACTTGCCTCAATTCTGAAAGTGGGTCTTTGGATCCAATTGAAAAGTTGTTAAAAAAAAAAATTAAATATTCCTAACCATTATCTTATTCAATGCATAAAATGTTTTTGTAAGTAGCAAAAGGAGAATATTTTCCCACTAATAAATAAAATTATCTAATTTTGCTGCAGTTTTGGTTAGTTTCAGACAAGGACCTTTGAGAATACAAAGTATATTCTCATTGATTTTGCTGCTGAGGTGTGGGTGATGATTTTTCTCTTTTTTTCCTCATATTTCCTCATATTTACTGTTACCTTATAATGTCTTTTAAAGAATAATAGTTAACATTAAGAAAATATATATCTATGTTTCACACTATACAGAATTTTCATCTATTTCTCATAAAATGCTTGCTTAGCAATAGTTACACATAACTTCAGGTTGCAGCCTCAGAAGTCACTGCAACCTGTCTGCAAGGGTGCTCAGGTGGTGAGAAGCCAGCCAAGAGGGACTTGAGAGAAGCAGCCAGTGAAGAGGTGTTCTATGCTACTGGATCCCAGACAAAGGAGCACATGAAGACCAGGAAGGGAAGCTGACTCTCCCACATGTCCCTCTACTGCCATTTATTGTCTAAGCTTAACATCATGCCATTTGAAAATAAATATTTATGATGATTGGCTCCATTATGATAAAGTAGCAACGTAGGTTGGATTTGAAACTCAGAGACAATAAATTATTAACAGGCCCATCTAGTATATAATTCAAATTTTCTTAATTACATGGGCAACTCCAGATGATCATTTCTTGTAGAAAACTACAGTTAATCTTTTCAAATAAACAAGACTTTTCAATGCATGTATGTTTGCTTTTTCCCTGTCACTCCCCTGGGTTTAGTAAACATCCCTCTCCCCTTCCAGACCTCAGGAAGCTCCAATTCCTTCTTCCTCCCCAAGCCCCTCTCTGGTTTCCAAAGCACTCCCCAAATTCAAAAGTAGTCTTAGTAAGATCCAATTCAAATGAGATATGTAAGCAAGATGGGCAAACAGGTAAAACCACTTGGTTGAGAATTGGAAAGATGAATTCCCACCTTCCCTCCACATGTGTTTAACAGGGCACATTTCACATCTAGGTCCATAAAACCCAAATCATGGTATCAAAATGTACAAAAGGTATAGGAATAACTCTTTCACAGTAAGAAATAAATACATCGGTAGTCATTTTATTTTTCTCTCTGCAAGACACACCTGGTATGGGGCTTAAGTCTCTGAGATGTTCCAGGAATCAGGGATTAACATTGATTTTCTTTTTTTTTTTTTTTTTAAAGTACTCATCAAAATCTCTTGTAAATCAGAGGAATTGTCATGCTCAGGATAAACAGTTTGTGGGTGGAAACTGGCTTCAAATACAGGTGTGTTCTCCCTTTGAAGCCAGTGCCCAGGGCCAGGCTTGGTCAGGATGGGTCCTGCAGGTACCCACTGGCCCAGCCTTCACAGGTAACTTCTTCAGCTTACCTCGTAGTTTATCAGACGAGTCTTCTCCCCAGGATCTAGCAACTAGACAGTAAGGACTGATGCAGCAGGGGGTCCAGATGCCTGTTTCTTCCACCAAGGGCCAGCATCCATCCAACGGACTCTCCAACGGAGGGTCTCTCTGCCATACTGATGATTAAATGTTTAATATCGCCTCTACTCTTCCATCCCTACAGCCGTGTTTGTGAGAAGACAGTGCTGTTTTCAGTTCTACCCAAAGTGGTGTCACTAATAAAGTGCCAACACTATAAACATTTACTTAGAACCTACAATTTTCCAAAGACTATTCCCCATCTGTTGGTGATTTTTGTTAAGAATACTCTTAACCACTTTGGGAGGCCGAGGCGGGCGGATCACGAGGTCAGGAGATCGAGACCATCATGGCAAACACAGTGAAACCCCATCTCTATGAAAAATACAAAAAATTAGCCAGGTGAGGTGGCAGGCGCCTGTAGTCCCAGCTACTTGGGAGGCTGAGGCAGGAGAATGGCATGAACCCCGGGGGGTGGAGCCTGCAGTGAGCCGAGATTGCGCCACCGCACTCCAGCCTGGGCAACAGCGAGACTCTGTTTCAAAAAAAAAAAAAAAAAACTCTTAACAGCAAACCAAAAATATTTTTTTCTAACAAGTCAATATCTTGTCTTTAATATCTAGCTATTTGATTAGTGACAGATACAGTATTTTTACCAAAGTGTTCCTACTCTATGACTAATAATTTCTATTATTGCTGTCTTTATTACAAATTGTCTTCAGCTTTTAGATCTCAGTTAACATCTTTTCTGTTACATACTTTGTATTTTAAAGCATATTTTCTGAACCAACTGTCTCAGGCTTTAGAAACCTGTAATAAAGTTTGTGTCATGCTCTTTCCAAATGACAGGGACCACACTCTGTTAACCCTCTTGGCATTTGGCATAATGTCCTTCTTATTTTAAGTGTGCAGTACATACTTTCAAAGTTTTTTTTTTTTTTTTTTTTTTTGTCAATGATAGTATTGAAGAACTTGAAGAGGAGAATGGACTGTGTTAAGGATAAGATAAGCAATTTATTGTTTGTCTTCTAATATATTAACTGCATTTTTTTTTTTTTTTGAGATGGAGTCTCACTTTGTCGCCCAGGCTGGATAGCAGTGGCACGATCTTGGCTCACTGCAACCTGTCTCCCAGGTTCAAGCAATTATCTTGCCTCAGCCTCCTGAGTAGCTGCGATTCCAGGCACATGACACCACATCCAGCTAATTTCTGTATTTTTAATAGAGACAGGATTTCACCATGTTGGCCAGGCTGGTCTTGAACTCCTGACCTCAGGTGATCCACCCGCTTCGGCCTCCCAAACTGCTGAGATTACAGGGGTGAGCCACTGTACCTGGCCTCAATTGCATTTTATGTTTTTCCTCCTGAAAGAGAAAATAAGATGATTTAAAAATTCACAATTAAATTTGTCAATATGATCTCACAAGCAGGAGGTCATATTCTATAAAGTGAGGCCCATGCTGTGTTTCTGGTCCAGCTGCAAAGACAAATGGAAACCGGCTTCCTCTATTCTTAGATGTGCTGTCAAGCAAGGTGGCTCTGTGCTTGTATCATTTCTCCATCATTTGCCTCCTAATGATAACATGACAGCTGTGTGTAAAATGTACTCAGAGTTGATGACCAGTTTTCCAGCTTCTGAGTGTCACTTAGTTTGCTTGTTACATGGATTTGTGACCGTCTTCTTTGCTAATTGATGCAAGAATCCACTATGAAGTTCTTCTACTTTTTTTAACCTGGTGAAAAGGCCAACAAATATTTTAGAGAAGTATTTCAGAGTACGATAAAGAGAGTCATAGTTTTTGTTGCATCTTTAATTCTGAAGTAACGTTTTCCTTTGGGCTGTTGTCCAAATCCTCTTTGATATCTATCATCCTTTATTATGTGTCAGACCTTAAGAAAAGATTCCTGTATAGCAGGAAGTTTCACAGCCTAAACATGGTGATATTGTGTTGATGACAGCAGAGTGACACACTGGGATAGCAAAACACAAGAGCCTTTCTCTTAACTCTGCCTTCCCAAGTCCATGAAGAAACAACATTCAGAAACTTCATGAGTCTGGAGAGAGATCTGTTTGTGAGACTTCAGTTTCTGTAGTTGCATCACAGGAACCCATTTAGATTTAGTTTCTTTAAAATGTGGGAAAAAAACCTTTGTTCTCCTTATGGTTGAGATAATTTTCACTTCTAGTTATTGCTTAAGTGCATTTAGAATGGCCATCTATTTCAGACATTCTTCCTTTCTAAAGGAGTATAGTTTTATCCATTTACTTACCGAAAGTTTCAGATTGATTAGCTGCTATTTAGAGAACATGCTAAGATAACAGGACCTGGAAGGCTGCACTGAAGCCTTAGTCTCTTTATCAGCTTCCTTCTGCTATGCCCTCCTTTCCCAGTCAGCCCTAAATCAGTGCTGCATTGGGTCTACTCTGGGCAAAGTTGCTCCGTATTAGAAATCAGAAACAACACTTTTTCTTTGCTTCCAAGGAGTGTATATGTTACTAGGGGAACAAAGTACTTGAAGAGTTTATACTTAAACGGGGGTGTAGCCAGACTAGGGTAGGGTATCCAAAGAAGATCTCCTAGAGGCATACCAGAGCCAAATTTTGAAAATCAAGAGGTACGCGTTGGGAGAAGAAAAGTAAGATGAAGCTGCATGTCTAACGACAAGGATGCGGAAGAAGAGGCTGCGTCTAATGTCCACCGAAGTCAGGAGTCCAGTTAGGCCACGAGAGGCAGTAAGCACTGTAAGGAGGGTGGCAGTGTTGGGGGCGGATAATGAGATTTGGAGTTTTAATGCAGAATGGAGTAGGAACTGGTAATACGCTGAATCTGCTCACAGAGTAGGAGGAATCAAGAATGAATTGCAGGCTGGGCACAGTGGCTCACGCCTGTAATCCCAGCACTTGGGGAGGCCGAGGCAAGTGGATCACTAAGTCAAGAGATCGAGACCATCCTGGCTAACACAGTGAAACCCTGTCTCTACTAAAAAATACAAAAAATTATCTGGGCATGGTGGCGGGTGCCTATAGTCCCAGCTACTCAGGCTGAGGCAGGAGAATGGCGTGAAACCAGGAGGTGGAGCTTGCAGTAAGCCGAGATCGTGCCACTGCACTCCAGCCTGGGCGACAGAGCGAGACTCCATCTCAAGGAAAAAAAAAAAGCATGAATTGCAGATTCTTGTTTGGGAACCTGAGTGAAAGCTGAGGCATTCACTCAAACGGGGACCCGGAATTTGGTTTGGGGGTGGTTAAGCCCACGTACACTCGATGAGCTTGTGATGCCTGTGCATAACCAAGCAGGCATGATCTGTAGGCTGTGGGACCTGCAAGTGTCGTGGGCTAGAGATACACATGTGAGTTCTTTACATTACATTCCTCAAGACTGTGCCGTCAATTCACAGCAGTTCAATTGTTCAAGCAATATAAGCCAGTCATGTGGCCCAAATTATGCTCTTGGCTGTGCTCTCTGCAGGAATCTGAGACAAGAAGGCCTGAAGGATGCATGGCTTTCAATTCAGCCAGACCTCGCATCACCATTCTTGCTGCTGCACCAACACACGGGTGACTAACTGTCCAGCGTCCTCTGGGAATCTCCTGACTTCACAAAGTTCTGTGCCCAGGAGACCCCCAATCCCGGCAGACTGGAGCGGGGCAGTTGGTTCCCAGTGGGAGTTTAAATTCATGGGGACAGTTGATTGCCAGTGGGAGTGTAAATTCATGTTTTGGTTACATTAGGTACAGCTAGGAGGTGCTGTGTGTGTGTCTGTGTCTGTCTGTGTGTGTGTGTCTGTGTTTTGGGGTGGAGCGGGGAATGGGCTTGCTCCATATTTGCCTCAAATTGGTGACAAATGTGTCCAAGGAATTCGGAATCATTGGCTCCCTCTCTATCACCCCAGGAGAGCTTACCACCATTCATGGTCCTAGCACAACATGTTTGAAAATCTAAGTTCTCCTTTAAATTGTACTTCAGAGGATTGTGAGAAACAGTCTCTGCAACTCCAGAAACAAAAGGAGCTTAAATTGAAAAATCAACGCTATTTAACTAAAATAAAAAGGCTGTTACCACTGTGTCAGTCGTTGCTTCTCTACTGAATTTGTTTCGCAGTCTGCCTTCCTATATCACCTTCTCATTTTGCCTTCAATTTTTTTCACCTGATACTGAGGACTGGGGGATTTTTGTTATTAATCCAATAAACTTTATTGGATTTGTGTTGTTGGATGATATGTTGAAAGATGAATAACCTGTGTGTGTGTGTGCGCGCGCGCGCACGCACGCGTGTTTATTTAAATGTAATTGAGAGTATCAGGATTTAGACTTCTGGAGAAAATACGCAGTTATAATGTTTAACTCAAGAATTTTTCATTGTGCACTTCACATAAAAATACTATTATCTATTTCATTACCAGTTTTCTGATGTTTAATATTCTTGTTAAAATGATTGGAAAAACTGAATTATTTTCAGAATTGTTGGGTTAATGAACGAAAATTAAAGCTGTAGTTAGCAGGTAATGGTTTGCTCTAATATGAATGGGTAACACCTGATAGGATTAATGCCTTATTTGCCAAGAATCACCATGTAAGAACATGAACTTCTAAACCCCAAGCCCTCGAGGCTATGCCTATGTATTGTACTGTCACCTCTAGTGGAATTTGTTTAGAGTCATTGCTGTCAAAAACTGTTGAAATAATTCACCTAAATACAGTTGTTAAGACAACTCATCCATAAGAAGCAATTTGTTCCCAACTGCAAATGAGATTACTTTAGATGGTCTCTGTGATGTGCAGAAACCCTGAAATGAAATATTACACAGATGAAGAGAAGGGACCAAGGAGCTACTTCGACAAGGAGGAGCTCAGGCATTCAGTTTGGGTTGTCGGAATCAGTCTCAGGCAGTCAAACTGATATAAAGCAGAAACCTGCACTAAGCAAAGAGAAGGAAGAGACGTGGAAACTCTCAAGCACAATGAAAGCTAGCCTTTGTACAGAGCTTTGGAAGCATCACACTGCCCTAAATTACTAAACAAAGAGGAGATCATTCTGGCCCCTAATCTTCCTCTTCCACCCTTCTGGTGGGAAGGCAGGCTGCCTAAAGATATTTCATTATACATATCAAATTTTATATTATATATTTACATATTATATATAATATATGTACATCAAATGATACATCTCTGGGCAGGTATCTTTTTAGTGTGGGAGAAAAAAGAACACATGAGGTATGAAAGGGAAAGCATAAATGAGTGAATTACATAAACAAAACTCACTGTGGTAAGATCCCATCCTTTAAGATGGCATTGTGGATCCTGCTCAAATGCTACTGATGGCTGTATCTGTATTATTCGATGCTTTGTTCTTATAATTTGTTTTAATTTTAAAAAGGCTTACCTGGAAAAACTGATATTTCATGTTCATCAGTGAACTCAATTCACTAAGGAATGTATCCTAACATTACCTTCTAATAGATTCCTTCTTTGATATAACCTCTAAAATGGTCTTCTTTTTAAGGCTTTCTTTGTCTTCACTCTATCGCTCACCCTTTTACTTTCCAGAGTCACTGTATCTGGAATTTTTGTCATAAGTAAATTTGTTTAATATTTCTCTGCAGTAAGCTTTAGGAGAATGGGACTTGATGAGAGTGAGAAGCTTTTCTGACCACTTTTTCAGTGTGGAAACCCTGATCATAGCACATGCTCAATAATTATGTTCAATAAACACTTGTGATTGCCTTATTATTTTGAGACAGGGTCTTGATTTGTCACCCAGGCTGGAGTGGTGCAGTGGTTGGATCATGGTGCCATGATTGGTTGGATCACTGCTGCCTCAACCTCCTGGGCTCAAGCCATCTTCCCTCCTTAGCCTCTGGAGTAGCTGAGACTACAGGCACATGCCTCATCATACCTGGGCATTTTTATTTTATTTCTGATAGAGACAGGGTCTTGCTGTGTTGCCCAGGCTGGTCTGGAGCTCTTGAACTCCGGGGTAATCCTCCTGCCTTGGCCTCCCAAAGTGTGTGACTGACTGAATGAGGAGTGCAGAATTCACTTAATTCCATTTCTTCCCTGCCCTCCCCCGCACCACCCCCCCGCCGGCACTGCTGCATTGGTTAACAGAAAGCTTAGCTCTCAATTCAGTACCCAAATATAATACGTTACTGTAGATCTTAGTTGTATGGGTTCTTATATTGGCCCTTTCCTCTCCGTGACTTAATTTTAAGTTTTATATTAGCACAATCTGGTTGGAAGAATATTAAGAATTCTTCCTCTCACATCCACCACCCTTACTCACAGGTAGAGTATGTTTATCCCTCTTGTAAATGAAAGCAAAATGAAAATACAATACTTGCTTTCAACTTGTGAAGAGACCACTGTTTTTTTTTCTTTCTGTTAAATGTTTGACACTTATTAAAACTCTCTGATGTGTTATACACTGGATACGGTGCAAGACAGTGGATACTGCATCAAAGTACTAATTTTTTTTTTCTTAGGAGACTGAGTCTCACTCTGTCACCAGGCTGGAGTGCAGTGGTGCGATCTGGGCTGCAACCTCTGCCTCCCAGGTTCAAGTGATTCCCCTGCCTCAGCCTCCCAAGTAGCTAGTACTACAGGCCTGCACAACCACACCCAGATAATTTTTGTAAATTTTGTATTTTTAGTAGAGACGGGGTTTCACCATGTTGGCCAAGATGGTCTCCATTTCTTGACCTGGTGATCCGCCCTCCTCAGCCTTCCAAAGTTCTGGGATTACAGGTGTGAGCCACCACGCCTGGCTGCTAAATATCTTTAAAAAACCAAACGACATATATTCTGAGTTGCAGCAAATAGTGCACTGCTTTCTCCCATGTTGTGTGCTCCTGGAGATCAGACACTGTCTCTTTGCCTTCATCTTAGTCTCCCTCACATATAGGTACTCAGTAACTTTTTAATTGTTGCCCAGTTCTGTTTTAACTCTACGTTTATCAACCATTTTGGGGTTGTAATTTGGAAAACAATAGACAAAGAAGTGCTGGTGTACAGGATAAATTAAACAGAAACGAAACAGGACGAGGGAGTCCTTGGTCTGGGGGAAAATTGGAACCCAGTCATCAAGGATAGGGCACCCAGGCCACAGCAGAAGAGATGGCTGGGACAGGGCCAGTGAAAGGCAGAATCTGGAAAAACAGGCAAGAAAAAGAGCAAAATTGAGCATCATTGAGCATCTTCTATGTATTGGGCATGGTGCCCAGGTTTTATACATAGGTTATGGAGGTTGAGATTTCTAAGTAAAGAAACTGGGTGATGATGAAGTCATTTACCGAGATAGGGAATGTAGAAGGGGAAGTTTGCAGGGCTCAATTATGTAAAAATGCCCAAACGTAGCTGTTCCCAACAGCTTGCCACCATTGTTTCTCTTTCTCTTTCTCCACCCCACCCTATTCTTCCATTTCTTCCCCATACTCCCTCTCTCTCCCTCTCTTCCCATCCTGTTCCTCTCATGCTGATTATGTTCATGATTTATGTGGATTGCTCCAAGATGTATTCTGGCCACAGCAATGAATATTGATTGCCTCTATTATGGGAATGGCTAAATAATTAGATGAGTCCATTGGGATCCAACTTCCTGTGACTCATAGACACAGCCTAAAGACAAAAAATCACAAGTAACTCAGTTCATATTACACTAAAGGATGATGGTTTTAATAACTGAATTATCAACAAAAATTGGGGAAAAATATGAACTTCTACACAGCTATTCTAAACATAGCCACAGCATCTCTTATGTTATACACCAGAATCATTCTGGAAAAAATGAGAGGGGGAGGCTTAAAACCAATGAAGACAGATGCTCATTTGAGTCTTTTCATCTCCTCCAGGTAAAACATTTCTGAGTTTCCTTTCAATAGTTTCAACCTGAGTGTGAATAAGCCTAGATATTTTAATTATTCTGAGAAAATAGAAGTAAAACTGTATTGTAGAAGAATGTACTTGCTTTTGAGTGATCTGTATAGCAAAATACTTGCAAAGTCTGAATAGACTTCATTAGCTTGTTTTATTTTTTGCAAATCTCTTAAGCTATTCAATCTCCTTAGAAACAGGTTTATAGCATCCTTTTGTGGGCCTTTTACTCAAGAACCATAAATTAGGCTAAACGTACACAAGTAATAAATAATATTGACTACTATCCACTTGTACCTTAGGATCCAGAAGAGAAACAGGTATACTGGTAATTTATCTGGAAATTTTGAACTTAATAGATGAAATATGTGTGCATGTGTATGTTTACTCTGAATAAGAGAATTGGATACACATCAGAAAGATGGAGAAATTACCTTTTACACTGTCCCAGAATTTGGTTTCTGTCTCCTTCTGCAGATGACATCATTTAAAGCCTTAAACATGGTTGTCATTATGTCACTCAAAAATTCAAAAGTGAAATTAAGATGAAATGAGCAATGTGAAAAAAGATGTATGACCTTTCCTATTGAGAAAAAAGTTGGATGTTGACATACGTTGGTGAATAAATTATATTTTCCCACCATTACGTTTATTAATTGATACTAAGACTTTAAAATTGCACAATACAGGAAAGGAAAAATGTTAGATTTCAAAGGATGTTCCAATGATTTGAATGTTATATGTAAACTTACGTACTAATCTGAACTCAAAATGACTGAGCTTCCTTTCTGCTGTTATCTGAGAAATTATTTAATGGAAAATAGCTCCAGAATGAAAATTTCTTCCAGTCTGGATCAGGGCACACAGGTTTACTGAAAGTAGGAGCTGGCCAAGTGGCATATTTTATTCCCTGTTAATTGAGTTACTGCAAATGCTTTTTAAATTAAAAATCCTCCTAGATCAGCAAACAAAATGTACCCTTTTTTGTATTATAACTATATTTGGGAAATGCTTTGTTAAATGGGATTTTGAGTCTTTCACCTGAATAAAGATGAACAATATTTTAAATGTTAAAAAACTTTTAAAAATAGATATTATGGTTATATCTTCACCTTTAGGTGATACGAGTGACATACATTGGTAAAAGTGAGAACTAGGAAGAGATGGAGAACACAGAGAAGGGAACAGAATTCCCACTGGACAGTTAAGCTTAGGGGTGATACTCCAGGAAACCTTGTGCGGAAACAGTTTGCTTTTTCAATTTTACCACCTGCTCCTGCCAAAAATTTCCAAGATCCTTTTTGGTAATATTAGAATTGTCTTTTAAATAATATGGTGACTGTGGTAATTGTCTTCGTTTCCATGAAAGATGAGTGATTCAACAGTAAAATTGTACATTAGTCGAGCATCCTCTACTTAGACTTTTTTTTTTTTTACCTTTATCCCTTAAATCTTTGAAACGTTATGACTTCTTAGTTGTGTTCATTGTCTTCTCCTTTTATAACACTTGATACATAACTGCAAAAGAGTGTTAAATCTTAATTTGGAGACTTAATTTTGATTTTATTAACTATGAGTGCAGTTTCTAAAACAAGAGGTCACAGGAGAATGTGGAAACCATTCCTTCCTTTTTGGTAAACCTGTCGACTTTGAACAAGCTGAGTCAAGTGGAAAGTATTATGTGAAAATGTTTTCTTTTAACAGAGCATGGGTATTTGTACTGTTACTCTGTTTTCTTATCTGTACTGTGAGGGATTTGGATTACAGCCCCTCCGAGGAACATCCAGATCTTAGATTTAAGGATTTTATTTACTATCTGTGAGTAATATAAATTCTACTCCTTCCTCTGGGTCCAGAAAAATGCCATCCACTTCAGGCTTCCTTTCCCAATCATTCAAGGAGCTGAAAAGGATTTCTATTTCCTCTTAACTTGTATAGCATTTTGAATGACCACATTCTGATAATTCATTGTAATAACAATGATCACGGTCTGCCTCAATCTTTCATTTACTTTAGTTGTATCTAACATGCTATAACATAACCATCCATCAGGCAAGAACTTTGTCATGTATATTTGTGTTTTCCCTTATCCATAATAATTGGGAAATAACATGAGATCAATAATTTATTAAAATATTGTTTGTCTTGAACGTTCTCTTTTCAAATGTACATTTAAAGTAAGTATCTTTTCGCAAAGAAACACTATTATAACTGAGGTTAGGCTCCCAGACCTGACACAGGCTGATGATCCTTTTGGTTAACTCCACAATCCCTTCCACGCAACCCTTTCTTACCACTCCACCCCATCATCTCCTGCTGTTCTCGTAGGGCCAATCTTTTTTTTTTTTTAAATAGGGTCTCAGCCAGGCGCAATGGCTCACGCCTGTAATCTCAGAACATTGGAAGGCCAAGGCGGGTGGATCACAAGGTCAGGAGTTCAAGACCAGTCTGGCCAAGATGGAGAAACCTCGTCTCTATTAAAAATGAAAAATAAAAAAAAGTTGGGCATGGTGGTGGGCACGTGTAATCCCAGCTACTCAGGAGACTGAGGCAGAGAATGGCTTGAACCTAGGAGGCAGAGGTTGGCAGTGAGCTGAGATCGCGCTGCTGTACTGCAGCCTGGGTGACAGAATGAGACTCCATCTTCCCCACAACAAAACAAAACAAAACAAAACAGAACCAGGATCTCATTCTGCTGCCCAGGCTGGAGTGCAGTGGCCTGATCACGGATCCCTGTAGCCTCAGTCTCCCAAGTTCAGGTGATCCTTCCACCTCAGCCTCCTGAGTAGCTGGAACTACAGGTGTGCACCACTGCTGACAGCTACTTTTGTTTGTTTTTATGGAGTTGGGGTTCTGCCATGTTACCCAGGCTGGTTTCAAACTCCTGGGCTCAAGCGATCCACCCACCTTGGGCTCCCAAAGAAGCAGGATTACAGGCATGAGCCACCACTCCCAGCCGAGGCCACTCTTCAAGTGATCTTCTGTCCCAAAGGTATCCTAGAAAGAGATGATTGTGGAAAAAACAAAATATCTTTTGTTTCTTTTGATGCCTCATTTATGAAGTATGGGTTTCAGTTCAAAACTCAGGTATGTAACGAATGAAACAACAACAAAATCACAACTTGCTCTCTACAGTGAACACAGGGCCCTTCAGCCTGTGAAACAGCTTCCCCTCCTCTTCTTGGGCTGTGTCAGGTTCCTAAGAGTTGGCACGGAGTCAGGGTGCTGCCAGGGAAGAGGCACTGACATAGTTGCCATCCTTTCATCTACCTCAACACCTGAAGACTTTCTCTCTGACCAGCTGATAGGCCCAGGTCATGTCCCTGCATCCACGCTCTCTCCTCTTGTGCCCTACTCCAGCGGGAGTACACTTCTGCATTGAAGATGTTAATTACTAAGTAGGCAATTTAAACATTCTTGTTAATCATCTATTTCTGACACATTTCTGTGATTTCTTAGTGTGGATTCTCAGTACAATCTATTATTGGATACTCAATGCAATGTTACGCCCCCAAATAGAAATTCCTTTCAAGTTGTGGGAAAGTGAGAATGTAATGTTCTCTAGTGGCTTCAATAACCTTACTTTCCTAGGAATACATGCCTGGCCCAGTTCGACTCTGAACACACAGTTCTTTCTTAAACACCAGCATATTATTTCAATTCATTGAAGCCACTTTTATCACACAAGATACCCAAATGAAAACAAAACCAATGAAGTATAAAATTGGCTTTATGAAAGCAAAGACTTTGACTTTCTTAAGTGACTCACTGGAGGGTATAAATTTTGAAAGACTATTTGGTGCAAATAAATAGTTTTAGAATTATCCAAAAGCATAGAATTTGTTCAGCTCCTCAAATGAGATATTAAGGAAAAGACTTCATACAATTCTGAAGTGTACAGAAAATGGTTGATTTAATGAGGCAGATATAACTAACGGAATGTCATAGGTAATGACAGAACATATGGCTAGAAAGAGAACAAGAGAAAAATAATGCTCCAACAATGAAGATAGTAGTCTTAACCAGGATTCTGCACATTAAAAAAAAAAGAGGTGTCAGATTCTTCTAGCGCTATCACCCAACCTTAAAACAATATTGTGTCTACTATCCAGTCATACTTTTTTGTTGTTCACAGAAGTAACATGTTAAACATGTAATTTTGTATGAGTGCATAAATGTGCAGTGGCTTCAATATGAGTATAGGTTTTCATTTTAACACCTGAAAACCAAATGCAAGAGAAGGGAAATAACATTTCTTTAACACAGTGGAAATTTCCCAGTTATTTTATGTAAATGAAGAAGAGAGCAAATATCTAAGACCTGGAGAAGATCAGAGTCTGAACAATGAATTACTTTGGTGGGAGCAGGAGTCCTCTTGGTTGTCATTTGCACCTGAACGCTTGTGGCTGAGGTCACAAGCATCTGATTATCTGGAATGATATGTTCTTAGTCAAATCAGGGAAAATTGGGTAGACATATTTATATCGTTTTACCTCATTTTCCTTCATGCACCTGTGCTTAGAGTGATCCTGCTTTTTGATATTTTCAACATGTCATCACAATTACAATCATGCCCTTAATGATAATAACCATGTTTATAGACAGCATCTATCCCTTGGTGCAGAATGCTCAGCATTTCATGTTCTGGAGCTGCTTTAATTCTTAGAAAACACTATTGTTCTCCATGGCTACAAAAATTTGTCTGTAAAAATATATCATAATTGAATGTGACTGCTTATGTCTTCCTCGGGTGGTTTTCTCACATGCTATTGATCTAAAAGTTGTCCATATTTGAGCACCACATTCAGCATGACCTACTCCAAGAACCTCTGCTTTTGTTTTGTTTTGTTTTGTTTTTGAGATGGAGTCTCACTCTGTAGCCCAGGCTTGAGTGCAGAGGCGTGATCTCAGTTCACTGCAACTTCCACCTCCCAGGTTCAAGCAATTCTCCCACCTCAGCCTCCCAAGTAGCTGGGATTACAGGTGTGCAGCACCATGCCTGGCTAGTTTTTGTATTTTTAGTAGGCACAGGGTTTTGCCATGTTGGCCATACTGGTCTCAAATTCCTGACCTCAAGTGATCCACCTGCCTCGACCTCCCAAAGACCTGGGGTTACAGGCATGAGCCACTGTGCCAGGCCACCTCTATCTTACTTTCTCAAAGATAGTATGCTTTCCTTCCTTAGCCTCTCATCATTCTTATTCCATTTGTATATTTTCACCTCATATCACAGGTGATTATATCACACACATATATATGCATGTATATATACACATTTATGAAGACTCTTGTAGATATCATGAACTGAAAACATAGTTGAGTGTTTTCATATGTCAACATTTTTAACCAGAAGTTTGTAACACTGTTATCAACATATAAGGGATTTTCTGGACATGACACCGATCACACTTGGTAGATACATGATTTGTTTATAGTTGATAAAACTGTTCATATTTTGGATAATCTTTAGCCAACTGCTGTGAGAATCTTGTTCAGAATTGCAGGATTGAATGGTATAAATGCTATTTAACTGCACGTGAACTGCACAGCTGTTCCAGTAAATTCTTGGCATCACCTGAAACTGTCATGTCTTTGTGAAATTTTCTTTATATTTTAAGCAAATGCATATTCTTCATATGTGTTTAGCCACACATGGCTGACATTTCTGTTGTGATATTCTATGCTATATTCTTGTGCTAATATATGTGGCATATAAAGAAACACGTAAGATAAAAAGATAAACCCTGACTGCATCATACAATTCTATGTGGTTGAAAAATGAATACTGATTGTTGCAATTTTCTTGGAATTGTGTTTTGTTGCCTTTGTTAGCAAAGCCATTGTTTCAAAGACCAGTGTGTATGCATATTGTTGGTAGACTTTGTCTAAAATAAATTAAGTTTATTTTCTAGTGAATACAAAACTTTTGCAAAGAAAGATTGATGCTAATGACTTGACATTAACCATCTTAAAACACATTTATTACAAATACAAATTGAACACCTCTTGTATACTCAGTAATGTATCCCTGTAAGAATTCTAACACTTAAAAGGAGGAATAAGATACTGTTGCTATACCAGCTACCACTTTTTACAGCCCTTTTATATTCAGAAAGTAAAGGCAGATACCACCTCTGACTCTTTTCAAATAATTGTATATTCTAAATTGCAATCAAAATCTTAAAAGTAGATAGTGTTTTCGGGAGATGGAAGAGTTAAAGCAATGACACTATTTTGGAGATATCTGTGGTGCTGCAGATACATTACATTGAGGGAGAACTATCATTTATGTTTATATAAACATATACATCTGTTCACTGAAAACAAGCAATCACATTAATTTACAGTCCCATCTCAAATCATGTAAATAAAGGCAACTTACATATTTCAGTTTTAGAAATCAAATTTTAAAAATTGTAAGTTATCATAGGCCATTACCACCTTTGGATTATACACAAACATAAAATATTCACTGATTCTGATATCAAAAAACATACATTTTGGGGAATTACCTTTTCAGAGACATTGAATAAGGGAAGGTCAACCAATTTTTAAAAATATTCTGGAATCCACAGCAATTCAGAGGGCTTGCTTCTGTTTTTCTAGCCAATTTGGGGAAGAGCTATAAGTGAAACAAGATCTCCTTAGTTGCATATGGTTTGAGAGGTTCTCTAGGTAAACAGACATAAGGAATAACATCTTTTATATACATAACAGATGTAATATGCTTGTAGATAAGCATGTAAGTACATGTATTTATAAAACTGGGCTATATATGTTCATATATACAGTAGGGACTAGAAAGGTGTAGGCTTTGTTAACGGTAGAAATCTTTAGGCAAACGTGTGGGAATGGGATAGACTTGGAAGGAGAACTTCCACCTTATACTTTGTATACATTTGTTTTCTAAGTTTTAATAATTTTTTTACTGCTATAAAAACAATTTTAAAGATTTATAAACAGCCATCACTGCACTGTATATGATATCATGTCTGCTGTCAGGAGATTGACACCTTTCCTGCATTTGAAGCTGTGTTTCAGATGTTTTTGCTGAATCAGGACAGGAGATAAGAGTGGGAGGAGATAAGCATTTAGTCACGTTTCTACAACTCAAACTCTGAGCAGTTTTGAAACAAAATGGGTTTCCAGACCTCTTAGAAAAAAGGGGTACATAGAAATGACTCAGGGCAAATTTACTTTTTATTATTTGGTTTTCAGAACATTTGGCTCCTGAGTTTCTCAGTACAATGGTATGTAAGAAGGTGATAAGATTTATAAATGAATTTCTTAAAATTGTAGCAGCATACTTTAAAATAACTCAGATCTTTCTTGAATTTTCATTCACTCTTTTATTACTCACTTAAACTTCAGTGTCTGATTGAACTTTATTATTTGATTTATCTTGTGATACACCCAAGATTAGTCAGTCAAATGGATTGCAATGCAATATTTAAAACTTTTCATTTATCTCCTGTACCTCAAACGTTTTAGTTGGCATTTGAAAGACACCTGTAGATATTTTAGAAAAAAATGTGATTTTTCTGTGAAACAAATACCTAGGTGATGAAGAATTTCAGCGTTATCAAATATATTCAACATAAAATGTTTGCATAAATGAAATATGTATTGAATTGCTTCTATGTTTTGCACATGAAAATTGAAAGTTATTTATAATGCATTCTGTCTCTGTAAAGTAACTTATGTCTAACTCATAATAAAACATTTAACATTGATTTCATTTTAAGAAAGTAATCTTAAAGATGACTTCTGAGGCTGGGTGAGGTGGCTCATGCCTGCAATTACAGCACTTTGGGAGGCTCAGACTCCTTTGGGAGGATTGCCTGGGGCCAGCTGTTTAAAACCAGCCTAGACTGCAGAGTGAGACCTCCCTCTCTACCCAAAAAAAAAAAAAAAAAAAAGCTGAGTGTAGTGCTCAGGCCTGGAGTCCCAGCTACTCAAGAGGCTGAGGTGGGAGGATTGCTTGAGCCCAGGAGGTTGAGACTGCAGTAAACCAAGGTTGTACCACCGCACTCTAGCTTAGGTGACAGAGGCCCTATCTCTTAAAAAAAATTAAAAAATAACTTTTGATTAACGAGTCAAATTATTAGAAAAAAAGTATATTTTAAAATGATAATAGATGCATATATTTTCATTAATATTTTTAAATTATTATTATTATTTTGAGATGGAGTCTCACTCTGTCATCTAGGCTGGAGTGCAGTGGCGTGATCTTGGCTCACTGCAACCTCCGCCTCCCAGGTTCGAGTGATTCTCATGCTTCAGCCTCCCAAGTAGCTGGGACTATAGGCATGCACCACCACCCCCAGCTAAGTTTTTGTATTTTTAGTAGAGGGGAGGTTTCGGCATGTTAGCAAGGCTGGTCCCGAACTCCTGACCTCAGGTGATCCGCTCGCACTGGCGTCCCAAAATGCTGGGATTACAGGCATGAACAACCACACCCGGACAGAATTACTTAATTGGTAAAATAATACATTCACATGATAAAATTCTCAAGCAGCACAAATGTATGCATTCAATTTTTCTCCCCTATCATTGCATGCTACTACCTATCTTTCCAGAGAAAATGCTAAAGTTGCTTTTGCATCTTCCAAAATTATATATAGATATGTATGTCAGCAATGTTATCTGTACATGTCTTTTATATGCATAAAAATTATAGAGGGAAATGAGAACAGTTGCTGAGATATATTTTTTTGTGAGTCAATAACAAGATGAACAATCATTTTGTGCTGGGGGAAAAGGGATAATTAGTTATAGGTGTGAGTGAGAGCAATCCTCTGTGACTCCTTATTCATTGTATAATTGGTAAATATGTAATGATTTATTTACGTTCTTCCCAGTTAATAGACTTTCCAGCTGATTCCATTTTTCTGGTTATAGTACCAGTGCTGTGAGCATCTTATATACAATATGTATATGTGCATGTACACAGGTAGCGTATATTTCAAAAGTTAGGTTGCTGGATCAAAAGATTTCTACATTATTAATCTAGAATGAAAAGTCCAAATTAGCAAGAAATTTACACCAAAACTGCAATTTTAAGAGAATGAGTGCCTCTTTTCCAATATCTTCATCAAAACAGTGTTTTAAACTGTTGATCACTGCTATTTTAGATATATTAAGCTTCTTAACTCTTATGAAAATTAAGTGTATAGCCCCGATGTCTAGGCTGGTGAAGCATGCAGGCCAGGATCTTAATTCATGTGTGGAAACTGTAAACATATATTGTTACTCCTTATTAAGCTTTTGTTAACTGTTGTGTACTTGATTCTCTTTTGGGATCTCATTACACCATCCTATCTTTCGAAGTTACCTTCTGTATTAGTGCCTTTAATTTTCACACCTGAATTTACATCTCTTCTCAAAGTCACTATTTGTAGGCTTAGGATTCTCCATTAGTAACACAAAACTGATTTATGTTCTCTATTTACTTGTTTCAAAACCGAACTAAATTTAAACCCTGCCTTTAATAAGCACACATTTTCATAGTATGCACTTCTACCAACTTCTATTTTGCCTTACAATGCTGTTTTACTTTACCTTAAAACAAATATGTAAGTATGTTTATAATAAAGAAATATATATTTTAAGCAGATAGTAAACTCATACTTCAAATATACATTTTCAAAGGTATGCGTATATGTATATAGCTATCTCAGCTTGTTCATCAAATGGAAGAAAGGAAAACAGAATGTTAGGAAAAAGATGAAAATCATTGCATTATTAAATATTAAGTAATAAACCTACATGAAATAAGTTAGTAACCCACAAAGTTGTATACTAATATTTCACAATTTCTTTAATTTGGAATAATTATATTTAACATATTGATTACCAAGGTAATTTTGGCAGCAGTAAAAGTCATTTTCAATTTAGTAGTTGTTTAATTTGTTTAATAAAAGCAATATATTTCATATAAAGTATTTCAAATAAATGAAATTTGCAATATGTTTAATAAAATGGCTAATTTACTTAATTGAAATAATCCTTACCACAGCAGTAATAAGGTGACATAGATGATTAATTGATTTGATTGATTAGTGTGAACCATATAATACAGATGAAATAGGATGGAGCCAATAAGACCTATATCAGCTAAGATTACTAAAAAGAATATCGTTTATAATTCAGTTCTGAAATGAAAATTTGCCCCAAATGTCTAGGACTGATGAAGCTCCCATGACTTCATATTAATTCATTTATGGAATCTTACACCATATATTGTTACTTATGCATACTTAAACTCTGTTGGTCTTTGCTCATCTAATGCTTTCAAGGGAATGTAATATAGATTCAGATAATACACCTTTTAATTTTGAGAATTAGATCTTGAATAATAAGCAAATCTTTTGATCCTTCAAACTTGTGACTCAGGGCAGATTATTTGGTCTTATTTGTAGCCAGATATTTGCAGGTAACTGTAGGTAATCTCAATTGAGTATTAAGGCCACAAGAATTGGCATAAGTGGCTCTATCTCCAGACATCCAAGTAAATACTACTCCAGGGGATAATGCAGGTATAAAATAATAGGAGCATGATTCTGTACAGTGTGACTCTGCAGGGCTCCCCAAACTCCAGTCAGCTGAGAGATGGAAAGTAAAACATGTGAACGGAGTGGGACTTCCCGCTGCATCTTCCTACAGCCAGGTGCTGTCGAACTGAAGCGTTGGTCCATTGCCACCTGTGCCAGTTAACACTCAGCGTCATGTGGATGGGTGGAGTTTAAGTATCCACCAACTTCAACTATATTTATAATTAAGCTGCATGCTCCAGTGAGAAAGGGGTGATGCAGGACAGAGTCCAGAGACTGGAGATTTGGTGCTGCTTCAGACACCACCTCCATGAGCATTTAGGAAAGTCCCAGGTCTCTAAAACCTTAAAGAACTGCACTCTAAAAACAAGATGGCTTGGGGTGAGATTATTTCAGGAGTCTCTTGCAGATCTGTCTCAATGTTGATGAGTTTTTTAAGAAGTCAGCAATATCTAAATCAACAAGCACACTCAATTCTTTTTCGAGTGCAGCATAGTGTGCTAGAAAGAGCAGGAACTTGGAAGCCAAACAAGCTGAGTGTGAATATTGGCTGTTCCTTCATAGCTAAGAGGCTTGGAACTATTCCGTGCCCCCTTTTAAATGCAGATCAGATCACTTCATTGGGTTTCTGTGAAAATTTATGAGAAAATATATGGAAAACACTTAGAGAATTAGTTTAAGCAGGTTGATGTCCAAGCCTGACAGCCGGCTTCTCAGGTGAGGCCACTTGAATTCTACACCAGTGAAGCAGGTGAACTAGGGGCAGACCTGCACCATTTCACAGACAAGTCCATCAACCAAACATGGCCCGTGAAGGTCCCATAGAGATAGAACTCAAAGATCTCTCTCTCTTCACACCACAAACACGGAACTCATTGGCAGCCTAAGCAAGTATATAAGATAGTAGAATCTTACTCTATGCTAAAGGTCTTATAAATATTAGGTTAAAATGTAAGAACTCCTTTGTGTAACTCTGGGATCTGGAAAGGCTTGGTGAACAGAGGCTGATAGAATATGAAATAAAAACATTTTAACCCTGATAGTCTGTCTGCTCAAGATATCTGCAGAAACTGTAATATAAATATGAAAGAAATTACAAAAATACATATGTGGCTATGTTATAAAAATCTTGAGAGGAAACTTTTCATGTAATTAACTTTGGGTGAATGTTTCTGATTTTATGGGTAATCATGACTAGAAAATGTGGCTCACTTTTCTAGTCATGATTATAATAAGTTGTTCACATACAAGGATTTTAGAGATACTTTAAGATGTATTTCCTTTTTAAAACAAGCTTATATTTTTTCTCTCAAACTAAACAATCATATCAGTTACTTAAAAGGAAGTTTAATTTTCTCTACTGCCTAATTTCAGAAACAGTTCTTCAATTTGATATCTTGGTCAGTCATTGATTTGATTTGTTGAGACAGCAAAGTTTTGCTTTGTTTTGTTGGATTGGATTTGCCATTTCTAAAATGCCCCTAAAAGAATTCTTCTGGGTAGCAACTGTAGGATTCATTTTTCGGTAATTTGTTCTTCCATAGCATGTCCCATTAAATTACCTTGAGGAAAAAGCACTGAGTCTCAATCTCAGGGTTAGAGAGAATCAGGATAGTGCTAGAAAGCTGAACAAGAAATTCAAATTGCAGCACTCTACACTATAGGTAAGATTTGGAAGCAACCTAAATGTCCATCAGCAGATGAATGGATAAAGAAAATGTGGTACTGAAACACAATGGAGTACTCTTCAGCCATAAAAAGGATGAGATTCAGTCATTTGCACCAACATGGCTAGAACTGGAGATCATTGTTAAATGAAATAAGGCAGGCACTGAAAGACAAACATCACATGATCACGTATTTGTGGGATCTAAAAATCAAAACAATTAAACTCATGGACATAGGGAGTAGGACGGTTACCAGGAGCTTTGTAGGGTAGTAGAGTGTAGGAAGGAGGTAGAGATTGTTAATGGATTAAAAAAAAAATAGAAGAATGAATAAGACCTATTTGCTTACACAACAGGATGGATATAGTCAACAATAACTTGTCAATTTTAAAATAACTTGCAGTGTAATTAAATGGTTTGTTACTCAAAGGATAAATGTTTGAGAGGAGAGATATCCCTCACCCTGACGTGACTATTATGCATTGCATGCCTGAGTCAAAACATGCCATGTACCCCACAAATATACACACCTACTCTATACACACAAAAATTAAAATAGACTCAAGAAGCACATGTTTGGTGTATAAATCAGGCAAATAATCTCTGCAAGGAGGAGAGATTGACAGTATCATTTTATAGTGACTAAAATAAGATGAAAAAACACCACAATGCAAGGTGGATATTACAAATATTTTTATTTAAATATGAACTAATTTTCTCCTACAGTAAGTTAATATGAGGCATAAGAAGCCTAAAGCCAGTGTCTGTAAGATGAGACACTGAAATCTAATTCTCTCAAGATCTATGACTTCTATTTTTTATCCTGAAATGAAGAATATATTTAGCTTACTTGGACATGTTGGTTTTATTCTTGAAACTTGGAATTATAAGGTCTGTGAATGATCTTGATTGGATCTTATATTTTAACAAGCTGCTGCATATGAAGTTAATTCAATATGTTTGTGACAGAAAAAAGGTAGATGGTGATGTGTGGATGTAAAGGCTAAGAATGTAGATTTTGGTTAAAATTCTAATTATTTTCCATCAAATCTACATTTGACACACCCTGTACTCTCAGGGTCACACAGTCCTAATACTTGTGAGATGAGCTGTGGAGTCACGCACTCTGCCCTGAAGGTGTTCGGGACACGGTCTGTCTTATATTGTCTTGTTTAGCTGTCAAAGGTATGGTACTTTTTATTGTAGCCACATGGCCAAGACGGCTCTCGAGGCAGCCACAGCCCCACACAGAGGCACCTCCACTTGCTTGTCAATAACAACTGGGGTGACCTCGCAGGAAATCACGTTCCCCCAGGGAGGCAATAGGCCAGCTTCCACCACTCACTCCTGTGCCGTGAAGAGCAGATTCCATGATTTTCAGAAGGGAGCATGACGGCCATAGGAAAATGTTTTGAATGCTGAAGGAGGCAGGCAGTAAGGATTCAGTTTGCCTGGACAAATCATACCATAACAGGTCTTCCAAAGATTTTCTGTGGAAACTGGTGATAAGTTTAACAAAACTAGGCAAACTCCAGGTCTGCATGGTGACTTCTTTGGAGTGATACCACACTGCAGGAACTCTGAGTTTTGTCCTAATAATTAAATAAGGCCTCAAAACTCAATCCTGCATTTTACCTGCGTCAGATTTGGCTATGGAACAATCATTTGTGAACAGTAGGTGGATTAAGAAAGTACTTATAAAACATACATTTTTTTCAAGGTTTACTTTTCCAAAGATCAGAATAGCTGATGCACTTGTGTATCAATTTATATTCCCTATTGAAATTGTTATATTTATAAAAATAATATATTACTGATACTTTAAAATACAGTTTATTCTTGTTTTTAGCATCTACTGTTAATGGCTTACATTTCTATTACACCGATATATTACATAGAAACTATATTAGACATTCAACAGTATTGGCTTCTTAAATGTCTCCAAGAGTAGATAAAAGTATGAAAAATATTGATTAGATTATATCATTTTTTCTATAGGAAATAAGTAGTTTTAACATCTGTTGTCACTTTTTGTCGTGGAGTCACGTGACGACAAAACCCAGTATTTTCTTGAGGAAAAAGATGCAGTTTGTTCCAGCGGTTGCCCAGGAGACAGCTATGCGTGGCTGAGCCCTGGAGAAGTGGAGCTTGATGGGCAGTGCAGGGTCTGGAGTGAGGAAAGAGTGTGTATTTGTCATTCAGTCTAAGAGTTAAGTCCCAAAATCACTGGCTAAGCACTGTCAGAGGCATGAAGACATTTATTACTCTTTGTTCCTATCCAATCAAAAAGTAAATCAGGTTTACGATATGTCTTCTCAATTGTTACTTCATCTTTAATTGGGTGGAAATGTTGGATTAGCTTCAGTGACTATATCATGAGCTTCCTCCTCCTTCTGTTTTAGTCAATGTTGGGCTGCTCTTAAGTGCATCATCACACAATTTTACTGGGTTTTCTTTTTGTTGTTTCTTTCCTTCTGTTAGAGTGTGGGGACTTCATAGGATGGGTCACAAGGCATAGGGCTGAGTTCAAAAAGTGGCTTGTGCTGCCAAACATTCAGATTTAGTGTTCTTAGATCCAGTTAGTTAGTTACAGACAGTCTCACGCTGTTGCCCAGGCTGGAGTGCAATGGTGCGATCTCAGCTCACTGCAACCTGCATCTCCAAGGTTCAAGCAATTCTCCTGCCTCAGCCTCCTGAGTAGTTTTTACAGCCACACCCTACGGGATTAGCTGGGATTACAGGTGCACACTACCATGCCTGGATAACTTTTGCATTTTTAGTAGAGACAGGTTTTCGCCATGTTGGCCAAGCTGGTCTCAAACTCCTGACCTCAAGTGATCTGCCCACTTCAGCCTCCCAAAGTGCTGGGATCACAGGTGTGAGCCACAGTGCCCAGCCCCTAGATCCAGATATTTAAAATTCCTTGTCTTTTCTTTGAAAAGAATTGAAGCTGTTAATCTTGAGACTGAAGAGAAAATCACTTCCTGGAGCCTACAGTGAATGAACATCAGTTCCACAAGTTTCCCCCCTTTTTTGCTGTTTTCCTATCCTGACTTTTGTAGGATTGTCAAAGAAATGGGGCTGTGCCGTGTGCTTTACATTTCAGTCTTTTTTCCCGTTTTTCCAGATTCGTTAAAAGTATCTTGCAAAGGACAGAGGTAAATACACGCAAATTTTAAACTCCATCTATAAATTCATAAAGGTGTAGGTAATAAAGGTCTTTTTCGATCAAAAGATGGGAATTTTACATATTCACATGCCAGGTGAATGACTGCAAATGGTAAAGTTGTAGCTCTTTCAGACAAGGGCAGATTTGAGCATAAAGAAAATTGGCTTTATCAAATTTGCTGTTTCCCATTTTAAGGGCGCTTTTCATCTCTGTTGCAGCACTTGTCTGTTTCCACAGAGGTTGTTCTTGCCGGCAGGGGGAGCTGGGGCTGCCCTGGGAATGAGGGAGCCACTTGGCCGAGCTTGCAGACAGCCAGTGCCTTGACCTCGCAGGGAATTGCCTCTAATGTGCCCTATTCCTGGTTCAAAGGTTGATACTTTTAGTACAAATTTATGTAATGATCTCATTTCAATGATATTATGAGTTGTATACAATAGCAGTCCCCAACCTTTCTGGTGCCAGGGACCAGTTTTGTGGAAGACAATTTTTCTACGGACCAGGGTGTGGGAGCAAATGGTTTTGGGGTCATTCAAATGTAGTCCATTTATGATGCACTTTATTTCTATTATTATTGTAATACACAATGAAATAGTTATAGAACTCGCCATAATGTAGAATCAGTGGGAGCTCTAAGCTTTTTTCTGCGACTGGTCAGTCCCATCTGGAGGTGATAGGAGACAATGACAGATCATCAGACATTGGATAGTTACGAGTGTGCAACCTCGATCCCTCATATATGTAGTTCACAACAATGTTTACGCTCCTGTGCGAATCCAATGCTGCTACTGATCTGACAGGAGGTGGAGCTCAGCTGGTCACGTGAGCCATGGGGAGCAGCTGTAAAAACAACACAGCACAGCATCTCTTGCTTCTGCTGCTCACCCCCGATAGGCAGCCGCATTCCGTGGCTCGGGGTTGGAGACCCTTGGTATACAACAAAGTGCTAAAGAAATCTAAATTGTTGGTTAGTTTCTAATCCATAACCAAAATTACTGCTTGGCTTCATATATTTTTATTTCCTCTATGGCCCTGTTTTGAAATCTCCTGTGAGCTTTCAGGAGTTAAAAGCACAGGCTCTGGAGAGAGACACCAGGGTTTGAATCTTGCCTCTAGTGCTCTCCACCTGCATGGTCTTAGGTCAGTTATTAAGGATCTCTGAGGCTTCGTTTCCTCACCTGCAAAAGGAGTACGCTTTACTCCCTGTCGTTAAGTCATAAGGGTATTTTATGGATGTTGTGAGAATACGGTGTTTTCACACTCCGAGCATTGACCAGCAGTTAGTAGACACTCTAGGGAAGTAGCTGATACTTGAGTTTTTGTGGCATTAGTCCGTTTCTTTTCACCAGGCCCCAAATCTAGGAAACCAACACAACGGGAAACCTGCCTTGCCGTAGGTTAATCACTAAGGTCATAGCCAGGGAAGGGGATTCTACAAGCAGTCCTTTGAATAAGTTACTTAAGCCTCCTGGTCTCTGGGCTCTTGCCTGACAAAAGCTACAACTGGAAAACAGTTAAGTTCCTGTGTGAGTTTACTGTTTTCTCATAACCCGTTTGACAAAATTTTTAAATTCAAATTTTACTTTTTCAAACTTCTCAATATAATTGCCGATCATGTTTTTGTAATCCATGTATGCTTTAGCGAGGATTTATTTTATATAATCACCATTTTTAAGTCAATAGCCAATATTTCTGCATTCTAATCCTGTCTCTTTTAGTGTGTGAGCACTAGCAAATCTCTTTACACATTTTTACAGGCCTTTTGAGAATACATTGACAAATATAATGAAGTGCATAAATGTAAGTTATTGCTGTGGCTTTTAAAACAGTACTGTGTTTATTTGAAGTAATTCCCTTTTACCCAATTGTTACATATCATTCACATATTTTAATAGTATATATAATAAGTTTTATTAATTCCACCAAGAAAATAGCAGGCCCCCATTTCCTAGTACCTTCTCTTGGATGTGTATGTTGTCAACTTATTAAGCATTTGCTACATTTCTAATACATGCCATGTTACTGAAGTTTGGCTTCAAAATAGTTAGAACAACAACTGATTACCATGGTCTTAATTCTATTGTCAGGATTTAGGATTCTTTTGTTTCATTCCTCTATCTTTTTCTCCTTTCCAGTTAGCCTCTGTTTTTTGTTTATTTTTTTCTTTTGGTTTTGGTTTTTGCCAGACAAAGTGGTAGCTTCAGAGCGAAGTTTTGAAATGGGGCTGGGGCTGGTGTAGATGATCAGGGTCGGGTGTTATAAAGTGTAACTGAGTAGCAATCAGTCTCTACTTGGTCTCTCCACTTTCTTGTCTCGGCCCTCCTCTCATGAGTGTGTGCTCGTGTGCTCACTTGCTCTCCTCTCACCTTGTTTGTCCTTCAATCTGAGTTTGTGCATAATGTTCTAAGTGCAATGAATTCCTCCCAACTCTTGGTTTCAATTTTATAGATGTTAGGTTCACCATTAAGAAAATCACAGTGTAAAAATATATTTTGTGAGATATGATGCAATTTGCATATTATTATTTAACATCTTTGAGCCATTTCACTATTTTTTTTATGTTGTTGAAATAATGAAAACAGACCTGGAATAAACTCTAGGGGTCACTACTTACTCCCCTCCCTTGCCTATGAGCAAATCAGTTAGAGCCTCCCGTCTTTTTCTACAGCCATGTGGTCTATTTAAGATTAAATATATTAATACTAATGATCAGAGGAGAAAATAAAATGGAAACTCCATGAGCTACTCTGAAGAAGCACAAGTCTTATCCAAAGTCTTTCCATAGAAAAGTGGCATATCTGAGGGAGAAAAGATTGAAAAGACATCTTGATATAAAAATTCTAGTAGTGAATTTTGCACTCAAGATAATTTATGGATCCTTATCATTCAGGAGAAGCTGGTGCTGATCACACAGAAGGCATAAGAGTGGAGGGGAAAACACTGGAGTAAAGTATTTGCAATGACAATTGAAAGGAAAAATGCTGTTACTGTTTTAATGTCATTTGTAAATGGTTTTATTGTCATAAATATACGTCATGTGGATGCTATTTCATGCTTGGGGGCAAAATCTGTTTAGATTTTTGTTTCCAATAGTCTATTACACTGTAATTATAAAATAACTTGCCCAAAATAACTTGGTGCATTGATTTAAAAAAAGAGGATCAGTGGAATTCTTGACAAATTTGTCTAGAATGCAATTTGGGGAAAATTTATTTTCTTCCCCAGAGGAACTTTTATTAGAGAGTAGTGTTTAGCAGATGTAATTTCTTAGGAGGAAATTTCTATTTAGTGCAAACTATGATATACCATGTCTATTAAATCACCATAACCAAATGAAATTCCTCTCAGGGTCCTGGGAGAAGGTAGACTATGTCATAACCATGAGGTAAACAACGATATATTTAAATAAACTGATAAGCCTTTAATGGTGTAAGCCTCCTTAGGGAGGAAAACTATCAGTTAAAGCAATATGCAGTGGTTTAATTGCAATATTTTTTCAGCACCAAAACATAAGATGTGATTTTAGAAAAATTTCTTCTCCAAGCCAGTATTCATGGCATGAGAAACCTGGGGCCTAACTCCTGAGATAAAGGGGCACCTTGCTTAGGAAAGCACACGTAGGATAGATTCTGACATAGATTTGCTTTGTGGAATCAGTACAGTTAGCTTTATTTATAAACCTCACTTCTGAGATTTAAACATTAATTTTTGTTTCTGCTTTTATACTTCCTGGTTGATCCTGAAAACTCAGGCAGTCAATTTCAGTTCAGGGGGAAGGCAGTTAAGGAGATCTCATCTTCCAGCTCAGCTTTGAGTGGATTCTCTCCTTTGCTTCTTCTCTGTTTCATTCCCTGATGGGAGACCACTGATTTGATCCCCAAGTCTTGGCCAAAAATGTAGGATTCCCTCATTCCATAGAACTTAACTGAATGGGCGTGGATTTCTTCCTGAGCCAGTGAGATCCTGGCTCTGATGGGAGGGGATTGCTGGGATATTTCAACAAATATGGGTGGAGCATTTCCATGCCCCAGGCATTCTAGAATCTCAGCATATGGCTGTGGGTTACAGGGGACCCACTTCTGCCCTCATGGAGCTCCTGTTCCTTTGGGATATTGGGGTCCAACTCTTGGAGTATCTAGCATGAAGGGCCCTCCTCTGTGCATTCGTTTCTCTCTCTGGTCTAGCCTCTAAACTTTGACTTTCTTTGCCTCCTAAATCAATATGTACCAAGTCCTTCTGTAATGAGTCTTATGCTTTTACAATTTTCTGATCCAACTTGAATTCTACAAATTATATAAGCTAATCTCTGTTTCCCAATTGACAGAAGGAATTGCCAAAGAACCAAACTGAGCCACTGTTTACAAAACATTTTGGTGTGAAAGGAGGATGCTTTTTCTTTGTCCGATATATTTTGTATATGCAGATGTGTGTGTATAAAATATATGTGTATATGTATGTATACACACACATACACACGTAAAGCTCTTGAAGAGCAATGAAACCAAAATGATGAGAAATTACAGTATTCTCTTCAACAAGAAGTAATAGGACTGTTGAAATCTCATGATGTTTTTAAAATACAACCAGATATTCGTGTAAGGCAGGCATGATCCTTTTAGAATTCTATCCAATTCTATAAATATATATAATATATATAATCCAATTATATATTTTTATATAAATTTTATATAAAATATATCAGTCTTCATAGAAAAAAAACTTACCAGTAGTAATCATTTTATGATGTACATATATACTGAGACATTGTGTTGTACACTGTAAATATGTAAAACTCTTATTTTAAAAAATACACAAAATAAGGCCTGGCACAGTGGCTTATGCCTATATTCCCAGCACTTTGGGAGGATGAGGCAGGTGGATCACCTTAAGTCAGGAATTTGAGACCAGCCTGGCCAAATGGTGAAACCCAGTCTCTATTAAAAATACAAAAATTAGCCAGATGTGATGGTGGTGCCGGTAATCCCAGCTACTCAGGAGGCTGAGGCAGGAGAATCCTTGAACCTGGGAGGTGGAGGTTGCCGTGAGCTGAGATCATGCCACTGCACTCCAGCCTGGGTGACAGAGCTAGACTCCATCTCAATAAATAAATAAATAATACACAAAATAACCAAATTTAAAATGAACCCTGAATTATTAATATGTCATTATCAATTATTTTAATAAGCCCTAAAAGTTCTGTAGTTTGTGTGTTTCCTAAAGGAACTTGAACACATCTAGTATTACTGAAAGTGTCATAAGGAAAGTTGCAAATTTTTTATAGGAAAATACATGTTTACATATTTCTGTGTCTATACCTGCTCTGACATGTAGAGAGATATACACATATGCCAGGCAGGCAGACCTTTTATTCCAGAAATTAATGTGAAAAACCATTTCCGTATTGCATTAGCAAATCATTTAGGTATTCCTATTGAACTACTGCTTACAAGGAAGATAAAAAGCTACCTAGAATTACTTTTAATCCCTAGTAGATACTAGATGATAGAGAAAGATGTTGGGACTCCTTAGATGCGAAGTAGCTGTCTTGCTATAAGCTGTCCTGATTTTCTTTGTATCAAGTTGATACTTTCCTAGTTGTCTTGTGTTTAGAATGTGTGGTTCAGTGGATACAGTACAAGTGAACATGGATTTGCTTTTTCTTTTAAGTGAAGCCAGATTCAAATAGATGTGATGGGTGCTTTGGAGAGGAGGAAAACAGGCATCAGAGACGTATCACATTCACTCTTGATATTGTGTAATACAAAAACAAGACATTTAACCTTAATGTCTTAACAATAGCAATGAAAGGCTCCAAGTACAGTAGCTACTTGGAAAATCTTTACTACAGGGCCAATCAGGTGTCACAGCAAGGAGTCAGAAAAACATTTGAAAACCTAACTTTAAATAAAGTGCCTTAAATAAAGGGCAGTCTGTGCCCTAGAAACATTATATTAAGTAGTGATCCCTGAGTTTAAAATTCAACAAGGTTTTAAGAAAAAGAATTATTCAATAGCTTAAACATGCATATATTTGTATGTGTTATACATTGTGATAAAAATCTATAATTGAAGTTTATATTGGGAGATTTATATACTTTATATAAATGGTTTCAAATTAGTGATATGCTGAATAGAACACAAAAATAAATAAATTTAATAGGTACTATTTTCTGAGGCCAAAAGTTAAGGTACAAAAATAATGTAATTATTACATGGAATTTACATAATTTTTACTTTGGGTCTCTCTCCAAATGACGGCAGAAATTTTAATCTGGTAAAATGTATATATACTCATGTGATTCGCTGTGTGTGTTTGAGAGTGTGCGTGTGTGTGTGTGTGTGTGTATTTGATTCAGTCTTTTCTGAACCTCGCCTGCTTGATTCCATCTTCTCTGGATGGTATCTAAGTCCAAGAGAGTTCTATGACCCCAAGGTACTAGGGGTTGATAAAGCACCTGGTTCCAGATCACCCTCTGCCATGTCCTGACACAGTTTTACATGTAACTCATTGCTTCCAGTATTTTGTCACCAGCACCAAGACCTGCTCACCAAGGCCACATAATTCAAGTGATCTCTTGTACTGAGGACCATGCAGGGCACCGTGTGTGCCTCTCTTGGGCTCAGGAATTGTTAGGTGGTCCCTGCACACCCATCTGACTTCTCCATTGTGTAGATTCCGTCCTCACCACCCCTACCTGGTAGGAGATGCTTTCCATAAGGATGGTGACCTCCCAGGAGCCACAGCCACCTGTGCTCTTAGATCTCCCAAGCTCTCTGGGGCGGTTCTGTCTACAGCAGTTCTCACAGGGACATGATCACTGATCACTTCTTGCTATCTGAATTGTCCGCATCCCTAGACCAGGCAAGCCTTATCGAGTGACCGAATACTTCTATCATAATTTCTCTTCTGTATAAAAAGCTGAAACACCTGACATCTGATACTAATACCCCTTCCCACTTTTAAATTCTGCTATATATAGTACATAATATAGTATACTATGTATTATATAATATTATATACTATATTACTATATTATATAATAAAATCATATTTTTATTGTATGGTAATATAAAATATTACTATATTACTATATTGTATAATATATAGTAATATAGTAATATAAAATATTACTATATTATATAATAAAAATATTACTATATTTAATAAAATATTACTATAAAATATGAATAACAAAATATTACTATATTAGTATATTATATAGTAAACAACATAATTTATAGTATATATACTATGCTGTACATAAATACTGTGTATATATACTACACTATAGTAAATATACTATAAATACAGTATAAAATACTACATACAGTCTTTATAAAATATATAAAAAGTTTGCTATATATGTCATATAAACTATAGTACGTATGTTTACTATATATAGTATATAAGTCTACTATATATGCTCTATATAGTATATAAGTTTAATATATAGTATATACAGTATATAAAAAGGTTTACTAGATATACTACATATAAAATATATAAAAAGGATTTTCAAAATTATATACTATATACTACATAATAAAAAAAATCTTTTTATACCTACAACAAATTTTGGATGAATTCTAGAACAGAATTTGGAATAACTTAAGTTATTTTACTGAAAAACTAGTCCAATAACTATAGATATAAGGCTTCTGAATTTACAGATTCCAGTCTATTTCCTGATTACCTAGCGTCTGTATATGCCATCTGGAAATTAATGTCAGTCTGTCTGTCACATCCATAGGCGATAAGATTTTTTTTATTTCAAAATAATTATGGACAATTTTCCTTTAGTAAAATTTCATAATCCCTTGGAGGTTTGGAAAACACATTTTAAAATGTTTTAATGTATACCTCTTTAATTTTGGGCTATGTCTACCTCTCTAAAATGAAGATACTTTAGTATGCTTGTAGTTTTGGTAAAACACTAAAAAATTACGATAGGGAGTAACATATGTCATATTTTGTTGAAATATTCAAAGTTTATCAATAACTTTATGTATACTAAAATATTCCCATGCTACCTTGGACCATCAAATATGAATGACAAAAGGAAGACTTTCTACTGCAAGACACCTGTGTGGATTATTGGGATTTACTTCAAAATCCATTTTACTTCAAAATGCTTCACAATTTACTATGTGTTGAAAATAAGCTAGTTGCTTATAAGAAGCAGGGATTCCTCAAAGTGAGGCAGAGAAGAATAAAATGTGTTGCAAGGGCCCTCATGGAAAGGATGCTCACAGAAGTACTTTAGTATCTTCAGGAGCACATTTGTGAGTCACCAAGGAGTGAGTCTTGCCAGCTCCTCATAAGATTCCTCACTCTCAGCCAGTGTGGAGTAAATGGCTGTAAACATTTAATCACAAAGTTAGCTCCTGAAAGCTCTTTTTGATTAGTTGGATCCACTCATCCTTCCACATCCCTGTCAACTAATGTTGGACTCCATTTTTTTTTTTTTGCACACAAATAAGAATGAATCCATTTCATTCCAGCCATTTGAAATCAGATCACATGCATGTATTTTCCCTACATACGTCAATATTAAATTACCCCAAACTTCTGAACAGTAGTCTCATTACACTGGTTTTAAAAATCCCCTAATATTTTGTTCCTACTTCCTGAACTAATATCATTTGACCACACCCCTTCATAATCACGATTCTTTATAAAACTTAATAATTAAAAGGGACATGAAATTGTATTTAAAGTGCTATCACATTATTTTGTACCTAACTTATGCGAATATATATGTAAACCTTCAAGATGGGCAATTACTAAATGAAATTATCCTCAATAGTTTTTGTTCAACTTGCTTTTAGAACTTAATGTTTTGTTATTAAATAGCATTGTTTTGGTTACTAGATTATTTTAATCTTAATATAGGCCAGATGGCAGTTACGTGTTTTGTTTTTAAAGGAAATGTCAAACTTCTCCAGAAGTTTTCTGTTTTCTACAGAAAATGGCTGTACCATTTTATATTTCCACCGGCAGTATAAGAGCAATCAATTTTCTCCACATTCTAGCCAGCATGTGATGTTGTCATTATTTATTTTTATTTCATCCATTCTCATAGGCTGAAATATCATTTATGGTATTTCTCTGTGGTTTTAATTTGCGTTCCTCCAATGTCTATTGATGTAGAGTAAATATTCATGTGCTTGTTTGCCGTCTGGATGTCCTTTAGGTCACGTGACTCTTATGCTTGTTGCCTATTTTCTAATTGGATTGTTTGTTTTTTGCTGTTGAGTCTTGAGAGTTCATTGTATATTCTAGACACTTGTCTTTTGTCAGATACCTGGCTTGCAAATGTGCTCACCCAGTCTGCAGCATACACTTTCATTCTCTTAATAGGGTCTTTTGCAGCCAAAGTTTTTAATTTTTATGAAATCCAATTTATTAACTTTTCTTTTTCTAGGTTGTAATTTTGGTGTTATAGAAACTCTGTCTAGCCCTAGACTCAGAAGACTTTCCCCTATTTTTTTCCTAAGAGTCTAATTGCTTTACATTTTACATTCATATTTGTAATCCACATTGAGGTAATTTTTATATGAGGTGTTAAACTTAGGTCTAGGCTCTTTTACTATTTCCTATGGACATCCAATTGATCCATCATAATTTGTTGATGTATTCTATGCAGTTTCTTTTGAATCTGTTGAAAATAAGTTGGAGATATTTATTTCTGGGTTCTTTGCTCTGATCCATTGACATATGGGTTTATTTCTTTGCCAATCTGCCGATACCAAATAGTCTTAATTGTTGTAGATATAAAATAAGTCTTGAAATCAGGTGAAATATTTTTCCTACTTTATTCTTCTCTCGCAAAATGTTTGAGCCATTTTTTTTTTTTGCCTTCCCATAAAAATTTTAGAAAGATCTTGCTATATCTCCAAAAATTCTTGCTGGGATTTTGGTAGAAATTGTGTAAAACCTGTGTATCAATTTGGAAGTAACCTATATCTTTACATTATTGAGTTTTCCATTCTATTAACATGGTATATCTCTCCATTTATTTAGCATTTCTTTGAATTTTTTCTTCAGTGTTGTGTACTTTTTTCTGTATATACTCTTGGGCATATCTTATTGTATTTATACAGAAGCTTTTCTTTTTTTGAGCTACTGTGATTGATGTATTTCAGATTTTGATGTCAACGTGTTCATTGCTAGTATGTAGAACTACAACAGATTTTTGTATGTTCATTGTGTGCCTTGCACATTTGATGATATCAGTTACTAGCTCTACTAATTTTCTTGTAGATTCCTTGGCATTTTCTATAAAGTTCATCATGCCATCTTCAAATAGTGGTAATTTTTTTTTTTTTTTTTTTTTGAGACGGAGTCTTGCTCTGTCTCCCAGGCTGGAGTGCAGTGGTGCAATCTTGGCTCACTGCAAGCTCCACCTCCCGGGTTCACGCCATTCTCTTGCCTCAGCCTCTCCGAGTAGCTGGGACTACAGGCGCCCGCCACCACGCCCAGCTAATTTTTTTTGTATTTTTAGTAGAGACGGGGTTTCACAGTGGTCTCGATCTCCTGACCTCGTGATCCGCCCGCCTTGGCCTCCCAAAGTGCTGGGATTACAAGCGTGAGCCACCGCGCCCGGCCGTGGTAATTTTATTTATTCCTTTCTGACCCGTATGCGTATATTTTCTTTTCCTGTATTATTGTATTTGCAGGATCTTCCAGCACAGTATTGAAAAAGAATGTTCAAAGCAGATATTTCTTGACTTGTTCCCAGTCTTATGCAGAAGTATTCAGTTTTTAACCACTAAGTAAAATGTTATCTTTAGGCTTTATTTGTAGAGATATTCTTTGTCAAGTTGGAGAAGATTCCTTCCAATTATATTTTACTGAGAACTTTTCTCATGATTCAATGATTATTATTGTCAAATGCTTTTTTCTACATAGATTACTATGATCTTGTGATTTTACTTTGTTAGCCCATTAATATTGCAGATTATGTTGATTAATTTTCAAAGATTGGACTTTTCTTACATTCCTGTAATAAACACCGTTTGATCATCGTGTATAATTCTTATCTTGCCTACTTCTATTTTCTCTTACTTGGTTAAGGATTTTTTGCATCTATCTGCATGAGAGATACTGTTTTATTTTTTTATGTGTTTATCTGGTTTTGATATTAGAGTGTCTTAGTCTACTTAGGCTGCCATAACAAACTGCTGTAAATTACAGGGATTAAGAAATACAAGTTTATTTTTTCACAGTTCTGGAGACTGAAAGTCTGAGATCAGGGTCCAGAATAGTCAGTTCCTGGTGAGGGCTCTCTTCCTGACTTGTAGACAGCAGCCTTCCTGTTCCATGCTCACATGGTCTTTTCTCAGTATGTGTCCAGGGAGAAAGTATCCTTCTCTTTTCCTATTTTACTGAATGCTAATCCTATGGGATCAGAGTCCTAATTCTTTGACATCATTTAACTGTAATTACCTCTGTAAAGCCCCATTTCCAAACCTAGTTATGTTAGGGCTTCAATATATGAACTGCTGGGAGTAACGTATTTTAGCCCATAAGGGAAAGGGTAGTGTCAATGCCACAAAATTACTAGAAAAGCATTCCATCCACTTATACTTTCTGGAAGAGACTGTGTAGAATTAGTGTTAATTCTTTAAAGTGTGTACAACTGGTGTTAATTATTTAAAGGTAGAATTCTCTAGTAGGAACATTTGGAACTGGAAATTTATTTGGGGAAGTTTTAATAGCTATAGGGTAATTCACATTATGTATTTTTTCATTGGTTAGTTATAATAGTTTATTTTTTTGAGCTAGTGACCCATATTGTCTCAGTTGCCAATTTTACATATGTAGTTTCTGTAGTAACTTCTATTATCTTTTTGGTGAATTCTGAGTTCATAGTAATATTTGATGTTTAATGACTAACAGTGACTATTTGTACCTTCTGAAACTCCCAATTAGTCGGTCTTTTTCAATTTTAATGATTTTTTTCCAAAGAATTTGCTCTTTGTTTCATTATTTGTTCTTTTTTCTTTCAATTTTATTGATTTCTGTACTTTTCTTGTTTTTTGCTTTCTGTTTGCTTTAGTTTTTTTTTTTCTTTTATAGTTCTTGCAATGAGAATTTGGATTAGGGATTCGGGAGCTTTTCTAAGTTGCGTTTTTAGTGCAACTAATTACCTTCTCAGCACTGCTTAGCTGAGTCTTACAAAGTTTAATATGTTGTATTTTATATTTTCATTCAGTTTATATTTTTATTTTCCTTGAGGCTTCCTCTTTGATCCCTGGATTATTTAGAAGTGTATTGTTTATTTTCCAAGTAATTAGATATTTTTCTGTCATTTTTATCTTACTGATTTCTAATTTGATTCCACTGTGTGGTCAGAGAACACACACTATATGATTTCAGTTATTTTAAATGTGTTGAGGTTTGTTTTATGGCCTCAAATATGGTTTATCTTGGTATATGTTCTATGGGCACCTGAAAGAGATGTGTACTCTGTTCTTGTTGGGTAAAGTGTTCTATAAATATTGATTAAATACTGTTATACAGGGTTGATGAGTTCTGTATTCTTGCTGGTCTGCAGTCACAGAAGAATTTAAACTCACTTTTTTTTCCCTTTCTTAAAGCAATGTTTGCTTCACTGACTTGTCTTCTGTATTGTGTTCGATAACATATAAGCCACAAAGCAGTGTCTGCTGGTATGACAGTGGTTTCTTTTTCCATTCATCAGTCATTTACTCCTTCATGTGAATGCACCATCTGGAAGTTGTTTGGATTGGCATCCAATGGGAAAAAATGAACAAATGAGTCTCTTTAAGAGGATTGAATTAAAAAATAAAAGCAGACAGCAGATACTGCAGTTTACAAAGATGAATACAATTTGAGAGTTGGTGAAGCTCCCTGTGAATTGTACCAGATAAGAAAGGTGATAAACCAAAAGACAGGGAGGGAGGAGGGCTCCTAGGAGGGTGAAAGAGGACAGACCAGCCTTCACAGCACAGGAGTTTGTGGATTTTGTAACATAAAAAATAAGCTACTTACCAGAATGTGGGTATTCTCAGCATTCTTATGTTGGGAGTCCTATTGTGGATCACAGAGCTGTGTCAGTATTGGTTTGCCCTCTAGACAGCTCACAGCCTATTGCATGGGGCCTTTGCCATCCTGATCATCTCACTCACTTTTCCTAAGAGCACAGCTTGGAATCCAACTGAAACACAGATTGTTTCACGACCAACTCGGTGGTTTTGCAATACTTTCATGTTTTAGTGCACCGATGTTTATACACACATGCACACGCTTTGCCTGTCATATTTTTTATTAGAAAAAAATTAAAAATATTGAATTAGGAAAAATAGATAATGCATGCTGGGCTTAATACCGACGTGATGGGTTGAGAGGTGCAGCAAACCACCATGACACACCTTCATCTACATAATAAACCTGCACATATAGCACCTGTACCCCAGAACTTAAAAATTCAAATAAAAAAAGTAGTTGGCAGTGGATTATTGCCATCCAAAACCAAGGAGCATTTAAGACAATGGCATATTATATAAGTAAGTATTTTGAAGAAGAAATTTTCTCAAGTTATTTAAATAAACAAATTCTGATGTTTGAAAATATTTAATTTCAAATACCTACCAACCAAAGCCGTGTGTACGGATTATCTAAGTGTTTAATGCCATATTTCAAGTGAATATACCACTGTTGAAGTTATTCAGTGACTTCATCAAATAAGCTTTTTTTGACAAATTCATGCTTTTAACTCTCTTCGTGTCTTGTCTTTTAAATTTAGATTATTGGGATTTCAGCTGCCCTCCTCTATAGTGAGTACACGATCTATCCTCACTCTGTGGTTCACGACAGACTTCGCTGTGAGTGCCCAAAGTTTCAAAGCATTATACGAAGGTAGGAGATTTGTTGTGTTTTGCGCACGCATTCACTGTCCAAATGATCTAATACATGCTACTCTGGATTAACAATGAAAAACTAGGCTGCTATGTCACAGGTCATTTCATGGTGTAGACATTTGGCTTCTGTGTAATATATTGGGCATTGGATAACACTGTTATAATCGCCAAACTTTCCAGCCCAAAACATGTTCACAATTTTTTTCTTATCACTAGAAGTTTTCTTGTTTGGGTTTTCTTTTTGTTAACTTGTAGCGAATAAGTTTTGAGAAGTTTGAGTCTAAACTAATAGCCCTCTTATGCGGTAAAGAGTTCATTTTTAATGCAGAAGAGTTTTATTAAATTTTTGGTTGGACAGTTATACTGATAGTGCTTGAGTAAAGGAAATTTCATTAAATGAGCTTTTGTTGTCAAAGCTGAAATTTTTGAGAGAAAATTAATTTGCTTTTACTGTTGTTTGATCATGCAAGGCATAGAGACTTTATTTGTTTTCATGTCTTCAGATTTTGTGCCTAGATACCTTTGGGGTATTGCTATCATTATTAAAATGGCTTTTGGCAGAAATTTTTTTTAAATGCAGAGATAGAACTTTGGAAAAGGAAAATATCATTTCAAGTATTAGGTTTTAAGAAATTGAACTAGTTAATACTTTAAAGGCTGATGTGTGTCTACTTTAGTTTTGTTTTGCATGGAGATTTTAAATTGTCTTTTACGTGTAATACAAGAGCTACTGTCTGTAACACAAACTCTGGAGTCTGTAAACTTAAAAAGCAATCTGTGGTTAGAGGTAGAAACCAATTCCTATTTACAACACACACTGTTTACTTGGGATGTGGTTGTCTACTAAGTCACAGATTATATATTCTTATTGGGAATACTTTGCATTTAGGCAAAAATCGTATTTTGTGGGAAGTTAAAATCTACATGTGGTTTGTGCAAATGAGTGGCTGTAGTGAAATTATCAGAAAATAAAAGTGTAGAAGGTTCTCTTTGCAGAGACATAGGAATGGACTGACTTATCCTTTCACTTAAAGTTACGTGTGGAATAATACTGAGAATGGTGTGCGAGTCTGCCTCTAAATGTCTTTGAGGCCACTGCATTTGTGCATAAGCCAGCGTCAGTGGCTAGAAAGGGTCTATCACCTCTAAGTGTATTACTATCAAGGAATAAGTTAATCTTTGGAAAGCAACAGGCTAATTTAAGATCTATGGATGTTACTAGCTTTCAGGTTTGATTATATCAATGTACCACTTCATACAAACCCTAAATTCACATAATTTCATTTCTTGCAGAATATTACAAAAGCATCTCTAAAGCAATCCATACCAGCTATATGCCAAGTATATTTTGTCCTGTTAACATACAATATTTGTTCAGAAAATAGATAATGCTTCCACATTTTAGAAAACTTGGCATTTTTTCTCCCTTCCTGATAAAGTTGATAGTTGAAAACGAGGTCTTGCTAGGTTCCCAAAATTAATGTTGTGAAAACTCCATTGCTGTTGAGAAATTACCATATGAATAATTCTATCGAATATTTTTGGGCTATTGCTGGCTTTACTGGTGGTCATGATGATATAATAAAGAAGATAGGGCAAGATTGTCTATGTTGGAAAAATATTTCTGTGTTACTCCAAAAGATCAACTGGAAAACTTCCTAGAAAATGGAAGAGGGCCATAAGTTAAGTTACCTATATTTATTTTTTAATGTGGCTATGTAGAAAATGTTTTTGTGATATTTCGATTTGAAATGGTGATATTATAGTCTGATGTTTACAAGTAAAGACAAACCTATATTTAAAAGAAAACCTGTTAAAAAGGTGCTTTGTTGGCTAAACCAAAATTGTATCCAGTATTTAGTATCTGTGTGTTTAAAACTATTTATCAGTTAGCTTCAAGTTCTCCTGCAAAAATGAGTGTGTATTATTTGGAGAAAAAATATCAACTATAGTCTTAAGTGGAAGAGTAAAGATAAGATAATCTAGAGTAGAGGAGAGCTTTTATAGCAATATTTATTACAAGTACCAAATACTTTACCCATAAACTTTAGACAACTATTACTTACCAAGGCAATGTCATGGGAAAAGGTGAGAATTTATAAAGAGTGCATAAAATAAGCAAATACACCTATTCATACATGTATATATGTATGTATATAAAGCAGAATCAATGACAATAATTAGAAAAATATCTCAAGTTGATTTAGAATCACAAAATTCTCTTTCTGATATCTCAGATTTCCTCTTTTCCCATTAGCTTTTATTTTGAAGAGACTGCCCAAGGATCCTCTTATTTGACCCATCAAGTAATTTGCATGAGTCAAATAATAGAATAAAATACTGATGTATAATCCAAGATGTATAAAGACAACTGGGCTTAGATATAAAATGAACTTTCATATTATAATAAATTCATATTTTTTTATTTAACTAAAACATGGAATTTTGGTAGTATTACCATACTGCTGCATACATTTTCAATTGAAATTTATTGGCTTGAAAGGAGAAAAATCTCCCAAACTTCTAAGATCTATGTAAACATGATAACCTTGGGAACAAACATAATCCGGACACCAAACTCGAGTGTTTCTGGCGGTACTTTGGAATAGGCATTATTTACATAAATTATTATTCATACATGGAACTGTTAAGCTACATAATGAGAATAGAAACAAATTAAAATACTGTAGTTAACATGTTCAGACATTGAATTTAACTCTGGAAATCCAGTGGGAACACTGATAAATTTTATACTAACATTGATTATTTACAGTATTTGACTTTCTGAATATAGACCTTAGCAAGTCTCAGCAATTAAGTGTATATATTAAAATTAACACATTTTAACTGCTAAACACAGAATAAAATTGAAGGTACTAACTTAATTCAGTGTTGTAAGATTTTACTTGCTAGTTCTATACTTGGACATTAGTCTTAATTGTGAACCAACAAAGTTGCATAGCTGTCTTTGATAAATTAATAACAGAAACTATTAGGATTACATATAAGATTACTATTAAAATTCCTATATTGCCCAATTTTGAAGTACTATGTCTATAAATTTTATTTGTGTATTGTTTCTTCTTTTACCAAAATCTCAAGTATTAAAAAATATTATTTTGTCATCAAGCTTACCTATGTTTTAAGAAAAACATCTGGGAAGTAAGAAAATTGATATGAGACAAAGGCTGACAAATATTAGACTTGAGGACATTGAAGAAAATATATGGACTGGGTGATATACGGTCATCTAAAAATTGTTCCCCAAAGAGCCTCTCTCTCTGATATACTTTATATTTTTTTCTCTTTAGGTTTTAAAAAGGAATTCACCTATTTTATAATGGTTTTCCTTATTAGTAAAAATGTAAGCTAAATGTTGGAAACGCGTGAATCTATTATCAAAACTCTTAGACTCAAAATATTCATTATTTTGGTTCTAAAGTCTAAATATCAATTTTAATGCATATCTTTATTACGAATATAATTTCAAATGTTTTGTAAACTATTTGGGAAATTCTTCATACATGGACTTCAATAATTTAAATATAGGTTATATTTTTAAAATCTAGCTTTTATGAATTATATACAATAATTTAGGCTGAATTTTTAGGTCATTTTGTAAGTAAAATAAGGTTTTTCTGAAGTTAATTGTATTCTTTATGATCCAGTAGCTTTTGGAAAATAGAATTTTTGTACATAATACAACCTTTTTTTTGGATAGAAAGCAACAACTCTGAATCAAAATAGTGATTCCAGTATTTATTAACTAGAATCACTACTTGCTTTGTATAGAACTTTTCTCCATAGCATAAAGCAATTCTATAGATAGGACACAATTTTTCATAACAATTGGCAAAGACTTTATTCATGTCTTTTCTTATTAAATCTTCACAGAAATTGTCTAAGTGAAGTAAGGTGACCTACTATTATCAGGTAGAGAAAGTGAAGTAGTTAACTACAGTACTTTAGTTACCCTGACTTCTAACACCACAGATTTGTTTGGCCAGCTCTTAACTTCATATCAATGGGATTATACAATACATAATCTCTTTTGCCTGCTTTTTTTCAACATTTTGTGAGACTAGTGTTGCATAAATCACATGCTCAAGATTCAGTCTCACTTCCAAATAGAATTTTGTCACATATGCAAACTGCAATGTATTTATTCATTTTACTATTGATGGATATGGGTTGTGTTCAATTTTTGAATGTTGCTTTGACATTCTTTTTTTACATATCCTTTAAGTTCTAGGGTACATGTGCACAACGTACAGGTTTGTTACATAGGTATACATGTGCCATGTTTGTTGGCTGCACCCATCAACTCATCATTTACATTAGGTATTTCTCTTAATGCTATCCCTCCCCCAGCCCCCACACCCTGACAGGCCCGGGTGTGTGATGTTCCCCACCTTGTGTCCAAGAGTTTTCATTGTTCAATTCCCACCTATGAGTGAGAACATGCAGTGTTTGGTTTTCTGTCCTTGTGATAGTTTGCTAAGAATGATGGTTTCCAGCTTCATCCATGTCCCTGCAAAGCACATTAACTCATCCTTTTTTATGGCTGCATAATATTCCTTGGTGTATACGTGCCACATTTTCTTAATCCAGTCTATGACTGATGGACATTTGGGTTGGTTCCAAGTCTTTTCTATTGTGAATAGTGCCACAATAAACATACATGTGCATGTGTCTTTATAGTAGCATGATTTATAATCCTTTGGGTATATACCCAGCAACAGGATCACTGGGTCAAAACGTATTTCTAGTTCTAGATCCTTGAGGAATTGCCACACTGTCTTCCTCAATGGTTGAACTAATTTACACTCCCACCAACAGTGTAAAAGCATTCCTATTTCTCCACATCCTCTCCAGCATCTGTAGTTTCCTGACTTTTTAATGATGGCCATTCTAACTGGCGTGAGATAGTATCTCATTGTGGTTTTGATTTGCCTTTCTCTGATGGCCAGTGATGATGAGCATTTTTTCATGTGTCTATTGGCTGCATGAATGTCTTCCTTTGAGAAGAGTCTGTTTATATCCTTTGCCCACTTTTTGTTGGGGCTGTTTGTTTTTTTCTTGTAAATGTGTTTAAGTTCTTTGTAGATTCTGGATTATTAGCCCTTCGTCAGATGGGTAGATTGTAAAGATTTTCTCCCATTCTGTAGGCTGCCTGTTCACTCTGATGGTAGCTTTTTTTTGCTGTGCAGAAGCTCTTTAGTTTAATTAGATCCCATTTGTCTATTCTGGCTTCTGTTGCCATTGCTTTTGGTGCTTTAGTCATGAAGTCCTTGCCCATGCCTATGTCCTGAATGGTATTGCCTACGTTTTCTTCTAGGGCTTTCATGGTTTTAGGTCTAACATTTAAGCCTTTAATCCATCTCGAATTAATTTTTGTATAAGATGTAAGGAAGGGAACCAGTTTCAGCTTTCTACATATGGCTAGCCAGTTTTCCCAGCACCATTTATTAAATAGGGCATCCTTTCCCCATTCTTGTTTTTGTCAGGTTTGTCAAAGGTCAGATGGTTGTAGATGTGTGGTATTATTTCTGAGGCCTCTATTCTGTTCCATTGGTCTATCTCTCTGTTTTGGTACCAGTACCATGCTGTTTTGGTTACTGTAGCCCTGTAGTATAGTTTGAAGTCAGGTAGCATGATGCCTCCAGCTTTGTTCTTTTTGCTTAGGATTGTCTTGGCAATGCGGGCTCTTTTTTGCTTCCATATGAAACTTTAAAGTAGTGTTTCTCCAATTCTGTGAAGAAAGTCATTGGAAGCTTGTTGGGAATGGCATTGAATCTATAAATTACCTTGGGCAGTATGGCCATTTTCACGATATTGATTCTTCCTATCCATGAGCATGGAATGTTCTTCTATTTGTTTGTGTCCTCTTTTATTTCATTGAGCAGTGGTTTGTAGTTCTCCTTGAAGAGGTCCTTCACATTCCTTGTAAGTTGGATTCCTAGGTATTTTATTCTCTTTGAAGCAATTGTGAATGGGAGTTCACTCATGATTTGGCTCTCTGTTTATTTGTTATTGGAATGCTTGTGATTTTTATACATTGATTTTGTATCCTGAGACTTTGCTGAAGTTGCTTATCAGCTTAGGGAGATTTTGGGCTGAGACAATGTGGTTTTCTAAATATACAATCATGTCATCTGCAAACAGGGACAATCTGACTTCCTCTTTTCCTAATTGAATACCCTTTATTTCTTTCTCTTTCCTGATTTCCCTGGCCAGAACTTCCAACACTATGTTGAACAGGAGTGGTGAGAGAGGGCATCCTTTTCTTGTGCTGGTTTTCAAAGGGAATGCTTCCACTTTTTGCCCATTCAGTATGATATTGGCTGTGGGTTTGTCATAAATAGCTTTTATTATTTTGACACACATTCCATCAATACCTAGTTTATTGAGAGTTTTTAGCATGAAGGGCTGTTGAATTTTTTCAAAGGCCTTTTCTGCATCTGTAGTATTCTTTTTTTTCTGCATCTATAGCATTGTTTTCTTTTTTTTTTTTTAGATGAAGTCTTGCTCTGTTGCCCAGGCTAGAAGTGCAGTGGTATAATCTTGGCTCACTGTGACCTTAGCCTTCCAGTTTCAAACGATTCTCCTGCCTCAGCCCCCCAAGTACCTGGGACTACAGGCACCCACAACCACACCTGGTTAATTTTTGTATTTTTAGTAGAGACGGGGTTTCATCATGTTGGCCAGGCTGGTCTCAAACTCCTGACCTCAGGTGATCCACCTGCCTTGGCCTCCCAAAGTGCTGGGATTACAGGCATGAGCCACCATGCCCAGCCTGCTTCAACATTCATTGAGGCACAGTGGGATGAAGTGATGTTGAGTAGATTGCCTAGATGTGGAACTACTGGGCAGTTGTAGGCTCAGCTTTAGCAAATAAAGCTGAACTGTTTTCTAAGAGATTATACCACTTACACCTCCACCAGCTGTGCAGAAGTGTCTCTGTTGTTCCACATCTTCACCAGCAGTGTAGCTTTTCAAGGTAATGTAAAGGTAGACATCACACCACAGTTTAATTTGAATCTAATAACTTATGAGGTTGAGTATCATTTCAAATGTTTATTGGCCATTTGGACATCTCTTTTGTGAAGTACCTACTCAATTTTTGATTTTTGGTTTGTTTTTCCCCTCATTTTCTTACTGGGTTATTGTTCTTTTCTTATTGATTTGTAGGAGTTCTTTTTATAGTCTAGATCTTAATTCTTTGTTATATTATGTCTATTAAAACACATTCTCCCATTTTTGGGGCTGACTTTTCACTCTCTTAAAAGTATCTTTTGATTTCTTTAAAAGGTCTTAATTTTAACATAGTCCATTTGATCAGTCTTTTCCTTTGTCTACCATCTTTGTTTCTCATTTAGAGAAGCCTCTGCTTATTCAAGTTCATGTAGACAATTGTGCTATTCTTCTACAACTTTTGTTTAGATCTGCGATCCTACTGAGATGTATTTAGATCTGCAATCTATTTGAAATTTTTTTTTTTGCTTGTGGGATTATTGTTTTTTTGCTTGTGGGATTATTGTTGTACATTGTGCAGAGGGCAAGATGGTTTTCCCATATGGATACTAGCATTTTTGATAGAAGCATCCATCCTTTCCCAATGCACTGCACTGTTATCTGTAGAGAAATCAAGTGAGTGTTACATACGGGGCTGTTTCTGGACTCTATTCTCCTCCATTGGTCTCATTGTCCATTCTTAAATGCTACTACATTGTTTTAAGAAATCAGATACCTGATAGTCACAAGAGTTTGTGTGCGCGCGTCTGTGTGTGTGTGTGTGTGTGTGTGTGTGTGTTTGGGGTTTTATTTTGTGTGTTGGGCTTTCTGTTTGTTTTTTTAAGGCTGTCTTTGGTCTCTGGACACTTCATTTCCATACAAATTTTAAATCTCCCACTCTATGAATATGACATAGCTCTCAATTTATTTAGATCTTATTTAATTTCTCTCAATAATGTTTTAAAATTTTCTATGTAGAGTTTTGCAAATTTTTTAAATTTCTTTGCAGGATTTTTATTTCATCACTATTATAAATGGCATCTTTTTAAATTTCAATTTTTAATTGTTAATTGCTGGCATATAGAAATAAAATTAATTTTCATACAAGCCTTATATTGCCTACATTGTTAATTTCACTTATTCTAATTCTTTTAACTAGAGATTCTTTTGGATTTACTATATATACAATCATGTCATCTTCAAATAATGGTAGTCTTATTTATTATCTTTATATCTTAATTACTTTTACTGCTAGTTTTTTTTCTTGCCTTATTGCACTTGCTAGAATGTCCAGAACAACACACAGTAGAGGAGGTATTTCTTTCTTGTCATCAATCCCAGGAGGAAAGCTTTCAATATGCCACAATGAAGAATGATTTTGCCAGAGTTATCTTTAAAGGTATTTTTTTACTATATTAAGAAACTTGCCATTTATTTCCAGTTTACTGAATGCTTTTGTTATTAATGAGTTATTGAAACTCTATCAAATGATTTTTCTCCATATCTTCTTCTTTCTGATAATGTGAATTGCATTAATTTCCTAAAGTTATACCAATTTTACAATCCTGGGTAAAAAATTAAAATGATATCACTTCCTTTTCTGAAAATATTTTGTTTAGGACTTTTTACAACTATCTTCATAAGTGAAATTTACTTGTTGTATTTGTTTGTTTTCACATTGCTAATAAAGTCATATCCAAAACTGGGTAATTTATAAAGAAAAAGAAGTTTAATGGGCTCACAGTTCCACATGCCTGGGGAGGCCTCACAATCATGGCGGAAGGCAAAGGAGGAGCAAAGTCACACCTTATATGGCGGCAGGCAAGAGAGCATGTGCAAGGGAACTGCCCTTTATAAAATCGTCAGATCTCGTGACACTTATTCACCATCAGGGAAACAGCCATCCCTATAATTCAATTACCTCCTACCGGGTCCCTCCCACAACAGGTGGGGATCATGGTAGCTACAATTCAAGATGACGTTTGGGTGGGGGCACAGCCAAACCATATGACTTGTGATTTTTCTTTCTGTTACTATCCAGTATTTGTATGATGTTTATTCTAATCTCATGGTACTAATTGAGCGTATTCTCACTTCTATTTTCTAGAAGAGTTTTGTAATATCTGTCTTATTTCTTCTGAATAACAAATGTTCTGAAGAATTCACCAGAAAAGCCTCTTTGTGAGAAAGATTTTAAGAAAAATTTCACTGTTCATATTTTTGTGTCATTTTCAATGTCTTTCAGAAATTTATTTCATCTAAATTATAAAATTTATTGGCATAAAATTATTCATAATATTTATTACAATTTTTTTTGAGACAAGGTCTTGCTCTGTCACCCAGGATAGAGTGCAGTGATGCAATCTCAGCTCACTGCAAACTCAACCTCCCAGGCTTAAGTGATCTTCCTACCTCAGCCTACCAAGTACCTGGGACTATAGGCACATGCCCCCACACCTGGCTAATTTTTGTATTTTTGATAGAGATGGGGTTACACCATGTTGCCCAGGCTGGTCTCAAACTCCTAAGCCCAAGCAATCTGCCCACCTCAGCCTCCCAAAGTGCTGGGATCACAGCATGAGCCACCATGCCCAGCTGTTTATGATCTTTTTGATGGCATTGAAACCTGTAGTTATGTTCCATTCCCAATACTAGCTATGATTCATATATGATTCCATTCCTGATATTGGCCAAACAAGTCACATGGCCATGCTTAGCTTCAAGGAGGCTGAGAAGTACAATTGCCCCATATGCCCAGAAGTAGGGAGAGTCAGCCATCAGGGAACATAAATAATGTTTCTCATACTTTATTTCCAAGAGCACAAAGGTTATTAGAAGAAGACAGGATTCAAACTCGTGGCCATGCATGAAGCAGGGCACTGCCTCCCAGGGGAGTAAGCAGCTCCTCCAGTTGGACCTGACAACTGCCTTTCCATCCTGCTGGGGAACACACACCTTGTGGGGTGCACCTGCAGTCCCATGGGCCCTGCCCCAGCCCTGGGCAAGCACAGACTGCTGGACCTAAGCACACAATGACTTTTAGAATAGACAGCTCTTGGAATAGGTTACAGCCTTCTTTATTGTGTTTGAAAAGTAACAATTTTCCCTGGCAAAGTTTTGCATTGAGCAAGTAGGTGTTAAACTTATTATAAGAAAATTACCCTTGGTAATGATCTGAACTTTTAAAAATTCATTTCCCATTTCTGAAATGAGAGCTCAATTTCTCCCCGCATTTTATTTGTTTCACGGCACAGATTGGAAATAGTATCAATTTTCTGCCAGCATATTAAAACATGTTTTTATTACCTAGTAATTGCAGTGAGACTTGGAAATCAGGAACAAAATGCTTCTGGAGAATTGAAAATACATATTTCTGATTTCCTTAATAAAAATTATAACTCTATAGTTACTGTAGTTTCTTATGTTTGCCCATCCTGATATAGTAGCTCACAATGGGAATTTTCTCTATTTTTTGCCACACGTGAATATGGAGAAGCTCAAAGTCGTAGGTAGGTAACTCTGAAGACCACACATTAGCCTCACTATATTGTGCAGTCACTTTGGCAGAGTTTCATAAATAAAGCAGATAGCGTAAGATGGTGCTGGCTTATCGAAACCTAATCAGAACATCTCATCCTGGGAAACACAGTGGAGACGTGGAAAGTCAGATGCACCATATCCGAACACCAGCCTTACCCATGTGTGCCGTGGAATCTCAGTCTTGGTGAGCACTAGTTGCCGTATCTGGACAGTGGGAAGACTGAAGACCAGCTTGCAAATTGCCATCAGGATTAATTGTGAAAAATATAAGTTGAATGCTTAGCAGCATTCCTGGAATGTGGGTGGCACTGCCATGGAGAAACTGAACAACACTTTGACCAGGTGATGAAAATTAATATCACCACTGAGAAACAGACAACATATGCCTCGAGATGGGCTGCCGTGAGGGGGACACAGCATTGCCTCTCTAGCATTCTGGCCTGGGATACATAACCCAAATCTAGCCATGAGGAAACATCAGGCAAAATCAGGATCATTCTATTTAAAAAGTTGGGGGGAGAGGGAAAGTGACTACATTCTTCAAAAACACCAAAGTTATAAGAGACAAGGAAAGGCTATGGCAATGTTCCAGATTAAAGGAGAGTAGAACGACAGAGCAGCGAATGCAATACCTGATCCTAAACGGGTTCTTTATAGGAAGAGGAGAAATGCTGTAAAGGACATTACTGGGACAATTGACAACACTGGAATATGGTCAACAGATTAGAAAAAAAGTTACTGAAGTTGTTATTTGCTTGTTCATTTGTTTGTCTGTTTGAGAGGGAGTCTCACTCTGTCACCCAGGCTGGAGTGCCATGGCTCGACCTCAGCTCACTGCAACCTCCACCTTCCAGGTTCAAGCGATTCTCCTGCCTCAGCCTCCCAAGTAGCTGGGATTACAGGCATGCACCATCCCACCTGGCTAATTTTTGTATTTTTAGTAGAGACAGGGTTTAACCATGCTGACCAGGCTGGTCTCGAACTCCTGACCTCTGGTGATCCACCAGCCTCGGCCTCCCAAAGTGCTGGGATTACAGGCGTGATCCACCTTGCCTGGCCTGAAGTTGTTACTTGAACTGAAGAGTGTGAGAATGCCTTTTCTTAGGAAATACTTAATGTATTTAGTGATAACTAAATGGATATAGATATAGATATACAGATATAGCACAGAGAGAGGGAAAGAGAAAAGAAAAAGCAAATGAACAAAATGTTAACAAAAGGTGAATGTGAGAAAAGAGTATATGAATATTCTATGTTCTATTCTTACTCTTGCAAATTTCCTGTAAGTTTGAAAGTATTTCCAAATAAAATGTTTTTAAGTGTCTCTAGTGACAATAAAGACACTTATGAAAGATAAGCATGTAAGGAACTTTCTTAAAGTTGTTCCATGAAATATGAATGAAAATAAAGTGATGTTTACAAATTAATGTGATTCTATATAATATATAATTTCAAATATGTATAAGTAACTAAATGAATTAATTAAACATGAATAGATATTGACTATCTCTTTCTCACCTTCAAAGTTTTTATATATAAGTTGGCCAAAACTACCTTTTTCTTTCTCTTTTTGATTCACTGAGAAAATGGAAGGTTTACCATTATTCCAAGTTACCATATATTCAGCATGTATAAACCACATGTTACAGCGACATCTTCTGGTGGAGTATAATATTGCAATCTAGTTCTATTACACCTTGCAAATAACCTGTACTAAGGTGGTTCCACAGAAGCATGCAGGAAGGGAGCAAGAAGCAAGCATGAGGGCTCCGAGCTTCACCCTTACTTCAAACGGAACAGTTCAGTTTTTAACGTGGCTTATGCAGGCCTGGAAGCTGCGACAGTAAGACTTGACTAACTTATGGTCAAGTATAGGTGGATGAGTAAACCTACCAAGGGTGGGCAAAGGTGTTGAAAAGTGCATTTTTTATAAAAAGAGTCATTACCTGCTCTTTCTGAAAAAAAAAGTGTGTTGATCCTTCAAAAGCATTTGATAAATTAATGCTATGAACGAATGCTTAAATGGTGCACGAGTGAAGATCAGCTTCAGGGACCTCAGGAGCACCATTTACTTAGCACTAACCAAGATGCAAACTACAAATCAGATGCTGAGGAGGACTTCACAACCTCTTTTTACACATCCTCAAAAGACTACTGGGCATCTTGATTTTGCCACACAAGATCTAGCAATAATATTAATTTGAATACATGTCTGGCAAGAAAGGAAGAATGTTTTCATCAAGAGGCAACCAGGGATGATGTCACAGAAAATGATGGAATAGGTTGCTTAAAGAATTGATCCCTCCGTTGAAACAATCATAAGCTGTCAAAGACTGACATAATCAATGTTTTTAAACACTGAGCTCTAATCTCAAATGTACAGCCACAAAGGGGTGGCTTAATAAAGAAAAGGGAAGCTAGCTTTGGTAAGAAAACCTAGTGGCATTTTTACTCATCCACCTTCCTTCCTTCCCTAGCACAGCAGCATCAGCCATAATGACAGAAGGCTGCATTCCCCACGTGTCTTGCTGGTTCCAGGGATTAATACAGACTTTGTTCTTAAAATATTGTGGCACTGTGTATTCATCTGTCTGATGGTTCCCTGGAAGACTAAATTGACTCTTTTCTTCCCACCTGGTGTGGGAACTGTGGTCAGGCAAGTGGCAGACCAAAAGCCAAAAAGAAGGAGGCCAAAAAGGAAGGTTATTGGAAGAATAAGAGCTCAGAAGGGCTACTGTGTATGCTGGCAAAGATAGAAGATAACACACAGGCCCAGAACAGGACACATATGAGAAAACATCTAAAAGGACCCCAGGCTTGTTCCTCTGACAGATCTGTGGGCTCCAGGCAAGCAAGAGGCAAAAGCTAAGGCATAGTTGCAGGAAGCCCAGCTTAGCACTGAAGGAATTCCTGTCCCAACTCAGAGCCAAGCTGCAAAAGTCAAAACACTAGTATCTTCTCTCTTTCTTGTTTTCTTGTTTCATTTGTGTATTTATTTATTTCTCCCTTTCTTTTTTTCTTTCACTCCAGATACTTAAATCTCTGGAAGCTCACTGTTGACCACTAAGATAATGAAACAGAGACTTCAGTGACCACAAATGACAAAGAATCCAGTCTTTGCAAAATTAGTTTGGAGAAATCACTAAAGAAATAGAGGACAACATTCTTCAAGAAGAAAAAATAACAACAGACTCTAAGGAATGGAGATAATCTAATTTCCAGGGTAACCACATTGTAATATTCAAAATGCCCAATTTTCAACAACAACAAAAAAAATCACAAGATATACAAAGGAATAGGAAAGCGTGGCCCAATCCTAGAAAAAAAAAAAAAAATCCATGAGGAAACCTTAGTATTGGACTTACTGGACAAAATTTTTAAATCAACTGTCCTAAAATGTTTAAAGAACTAAAGAAAACCATGAACAACAAACTAAATAAAACCAGGAAAACAGTGCACATACAAAATTAGAAAATCGATAAACAGATATAAATTACAAAATAAACCAAACAGAAATTCTGGAACTGAAAAGTTAAATCACCGAAATGAAAAATTTGGCCAGGCCCGATGGCTCATGCCTGTAATCCTAGCATTTTGGGAAGCCGAGGCAAGTGGATCAACTGAGGTCAGGAGTTCGAGACCAACTTGGCCAATATGGTGAAACCCGTCTCTATCAATAACACAAAAATTAGCTTGGTGTGGTGGCGCACACCTGTAATCCCAGCTACTCAGGAAGCCAAGGCAGAAGAATCACTTGAACCCAGGAGGCAGAGGTTGCAGTGAGCCAAACTTGTGCCACCGCACTCCTGCCTGGGTGACAGAGCAAGATTTCATCTCAAAAAAAAAAAGAAAAAGAAAAGAGAAAGAAAAATTCACCAGAGGGGTTAAACAGCAGATTTGAATATGCCGAAAAATGAATCAGAGAAATCAATGATAGGATAATTGGAATTATCTGATATAAAGCATAGAAGAATAAAGAATAAGACACTATCAAGCAGGACAGCATATGCAGTATGGAAGTCCCAGAAGGAAAACAGAAAGAAAGGGGCAGAAAGAACTGTTGACGAAATAACGAATGAAAACTGTGTAAGTTTAATGAAAGATATTAAACTCCAAGTAGGATAAATTCAAAGAGATCCACACTTAGACACATTACAATCAAACAGTTCAAAGATAAAGAGAAACTCTTGTAGTGGCAAGACAGAAGCAATTCATTATGTACAATAGATTCTCAATAAGATTAACTGTAATTTTCCCATCACAAACCATGGAGAACAGAAAGCAGTGAGACAATTTAAACCACCGAAGAAAAGAAAAAAAAAACTGTAAGCCAAGATTAAAAAACCAGAAAAACTAATCTTGAAAAATGAAGAAGTTAATACATTCCCAACCATCAAAAGCTGAGGGAGTTTGTTACTTGTATATTTGCCCTACAGGAAATGCTAAAGGGAGTCCTTTACACTGAAATGAAAGGACACTAGACAGGAACACAAAGCAACATAAAGAAATAGAGAGGTTTCTAAACATAAAAGCCAGTATTACATTTTTTTAATGTGTAACTCCTTTTTTATTCCCTAAATAGTGTAAAAGATAAATGCATACCAAATTGAAATCTATGTAAATGGGCCCACAATGTATAAAGATGTAATTTGCAACACCAACAATTTAAGGTGGGGATGGAGCAGTATAGGAACAGAGTTTTTATATGTTAGTAAGATTGAGTTGGTATCAGTTGAAACTAGATGGTTATAAATTTAGGATGTTCATTGTAATCCTCATTGTAATCATTAAGAAAATATGTTTTTAAAATACACAAAAGGAAATGAAACATCAAAATGGTTCACTACCAAAAAAAATTTAAAAAGAAGTAGTAATGGAGGAAATGAGGAACAAAAAGTATAGGACATAGAGAAAACAGATAGAAAAATGGCAGAAATAAATCCCTTTTTATCAGTTACTACTTTAAATGTAATAGTTTAAACTCTCCAATCAAATGGTGAATAGTAACAGAAAGGATTATTTTAAACATGGTCTAACTGTATATTGTCTATTTTAGATTCAAATATTTAAAAAGTGAAAGTACAGAAAAGATATGCCATGCAAATAGTAATCAAAAGAGAGCTGGGGTAGCTATGTAAAGATCAGACAATATAAACTTTAAGTCAAAAGCTATCTACAAGGCTGGGCGTGGTGGCTCACACCTGTAATCCCAGCACTTTGGGAAGCCAAGGCAGGTGGATCACGAGGTCAGGAGATGGAGACCATCCTGGCTAACACGATGAAACCCCATCTCTACTAAAAAAAAATACAAAAAATTAGCCGGGTGTGGTGGCGGGCCCCTGTAGTCCCAGCTACCCGGCTGAGGCAAGAGAATGGTGTGAACCTGGGAGGCAGAGCTTGCAGTGAGCCGAGATTGCACCACTCCAGCCTGGGTGACAGAGCAAGACTCCGTCTCAAAAAAAAAAAAAAAAAAAAAAAAAGCTATTACAAGAGGCTGGACATGGTGGCTCACATATGTAATCCTAGCACTTTGGGAGACTGAGCCAGGAGGATCGCTCGAAGCCAGGAGTTCAAGAGCAGACCGAGCAACAAAGCAGACTGAGCAACAAAGACCCCACCTCTACCAAAAATATTTGTTTAGTTAGCCAAGCATGGTGGCATAAACCTATAGTCCTACCTACTTGGGAGGCTTAAGTCGGAAGACTGCTTGAGCCTAGGAGTTGGAGGTCACAGTCAGCTATGATTGCACCACTGCACTCCAGCCTGAGCCACAGAGTGAGACTCTGTCTCAAAAAAAAAAAAAAGCTGTTGCAAGAGACAAAAAGAACACTATGTAGTAATTAAAAGATCATCAGAAGATACAATTACAAACATATACACACTAAGCAACACAGTCCCAAAATATGTGAAGCATACACTGACAAAATTAAAGGGAAAAGTAGTTCTATAGTCATAGCTGGAGACTTCAATACCTCATTCTCAACAATGAATTGAACATATTATCAAAAGATCAATAAGAAAATAGAGGGTTTGCACAACATCACACACCAACTAGACCTAAGAGACATATATAGAAAACTCAACCACAAAAAGAGCAGAATACACATTTTTCTCAAGTGTGCATGGGACGTTCTTTGGGGTATACCATATATTAGACCCCAAAACAAGACTCAATAAATTTTAAAAATTAAAATTATGTAAAGTATCTTCTCCAACCACAATGGAATAAAGCTAGAAATCAACATCAGAAGGCAACTGAAAAATTTGCAAATATGTAAACATTACGTTTAAATAACCAATGGGTCAAAGAAGAAATCACAAAAAAATTAGAAAATATCTTCCTACAAAGGAAGATAAAAACCCAACATACCTAAATTTATGAGATGTAGCAAAAGCAGTAATCAGGGCAAAATTTATGGCTGTCAATGACTACATTTAAAACGAGAAAAAAACTCACATTAATAACCTAACTTTACAACTTAAAAAAACTAGAAAAAAATGAGAACAAACTAAATTTAAACCTAGCAGGAGGAAGGAAATAATGAAGATGGGAGTGGAGATTTATGAAATACAAAACAGAAAAACAACAGGAAGAATCACAAAACCAAAACATTTTTCTTTAAAAAGATCAACAAAATGTCAATCTTTTAGCTAAACCAACAAAGAAAAAAGAAGGATGCAAAAAACTGAATCAGAAATGAAAGTGGAAACATTACTATGAACTTGACAGAAATTTAAAGGATTATAAGAAAATACAATAAACAATTGTACACCAACAAATTAGATAACCTAGGTAAAATGAAAGAGAGTGAGAATCATGAGAAAGCTGAAAATGCTAAGATTGGATTTATTGTGTTGCAGAAAGGCTGAAACTCCCTTGTAATGAGCAGAAGCTTTATTTTTGGTTCTGTGATATTAACCTTTATTTCACTAAGATAAAGCCGATAAAATTAGAACCCCTCACTTGCATTACAACTACACGGGGGTGGTGGGTCCATGAGGAGCAAACCCCCTATGTGACCAAAGGAGCAGCAGCAGGACAGAGGACCTGCCAGGGCCACCAACAGGGACATCTTGGCCCAGACATCATGGACAGGGTCCCCCTTGGTTCACCAGACCATGCAGGTAAGGCTGTGGGGCCAGCAAAGCTCGCCACCTCACTCAGGGAAAAGACATCCTGCTCAAGCTTGGAAGTTGGAGATGAGGATGAGTGCCAGGTGCCTTCTTTGCCCCCTATACCCCTAACAAATAAGTTTCTAATGCAAAGACCCAGGCCTTAGAGGTGCTCATGGTGATCAGCATGTGGGGGAGTGTGGGAAGGTCTGGGTTAGGACACACACAGACACACACCTAAGGCAACACTGAAAGAGCTCTCCTCCCCACCCCTGAGGCCACAACTGGAGCTCTTGCTGACAGGGGCACCCACAGCATCTAAAAGGAAACCATCGCTGCCTTCTGCTCAGCAAAGATGACCCCATCCTCCATCCAGAAGGAGAAGGGTCTCTGGAGAGGCCCTCCCAGGACCCTGCCCTTGCTGCACTCAGGTCCCTGGTGTTTGGATTTCTGCTTCCAAATTGTTTAAGCGCAGTGCCTCTCATCTTTTCCCCTAAAGTCAAAGAAACCTCAGTGGATGCTTGGAAACCACATGTGGAGGCACGGGCGATTACGTGTCCCAGAGCCAAGGCTTGTACATTCCCAAGCAGAGACCAGCTGCTAGGATGGCTTCTAAAGAGCCTGGCATCCCTGGAGCAACAGAATCCAGTGGCACATAAAAGCAAACCAAAGGCTAGTGTTGGAGGAAGCACAGTGGATCTTTTAAGATGCTTAAAGGACTCTTGGCCTCCAAACCTCACTTCCACAAAAGCTTATTTTTCTTCTCACAAAGTTTGTGTGTCCCGCCCCCAGCATTTCTAAGACCTGGCTAACGTTTATAGTTCACTGCCACATGTCTCTCACTTTCATCTGTATGAATTTCCCCAGTGTTAAAGAATCCATTGCGCCCACCAACCAAGTCAAGCACAGAGGTCGTTCCTTCTGGAAAGAGTCCCAATCCCAGCCTTGAGGATGAGGCTGGCATCCTCCTGCTGGCCAGGTCTTCTCTGCGAATTAGGATCTGCCTCCCGGGAGGATAAAATCCGTGGCTGCTGCTCTGTGTGGCTCACCTTGGCCAGGAGCTAGATTCCTGCTGGTGGGAAATGCATAGCCTACTTGCTGTACCCAAGCCCCTGGAGCTTCCATTCTGCAGCAGTTTCTCCAGGAACAAGGTCATCCCTAAAGGTGAAAGGATACCAAGTTTATAACTTGAGTTTATAATGTATTTCAAACTTTTTTTTTTTTTTTTTGAGATGGAATCTCACTCTGTCACCCAGGCTGGAGTGCAGAGTGCAACGGCGTGATCTCGGGTCACTGCAATCTCTGCTTCCCATGTTCACGCCATTCTCCTGCCTCAGCCTCCCAAGCAGCTGGGATTACAGGCTCCCATCACCATGCCTGGCTAATTTTTGTATTTTTAGTAGAGACAGGGTTTCCCCTTGTTGGCCAGGCTAGTCTCAAACTCCTGACCTCAAGTGATCCGCCCACCTCAGCCTCCCAAAGTGCTGGGATTACAGGCGTTAGCCACCATGCCTGGCCTTAAACTTTTTAATTATGAAAATAACACACATAGAAAAGTGCATAAAACATCTATTTATAATTCACCCAATAAAAGTAAAAGTCATGCCCAACCACACCCAGGTGAAGACCTAGAGCCTGCCAGAAGGTTCTCTCCCTGACCCCTGCCTCAGCCCCCATGGTGCCCACCATCTTGACTTTTACCATAGTCAATTCCTTGCTGTGTTTCATTTGTTCACCTGCATATGCATCCCTACACAACGTACGGTATTCATAGCATCTGTAAATTTTTTTCTTTTATTTTTCTGAGATGGAGTCTCCCTCTGTTGCCCAGGCTGGAGTGCAGTGGCACGATCTCGGCTCGCTGCCACCTCTGCCTCCTAGGTTCAAGTGATTCTCCTGCCTCAGCTTCCCAAGTAGCTGGGACTACAGGCACACGCCACCACACCCAGCTAATTTTTGTATTTTTAGTAGAGACAGGATTTCACCATATTGGCCAGGATGATCTCAATATCTTGACCTAATTATCCACCCATCTTGGCCTCCCAAAGTGCTGGGATTACAGGCGTGAGCCACCGCATAAAATCCTAAGTCCCCTGCCAACTGAATGTACCCCCTCTTGGGCAAAAGGACCCCAGAAAAATCTTAAAAACTGAGTTATCAGCCATGATGGGATGGGAGGTCAGATATGCCTCATTATCCCCCCTCCCTTTTGCTTGCAGTATATACACAACAACTGACCAGCATTCATGTTAAAATAGAGGCCGTGAGACTAACAGAAAAGACTCTGTGGACATAAGATGCCACATTATAAACAGGACCCAAGGCCATGTCAGGCAAGGATTAAATCCCCACACCCCTATGCTTTAAAGAATAAACTATTTTCTAACTGTCATAAGGTTCTTCTTTTTCTCTAGCAGCAAAACAAGCACTGGCCATGAGATAAACAATATTAGAGCAATTTGTAGCTCACCACTAGACAATGACTAACTGAGCCTGCTGTTTCATCAGCCATAACATAACTACAGCTTTGATTGGACAAGAAATGAATTTCAGTAACTTTCTCCAGATAAGAAGACCAACCACCACAGACTGGTTCTGGCCAGTTGACAGAGGCTGCCTTCAGGTCCTGAAAAGATCTTTTCATGTATAGGGCTTAATTGTAATAGATTTAAATGTTCAGTCTCCTCCCCAGGGTGGATATAGGTCATAGGTTACATACATGTGTGTTCAATACGCATGCATCAGGATGGTCTTCATGAATATTCATAGCTCCTCCTGTAAGCTGTTGAATATGTATGTTCAGCCAACCTGTTCGGCACAAAGCTCCTACCTCAGCCCCTCCTCTTTGAAAATGCCTGTGGCCTTTGCCAGAGGCTATGCTTCCCAGCCTGAGGAATGGCCACCTTACAGACTCTAACCCTTATAAGAAATAAAGTCTTCTCTCTACCTTTATAAATTTGTGATTTTTTTAGTTAACACATAAAAACTACTGAATATGAAGTATGCAATTATCTTACATACAGTTAATGAAAAATGATGCAGTTAAGTGAAAAAATACTTTCTTGATTAGAATTTTCATTTTATGCTTATTAAAAAGAAAATTTATGATGTGTGTGAACATAGATTTTATTATATATTATGCTCGTGCATGCATTAAAAAAGAAAAGTTAAGCAAAATATTCTGGTTCAGGTAGTCTTAAAACCTCTTCCTAATTGGGCTCCACATTCTCCACATTGCTTTTGACCCAGATTGTCTGTGTCTGTGTTTCCCTTGCTGTATCATTCTCTATGCAAAAAGAGTGCTGCCCACTGAGAATTTCTTACCATAGTGCATCTCCACTGGGCTTTCTTGCAGACCGCTGGCAGTCTTAGCATCATAATTACCATGAAAGTCAAGACCATTTGACCTCATTAGCCAATAGGTGACATCATCTTCGAACTTCCAGAGCCTCATCGTAGCTCATATAGAGGAGCTGCTGGTGCCACTGCTGAGTGTCTGGCTGAGTCCAACTGCACAGCTGGCCTTTTTGGCAGTTTGAGCTGCTTAAGAGTTTTTAATTGTTTTCATGTATGTATGAGGCATCAGCTTGAGTTAGTAAGTTACAAGTGATAACTATTCTTTTTAATAAGCATAAAATGAAAATTCTAATCAAGAAAGTGTCAGTTTAATTGCATCATTTTTCCTTATTGGTACATAAGATAATGGCACACTTCACAATCAATAAGGTTTTAAATGTTAAGGATATAGTATGTTGTTTAGGGACGCATATGCAGTATTTAGGAGTGCACTGTGCTACGGATCATGAAGGTGAAGATAGCAGGTTGACAGGGTGCGGTGGCTCATACCTGTAATCCCAGCACTTTGGGAGGCCAAGGCTGGCAGATCACGAGGTCAGGAGACCGAGACCATCCTGGCTAACATGGTGAAACCCTGTCTCCACTAAAAATACAAAAACTTAACCGGGCATGGTGGTGGGCACCTGTAGTCCCAGCTACTTGGGAGGCTGAGGCAGGAGAATGGCATGAACCCAGGAGGCGGAGCTTGCAGTGAGCTGAGATCATGCCACTGCATTCCAGCCTGGGTGACAGAGCAAGACTCCATCTCAAAAAAAAAAAAAAAAAAAAAAGATAGCAAGTGCCTTTGGAGGTGAGGCAGGGGTGGGAGAGACAGACACCTGGGCTTCTGTCTAGGTCTTTACCCAGGTGTGGCTAGGTATTCACTTTCACTTACACCGTGAGGTATGAGTCAGACATTCAGGCAGGGCTCAGCTAGGCAGTTCTCCTGCTCCCAGTGGTATTGTCTGAGGTGACTGAGCAGTAATCAGTTGATGGACAGACAGGAGGTTGGATGGGCTCAGGGGTCCCAGAGAGAATATCCTAGCAAAAAGCAAGTCAAGATATTTCACCAGAGTTTTTAACCTTGGTTTCTTCTAAAAGTTCTGTTCTTTTTTTTCAATACTACTATATAACTTTATACACTTTCCTATTCCCTGCAAATATTTTCAAGCTTGTCTTGATTAAACATAGTAAGATTTGTTTTATATGCTACATCTAATTATTTCAACATTTAAGTCTTTGAGAATCCATTGTTAATTTTTTGGGAGGTGGGGTGGTGCTGCTGATTTTCATTCATGGTATCTTACTTCATTTGTACTTGACCATCTTTGACTATGTGCAGTTATTGTACTTGGGAAGTTATTTTTTTATTTTTATTTTTTATTATAATACTTTAGGTTTTAGGGTACATGTGCACAATGTGCAGGTTTGTTACATATGTATCCATGTGCCATGTTGTTTTGCTGCACCCATTAACTCGTCATTTAGCATTAGGTATATCTCCTAATGCTGTCCCTCCCCCCTCCCCCCACTCCACAACAGTCCCCGGAGTGTGATGTTCCCCTTCCTGTGTCCATGAGTTCTCATCGTTCAATTCCCACCTATGAGTGAGAACATGCAGTGTTTGGCTTTTTGTCCTTTGATAGTTTACTGAGAATGATGTTTTCCAGTTTCATCCATGTCCCTACAAAGGACATGAACTCATCATTTTTTATGGCTGCATAGTATTCCATGGTGTATATGTGCCACATTTTCTTAATCCAGTCTCTCGTTGTTGGACATTTGGGTTGGTTCCAAGTCTTTGCTATTGTGAATAGTGCCACAATAAACATACATGTGCATGTGTCTTTATAGCAGCATGATTTATAGTCCTTTGGGTATATACCCAGTAATGGGATGGCTGGGTCAAATGGTATTTCTAGTTCTAGATCCCTGAGGAATCGCCACACTGACTTCCACAATGGTTGAACTAGTTTACAGTCCCACCAACAGTGTAAAAGTGTTCCTATTTCTCCACATCCTCTCCAGCACCTGTTGTTTCCTGACTTTTTAATGATGGCCATTCTAACTGGTGTGAGATGGTATCTCATTGTGGTTTTGATTTGCATTTCTCTGATGGCCAGTGATGATGAGCATTTTTTCATGTGTTTTTTGGCTGCATAAATGTCTTCTTTTGAGAAGTGTCTGTTCATGTCCTTTGCCCACTTTTTGATGGGGTTGTTTGTTTTTTTCTTGTAAATTTGTTTGAGTTCATTGTAGATTCTGGATATTAGCCCTTTGTCAGATGAGTAGGTTGCAAAAATTTTCTCCCATTCTGTAGGTTGCCTGTCCACTCTGATGGTAGTTTCCTTTGCTGTGCAGAAGCTCTTTAGTTTAATGAGATCCCATTTGTCTGTTTTGGCTTTTGTTGCCATTGCTTTTGGTGTTTTAGACATGAAGTCCTTGCCCACGCCTATGTCCTGAATGGTATTGCCTAGGTTTTCTTGTAGGATTTTAATGGTTTTAGGTCTAACATTTAAGTCTTTAATCCATCTTGAATTAATTTTTGTATAAGGTGTAAGGAAGGGATCCAGTTTCAGCTTTCTACATGTGGCTAGCCAGTTTTCCTAGCACCATTTATTAAATAGGGAATCCTTTCCCCATTGCTCGTTTTTGTCAGGTTTGTCAAAGATCAGATAGTTGTAGATATGCAGCATTATTTCTGAGGGCTCTGTTCTGTTCCATTGATCTATGTCTCTGTGGTGGTACCAGTACCATGCTGTTTTGGTTACTGTAGCGTTGTGGTATAGTTTGAAGTCAGGTAGCGTGATGCCTCCAGCTTTGTTCTTTTGGCTTAGGATTGACTTGGTGATGCCGGCTCTTTTTTGGTTTCATATGAACTTTAAAGTAGTTTTTTCCAATTCTGTGAAGAAAGTCATTGGTAGCTTGATGGGGATGGCATTGAATCTATAAATTACCTTGGGCAGTATGGCCATTTTCACGATATTGATTCTTCCAACCCATGAGCATGGAATGTTCTTCCATTTGTTTGTATCCTTTTTTATTTCATTGAGCAGTGGTTTGTAGTTCTCCTTGAAGAGGTCTTTCACATCCCTTGTAAGTTGGATTCCTAGGTATTTTATTCTCTTCGAAGCAATTGTGAATGGGAGTTCACTCATGATTTGGCTCTCTGTTTGTCTGTGATTGGTGTACACAAATGCTTGTGATTTTTGTACATTGATTTTGTATCCTGAGACTTTGCTGAAGTTGCTAATCAGCTTAAGGAGATTTTGGGCTGAGACGATGGGGTTTTCTAGATATACAGTCATGTCATCTGCAAACAGGGACAATTTGACTTCCTCTTTTCCTAATTGAATACCCTTTATTTCCTTCTCCTGCCTGATTTCCCTGGCCAGAACTTCCAGCACTATGTTGAATAGGAGTGGTGAGAGAGGGCATCCCTGTCTTGTGCCAGTTTTCAAAGGGAATGCTTCCAGTTTTTGCCCATTCAGACAGCAGGGCAACAAGGCACAGTGACAGCAGGGCAACCAGGCACAGTGACAGGGCAGTGAGGCACAGTGACAGACACACAGGGCAACCAGGCACAGTGACAGACAGCAGTGAAACTGGGCACAGTGACAGACAGGGCAACCAGGCACAGTGTTAGACACACAGGACAACCAGGCATAGTGACAGGGCCACCAGGCACAGTGACCGATACACAAGGCAGCCAGGCACAGTGACAGACAGAACAACCAGGAACAGTGACAGAGCAACCAGGTACAGTGACAGAACAACCAGGCACAGTGACAGAACAACCAGGAACACTGACAGACAGAACAACCAGGAACACTGACACACACACAGGGCAGCCAGGCACAGTAACAGATGGCAGGTCTCACCAGCCTGAAACAGGGCTCAGTCATTCCATCAACAAACACACTCATGGAGCATCTACCTGTGGCATATTATTCTAGGACGGTTGGCAGAGCAGGGTATGAAGCAGACAAAAGCTTGTCCCTCACAGAGCTTACATCCTACTAACAGGAGAGAGATAATAGATTAATTAGCAGACTAGCATGTTAGAGCATCTTAAGTTTTGGGTGGAAAATGCAGAGGGGACACTGGCACAGGGAGAGGTGCATATGTAAACCCCCATCTACCACCAGGCCTCTCTGTGGACTCACGCACTGAAATAACATCTCTGGGAGCCCTGCTATTACCTGGCCTGCACATCCCACTGTCCAGAGCACAGCCCCCCATCGTTTCAGAACAAGAAAACTGAGAAGGGTAGGACCTCACCAGATTCTACATTCAGACAAGTGCCAAAGAACACTCTTTCTCATAGGACTCCTCTAATTTGGTAGCACATGGAAGCACTCCAATGTCTCAGCCATTCCCCTTCCTATTTGTAAATCAGCATCCTAAATGGTGCTGCCTCAGTGAGCTGGTGACAAATGCGCTTGAAATGCATTCTCCCGCACACCCATAAAGTTGATTTAATATTTCAATCTTCCCTCTTCCTCTTCCACAATTTATGTGGCTGCTTTTTAAGCAAGTCTTCTTTGGAGCTTAAATGAGCACAAGCTCATTTAATTTAAATTAAATTAAATTAAACAGTTAATTTATCTGTTTCACTAGGCATAATTTCATATCCCTGAAGCACCTCTCTATCCCCTTTATGGGCTGGCAGAAGGGCTCCCCTGGCCGGCACATGGGGTGACAGTCTCTAATTGCATTGCCAATGAGGGCATCTATCGTGTTGTGTCTTGCCCACTTTGAGAGGCCATAAATTCAGATGCCCAAGTAACTGAGGAACAGGTATTTCCCCCACAGAAGAGGACACTGAGCAAGGCAGCCGGGGCATGGAGGCTGGAAGAGACCAAGAGAGTCTTCTGGCAGGAGCAGAGGCAGGCAGCCAACAGCTCTCTCTCTGATGCCATCATCACCTGGCTGGTCTAGAAGATTCACGTCAGCCTTTAGCACTGAACTAAGCTCAACTCAGAGACTTGTTTTGTGTTCTGCAGGGAAAGCATCCAAAATCTGCACCTTAACCACTTTCTAGTATCCTGGGGGATACCTTGAGGCAAGATGTTCATGTAGGTTAATGAGGAGAATTGCACTGCTTATTTCTGGCTTGGTAGGGAAGCCTGGGAGGGCGATGCTGGCAGGATAGGGACCTCGATCATCCTGACAGGTCCACTATATTATGCGATATGAGCTCTTATTCAAGCTCTGTAACGGACGTGCTAGTTGGTCTTGGCCAAGCCACTTTCCCACTATGGCCTAAGTTTCCTCACATGAATAGAATAAACTGATTTCCAGGTCCTATAAGATGGTGGACTTAGCCATGTGCAGTGGCTCATGCCTGTAATCCCAGCACATTAGGAGGCCAAGGTGGGAGGAACACTTGAGGTCAGGAGTTCAAGACCAGCCTGGCCAACATAGTGAAATCCCATCTCTACTAAAAACACAAAAAATTATCCAGGCTTGGTGGCATGTGCCTGTAATCCTAGATAGGAGGATGAGGCAGGAGAATTGCTTGAACCCAGGAGACAGAGGTTGCAGTGAGCTGAGATCACACCACTACACTCCAGCCTGGGCGACAGAGTGAGACTCCATCTCAAAAAAAAAAAAAAAAAAAGATGGTGTACTAAAATGACCCCAACCCTCTTCGAATAGAGATACCAAGAAATACTGGGTTAAGTATAACAAATATTACATGCATAGCTAAGCTCATAAGAAATTTTTTAAAATCTTTGGACAGAAACAAAAAACTAAATTCTACACTCTGCAGTATATAAGCTGCTGCCATGATGCCAATAGTAGAGTGGGAAGGTATTAGTACCAATTAATTAGAGGGCTAAGTGTTAACATTTACATAGGACCAGGCAACAAGGATTCAAGAACATAAAGATGACACAATTTTATAAAAGTACATGCAGTTTTGAAATGTATTCAAATATAACTTTCTGAAATTAAAAACATAGTTTTTGGATTAAAAATCCAAAAAGATGGGTTTAATAGCAAATTACATATGTTTGAAGAGAGAAACAGTAAACAGGAATACCTGAAAAACTCAATGAGAATAGAGATCAAGAGATTGTAGTGATGTCAACAATATGGTGATATAGGAGGTCCCAGTCCTCATCCTCCCATACAAGCACCAACTTAACAATGATATACAAAGCAAAATACCTTTATGACAAGTCCATAATTTGGAAAAAAAAAAAAAAAGAGAACAGCCACATTGAAATGGGTGACAAGAGCAATTTTATCTAACTAGCATAGCTCAGGGCCTGCAGAAAGTATCTCAGTCCATGACTTCTCCATTAGTGAGAAAGGAAAAGTGAGTGGAGTATATATTTATGGTTCCCAGTATTTTGCGGTGCTGCCCAAGGAATCACTTTCTATCCCGCCTCACCCAGAGCTCTGGAAGAACTGGCACAATTTAAACACATGATCGAAGCTAAAATCAAATGAATGGAGTGGGCAGCTAATTGCAACTAGCATGGCTTTGTAAGACTGGGAGAAAGTGCACAATCCAGAGACTTCTCTACCAGGAAGGAAGGAGAGGAGTGGAGCATACACATTCTTACACAAGGTTTGAGAAGTTCCTAGAATCTGTAGCCAGGCTGATTGGCAAAGTTCTTTCCCTCTCAAAGCCAGTCCACAAAGACTGGGAAAGGTGTCTGTGTCTTCAAATGCACAAAACCAAGGCAAAACTACAAGGAACATGAAGAATCAGGGAAATATTACACAACCAAAAGGAAAAAGTTAATATCCAGTAACCAACCCTGAAGAAATGGAGATCTATGAATTGTCTAACAAAGAATTCAAAATAATAACCATACAGAATCTCAATGAATTAAGCAAAATCAGGAAAATAATATATGGGCAGATAGCCTGTTCTCTGCTGTGCTGCCTGTTGCATCCTTGCAAGTGAAAGAAAGGAAAGAAGGAAAAAAGAGAAAAGAGGAAGGAAGGGAAGGGAAGGAAAGGAATGAAGGAAGAAAGAAAGAAAGAAAAGGAAAGAAAAGAAAAGAGGGAGGGAGGGAAGGAAGGAAGGAAGGAAGAGAAAACAATGTATGAACAAAATGAGAATTTCCACAAAGAGACAGAGCCATAAAAAAGAACCAAACAAATTCTGGAGCTGAAGAATACATTAACTGAACTGAAAATTCAAGAGAATGTTTCAACATCAGATTTATCACAGATGAATAAAGAGAAAAAGAATGAAAAAGTTAAGAAAGCCTAAGGAAATTAAGGGACACCTTCAAGTGAACTAATGTATACATCATGGAAGTCCTAGAAGTGGAGAGAGAGAAATGGGCAGAAAACTTAAAGAAATAACGGCAGACAGCCAGGCATGGTGGCTCATGCCTGTAATCCCAGCACTTTGGGAGGCCAAGGCTAGTGGATCACTTAAGGTCAATAATTCAAGACCAGCCTGGACAACATGGTGAAACTCCATCTCTACTAAAAATACAAAAATTAGCTGGGCATGGTGGCAGACTCCTGGAATCCCAGCTACTCAGGAGACTGAGTTAAGAAAATGGCTTGAATGTGGGAGGCAGAGGCTGCAATAAGCCAAGATCACGCCACTGCACTCTAGCCTGGGCAACAGAGTGAGACTCCATCAAAAAAAAGAAAAGAAAAGAGAGAGAGATGAAAGAAAAGAAAAAAAGAAAGAAAGAAAGAAAGAAGAAAGGAAGGAAGGAAAGGAGAGAGAAAGAAATGAAAGAAAGAGAAAGGTTGAAAACTCCTCAAAAGAGAAATGGACCTCCAGATTCATGAATCCCAAAGGATCCAAAATATGAAGAACCCAAAGAAATCTGAGATAAATTTATAATCAAATTTTCAAAATTCAAAGACAAAGAGAATTTTGAAAGCAGTAAGGAAAAAGCAACTCATATACAAGGGAACCTTCAGGAGACTATCAGTGGGTCTCTCAGCAGAAACCTAGCAGGTCAGAAAGAAGTAAGGTAATATATTTAAAACATTGAAAGAAAAATGGTGCCAACTGAAAATATTATATCCAGAAAACTTATCTTTCAAAAATGAACAGGAGATACTCACTGGCAAACAAAAGCTGAAGGAATCCATCACCACTAGATCTGCCTTACAAGAAATGCTTAAAGAGACTCTTCAAGTTGAAAAAAAAAGAATGCCAAACAGCAACATAAAGCAAATAAAAGCATAAAACTCACTGGAAAAAGCAAATATATAGACAAATACAGAATGTTGTAATACTATAAAGGTGGTATAAAAATCACATTTAATTTCAGTACAAAAATTAGACAAAACTATTAGGAATAACTATAACTACAAAAAGTGTGAGTAGACACAATATAAATGTGTAAATTATGACATCAAAAACAAATTATGGGGTGGGGAGAAGTAAACATACAGGGTTTTTAATGCAAGCAAAATTGAGTTGTTATCAGCTTAAAATAGACTGTTATAACTATGTTTTATATAAGCCTCATGATAATCATAAAAGAAATACCTATCAAAGATACACAATAGAAAAGAGAAAGGAATCAAAACATATCACTACAAAAAAATCAATGAAACACAAAGGCAACAACAGAGAAAAAAAGAAACAAAAGAACCACACAGACTAAAAAATGTTTAACAAAATGTCAATAGTAAGTCTTTCCCTAGGAATAATTATTTTAAATATAAGTGCACTAAATATAAGTGCATACAAATGTTAAATAAAACAGAGTGGGGATGGACATACTTATAGCAGACAAAATACACTCTAAGCCTAAAACTATCACAAGAGACAAAGAAAGACATTTTAAAACGATAAAAGGATAAATTTATCAGGAAGATATAACAATCATAAATATATGCACCTGACATCAGCACATTTAAATATGTAAAGCAAACATTGACAGAAATGAAAAGAAAAATAAACATAAATACAATGATGGTAGAAAAACTTTAATATTTCCCTGTCAATAATGGATAGAAGACATCCAGACAGAAAATCAATAAGTAAACAGTGCGCCTGAACAAAGCTATAGACTTAGAGAACCTAACAAATATTTACAGAATATTCCACTCAACAGCAGCAGAGTACACGTTCTTCTCAAGCACACATGGAACATTCTCCAATATTCATAATAGTCAAAAAGTCCAAACAACCCAAATGTCCATCAATTGACGAATAAATGAATAAAATGTGGGCCAGCTGTGGTGGCTCACACCTGTAATTCCAGCACTTTGGGAGGCCGAGGTAGGTGGATCAAGAAGCCAGGAGTTCGAGATCAGCCTGACCAACATGGTGAAACCGTCACTACTAAAAATACAAAATTTAGCCAGGCATGGTGGTGCGCACCTATAATTCTAGCTACTCGGGAGGCTGAGGCAGGATAATCACCTGAACCCAGGAGGCAGAGGTTGCAATGAGCCGAGATCATGCCACTGCACTCCAGCATGGGTGACAGAGTGAGACTCTGTCTAAAAAAAAAAAAAATAGAATGTGGTATATTCATACGATGAAACACTATTCATCCATAAGAAGGAATGAAGTACTGATACACGCTAGAATACAGATGGCTCTTGAAAACATTATGCTCAGAGGAAAAAGCCAGATACAGCTAGGCTACATATTGTATGATTCTATTTACTGTGATACCCCCTTACCTTCAGGAGATAGATTTCAACACCACTAGTGGATGCCTGAAACCACAATAGTTTCTAATCCTATGATACTATGTTTTTTCCTATGCATGCATACCTCTGAAGTTTAATTTATAAATTAGGCACCATAAGAGATTAGTAACAATAGCTAAGAATAAAATAGAAAAATTAGAACAATATGCCAGCTTCTGTGAAGGCAGAGTTACGTTAAAAACAACCATCATATGCCAGCAACACTGTTCTTGCACTTTGGGTCTCGATTAAGTGAATGAAGTGTTGCTGGAACACAAGCACTGTGATACTGTGGCCGTTAATCTGGTAACTGAGAAGGCTGCTAAGTGACTAACAGGCAGGAAGTGTAGACAGCGTGGACCATGCTGCACAAAGGGAGCGTTCATGTCTGGGGTGGGACAAAGTGGGATGGCGAGAGATTTCATCATGCCACTTACAATGATGTGCAATTGAAAACTCATATATTGTTTATTTCTGGAGTTTAATCTTTTAGGACTGTGGTTGACTTCAGGTAACTGAAACCATGGAAGGTGAAACCATGGAAGGTGAAACCACAGATAAAGCAGGACTACTATATTTAAAATGTCCAGAAGAGGCAAGTTCATGGAGACAGAGATCAGTGGTTTCCGGGGAGTAGGGGGGAGCAGGAATGGGATGTGACTGCTTAATAGGTACAGAGTTTCTTTCTAGAATGAGAACAATGTCCTGGAACTGGTGGTGATGACTGCACAACTTCTGAATGTACTGGATGCCACTGCATTTGTACAATTTGTTTATTATTATTTTTTTTTGAGACAAAGTCTCACTCTGTCCCAGGCTGGAGTGCAGTGGCACAATCATGGCCCACCACAGCCTTGATCTACAGGGCTCAGGTGATCCTCCCACCCCAGCCTCTTCAGTAGCTGTGACTACAGGCATGCACCATCATGCCCCCATGCCACCATGCCATCATGCCCGGCTAATTTTTGTATTTTTTGTAGGGATGGGGTTTCACCATGTTGTCCAGGCTGGTCTCAAACTCCTGGGCTCAAGTGATCCTCCTACCTTGGCCTCCCAAAATGCTAGGATTATAGGCACAAGCCACTACTCCCAGCCTTGTACAATTTAAAATGGTTACACTGATGAATTTTACATTGAATTTCACTTCATAGGAAATTTTTTTTAAAACAACAAGAAACTTCTTTAATGGACACATAAATTCCCTGGGGGCCTCATTGCAATGCAGATTTGGATTAAGGAGTCCGGGTGGGTCCTCAGACCCTGATCCCCTTGCTTCTCACCTATGGCTACATTTTGAGAAGCAAGGCCACTCGAAGGGCCCCCACCTCTGTGAATCAACCCCCTGCTCCATCTGCCCCTATAAATAAGGAGTGCTAAAGCACAGATGGTGGGAGTGGGCGTGTCCCCAGGTCTGAGCCTGGAGGGGGTTGCCGGCCTCCCCCAGGCATGGAAGTGGAGGGAGAGGGGGCTGTAAATGGGTTACTCTGTCAGCAGACACAGAGACCAAAAACAGTAGCTTTTATTTCACACGAAACTGAGGAAGGAAGGAGAGAGGACGGCGCTGGCTCTCAGAGGGTGCTGCCTGGCAGGTGCACCACCTCCAGCTGCTGGGCTCCAGCTCCAGGGCTCAGAAGCCATCGAAAGAAAGCAGCGGCCTCCATTGAGCAAGCTGGGGTGCTGTGGGGTACCCGACTCGTGGTGCTCAGCAGTGCCTTCCCTCCCTTCCCCAGACCCCGGGAATTCCTGAGCTAGGGACACAGGGATCAAGGAGAGAACAGAGTGCAACCCCATCCCTGCCTGATCAGTAGGGGTGCCCGTCTTCCCTGCGACAGTTTTGGGGTGGAACAGGAGTGGCTCCTCAGGGGAAAATGAAAGGAGCTGAGGAGCTCCAGTCGTGAGAAGGCCAATTAAGCAGGCAGCTTCTCCGCGCCGGGGTTGTGCTGAGATGTCATCTAGGGCCGGCTCTTCCAGAACCTCGTTTGACACCTTGACACCGGGAGGCAGCGACCGGGTGTGGGGGCGGGGTGGTAGGGGAGGGGAGCAGGGATGATGCCATCCCGATTCCGTCCCCAGGGGGCGCTGGGACCCTCCCTGCTATCCAGGCTACACCTGTGCCGTGTAGCAGCCGTCCCCGTCTCGTCTGCACAGCGCCAGATGACAGTAGCCCAGAGGCTGTCCTCTGCCACCTGCACTGCTCACCTTTTCCAAGGATGTCGGGGACGGGGCTGAAGAGTCCCCCGGGCAGGTTCCAGGCCAGCTCCTCTAGCAGGCCCAGCAGGCCTTTCACCTGTGTCCCCAGGTGATCCACGGTCTTCTGTACCATCTAGAGTGAGAAGGTGGGTAACGTCCAGGACAGGAGTGGTGCCACGTTCTGCTTCATTAGCCAGGTCCTAAGGAGCAGCTGGCGGTCCAGTGGGGTGCAGTGGGAAAGGACTGGGAGCTGCGGGACCTGGGTTTTCCTCACTCAGGCTCTGCCCCTACCTGCCTCAATTTCTGCAGATGACAATGTCCTATGGGGCTCGCTCTCTAAGGCTCCTTCCTTTTTGGCACTCAGTCGCAGGTTTGGATGAAGCGCCTGTAGATTACCTTCTCCCTTTTGGACTTTGCAGCCTGGAGCTCACATTCCTTTTGCTATTCTGCTCCCTGGTGGTGTCTCTGCCAAATGACAGGTCTGGGATTTTGAAATTTACTCACGGTTCTTAATGGTTTTTCCCCCGTGTATGCCATGGACCCCATTGGCGATGTGGTGAAGCCTACAGACCTCTTCTCAGAATAATGCCTTAAATGCAAAAAATAAAACATAGAATTACCAAGAGCACCAATTGCATTAAAATATTATTCAAATATTAGGCCGGGCGTGGTGGCTCACGCCTGTAATCCCAGCACTTTGGGAGACCGAGGTGGATGGATCACCAGAGGTCAGGAGTTCGAGATCAGCCTGGCCAATGTGGCAAAACCCTGTCTCTACTAAAAATACAAAAAGAAGCCGGGCACAGTGATGCACATTTGTAGTCCCAGCTACTCGGGAGGCCAAAGCAAGAGAATTGCTTGAACTGGGAAGTGGAAGTTGCAGTGAGCTGAGATCATGCCATTGCACTCTAGCCTGGGCAACAGAGAGAGACTCTGCCAAAAAAAAAAAAAAAAAAAAATCAAGTATTTAAAATTAAACTTTTTGGCCTAGCACGGTGGCTCACGCCTGTAATCCCAGCACTTTGGGAGGCCGAGGTGGGCAGATCACTTGAGATCATGAGTTTGAGACAAGCCTGGCCATATGGTGAAACCCCATCTCTACCAAAAATACAAAAAATTAGCCGGGCATGGTGGTGCATGCCTGTAGTCCCAGCTACTCAGGAGGTTGAGGCACAGGAATCACTGGAACCTGGGAGGCGGAGACGGCAGTAAGCCGAGATTGTACAATGCACTTTAGCCTAGGTGACAGAGCAAGAATCTGTCAAAAACAAAATTTAAAAATTTGGATATAACACATGTATTGGCTGGGCACAGTGGCTCATGCCTGTAATCCCAGCACTTTGGGAGGCTGAGGTGGGTGGATGGATTGAGCTTAGGAATTCAAGACCAGCTCAGACAATATAGCAAAACCTCACCTCTACAAAAAAATACAAAAATTAGCCAGGCATGGTGGCACATGTTCCTGTAGTCCCAGTTACTTGGGAGGCTGAGGTGGAAGGATTGCCTGAGCCTGGGAGGTGGAAGTTGCAGTGAACCGAGACTGCGCCACTGCACTCCAGCCTTGTCGACAGACAGAGACCCTGCCTCAAAAAAAAAAAAAAAATGTATTTATTAACTCACATGATCTAACATCAGGCCTAACAACAACTGAAATTTTGACATAATGAAAGATATAAATGTTATGTTGAGCTATTCATAACTAGAAGAAGATGAAATTATCTGGATTTCTATTGATGACAAAGTTATAGTACTATTAACACCACAGCTTGCTGTCTGTGTTTATGATGAATGGGAATGCTCAATTTCAGTTAAAGGCTTGTGACAATAAAGGTGAAAACTTTTCCCCACACAAGTTAGGAATCGTGGCTATATAACATAACAGGGACTAGATTTCCACCTTCCCATCGAGTAATGATGCTGAAATGTCCTGGTGGGGTAAGTAAGGCCTTAGGGGAGGCAGGGTCCATGGGGGGCTCGCCCGCCTGGCAGCCTAGATGGGAGGGTGATGCTGGACAAGGTGGCCCCAGGGCAGGATTGGCCCGATGTCCTGACATTCCAAAGCAAGCTTGCATCTGCCCACAGAAACCATCCTAGAAGGTGGTCCTGAACCCACATGTCCTTCCAAAGCACCCTGTTACCTCCTCTATGACATCTAGATGGCATTGCATAGCCATGTGTCTGTCACACGCTGTGCTCTGAGCTGAGTCTCCTTAGGGAGTAGTGAAGGGTTCTGCAGCTGTGGGAAAACGAGTCTTGTCACGGTGGGATGCTTAGTTTTCCATAATGCCAGAGACTTCTGTAAACACTGGGCTCAAGTGAGGTCAGTCCTCAAAGCAATCTCAAGAGCAAGCAGAGGATGGCCCAGGTGGGGGTCAGGGTGCGAGTGTCAGTTATCTCAATCCCACCAGTCTCTACAGCCACAGTCACCCACAGACCCAGATGGACTTCCTCAAGGAGGTGAAGCCCAGGGAGGAAGGGAGGGCAGGCTTCAGCCAGGAAGAATGGCACTTGCAATGATGGAGAGGCCTGAAAGAGCATGGCTCACTGTGCAAAGCCTGCAGGGAGCCTGCAGTGGCTGGAGATACAGAGTGGGCGGGAGAGAGACTGGAGAGGGAAGTCCTGGAAATAAGGCCGAGGGGGCAGAGCTTTAACCAAGAGGCTTTAATAAACCAGTTCTGATGCTTGTTTTTGTTGTTGTTGTTGTTTTGTTTTGTTTTGTTTTTGACGGAGTCTAGCTCTGTTGCCCAGGCTGGAGTGTGATGGCGCAATCTCAGCTCACTCCAACCTCCGCCTGCCCAGTTCAAGCGATTCTCCTGCCTCAGCCTCCCAAGTAGCTGTAGGAATAGTGAGGAAGAAAATGAGAGGAGGTATTTCAGCAGCAGCATTGACACTGGGAACCCATTAGTAACAGCTGTCATGTGACGAGTGCTTACCATGCACCATGTAGGGTGCTCACTTAACCTCTCCAACAACCTGTTGTTATGCCCAATCTACACATAGGAAAACTGATGCACAGAAGGGTGAAAGGATGTGTCCAGAGTCACTACTCATAAGCAGAGGATCTGCCATTCAACCCGCTGAACTCTTGACTGAGAATTGTTCTCCTTGAGTTAGCTCTTCCAGGCACCACCAACCTTCACAGCAGAAGTCTGAGATCCCTGATTCCAAGCTCAGATTTCACAGTTGGTAACCCTAAGCTGCCTGTGGGGCACCAGGGTTGGCTGGAACCTTGGAGAACGCTGACACTCAGGAAGGAGTGTGCTGCCCCAGCAGTCAAGAGAAGCCAAGAGCTTTACAGATTCTACAGGGGATGAAAAGGGTCAGCATGGCCAAAAGCAGTGGGAAGGTCTAGCAAGGTAAGGACTGGAAAGAGAGCACGGGAAAGGCCCTGCTAAATTTCACCCCAGCACTTTTAGGAGTGGAGGAAAAGCAGAGTTTGGATTACCGTGACATGAGAAGGGAAGGTAAGGTTGGGGGTGGAAACTTGGATTCTGGAAAATTTCATAAAGCTTGGCTGTGAAGGAAGGGAGATTGGATCGCAAGGTCTAGAGAAGTATTTATGGTTGTCATTTGTTTTTGTTTTTGTTTTAAGCATTGGAAAACACAACCATGCTTACAGCCTGAGGGACAGGAAGAAGACAAGAGAACCCAAGGAATGCACTTCCTGAATTGATGGGAGGCCCTGGATCCAGAGTGGGTGGGACCACATCTGGAAGGAAGATGGAGGGAATGCAGCAAAAATGGGCAAAGGTAAACCATCTAACTAGAGGGCCAAAAAGTGGAGGGAGCTCCCACCTGATAGCCTCTATTTACGCAGTGCAGTAAGATGGAGATCATGTAGGGAGGAGAGCTAGATGTTAAAATTTCAAGAATTCTATGAGTAGGTTGCTAAAAACAGACATTAAAATAGTGACCATGGTGTCTGGAAATGGTAGCTCGTGCCTGTAATCTTAGCACTTTCGGAGGCCAAGTGGGAGGATCGCTTGAGGCCAGGAGTTCAAGACCAGGCTGATCAACATAGTTAGACCCCTATCTCTAAAAAGAAAAAGTTTTTAAGTAAAAGAAAAAAAAAAATTGTGGCCATGATGAGAACATTTACACCACAGAAATCAACAACCTGCCCCCTCCTTTTTTTTTTTTTTTTTTTTTTTTTTGAGAGCCAGTCCATCAGTGCACCACTAGGTAAGGGACTTGAATACAAAGAGGGCTTCAAAAGAGGATATGCAGAATGAGGGATGCAGTGGAGGAGGACCATGCAGAATGAGCTGGCATCAACAAGGAATCCTGGAAGCACGAGTCCTCCCCCAGCAGTGCTCCACAGTCTGGGTGCAGAGTGGCAAAGACAGATGGCTGGATGGAGCTGAAACCTAGGAGTCTGCAGGATGGATGTGGTGGAAGCAAGGGGCCAAGGAACTGAGATTTGGCCAGTCAGGGGTTTAGGAGAGGAGCCCTGGAATCCAGCTGGGATAAGGAAAGAAATGAGGCCAAGAAGAGGGCCAATAAATTGGGAGAAATGGGGGCTGAAGAGACTGGAGGTCTTAGGAATCACAGGAGGAACAAGAGGTAAAGAATATTGCAATTTTAGCTTTTAGAGTTAGAGCAGCTTCAGACAGTGACAATATTAAGGCTGTGGCCATGGATGTGGGCATCCAAAGCTCAGTTGGGGGAGAGAGTTACGGAACTGATCTCTGTACATGCAATGTTTGTAGCTGTAAGGCCTTAGTGTTGGATGGGTTGGCCAAGGGGTCATCTGCAGTTGTCTAGAAGTGGGATAGGCTTGAGATAGGATGGATCTGGTGATGGTTGTGTAACTCTGAGAGGCCGAGTGATTTGTCTAAGGTCACACCATCTGCAAATGCCTGGAACTCAGGCACCCTGACCTCCAGGCCTCATCTCAGCAAGATGGGGCCCCCTGCCCTGTGATTTTCTGATTCCAACTCTGTCTAGCTCTCAGCTCTTCCACTCAGGGATGAGAACAAGACCAGGAACAAAACGTCCTTCCACTGTGAGCATCTTTTGTGGAGAACAATCTGTTTTTCAAATTCTCCTTTTCATTATTTCCCTCCAGTGAACTTAGAAAAGACTCTTCAAAAGATAATGCTGTTATTGCTGAATCTGGGGAGGGAGGAGGACATTATAATGGCGCTTTGGTTATTTTTTTAAGGTGAGTCCTTTAAAGAGCTATACTGAAATATTTACAGATAAAATGCTATGCTGTCTTGGATTTACTTCCAAATAATCCAGGCCTGGGTGGGGATGGGGGAGAGACATGCATGGATATTTAGAGCAAAGAGGATGGGCTGACAGTTGCTAATTGCTGAAGCTGGGTGATGAGCACACGGGGGCGCATTCAGCGATTCTCTCTACTTTTGTGTGCATGGTTTGAAATGTTCCGTAACAAAAGCTGGCTGCCTGGCGGGGTTGTCAGCAGAAAGCAGCAGCCATCATGGACTGCAGGCATCCATGTAAAATATTCAGAGAGACAGGCCCCTGGGGGCTATGCTCCGTGCTGGCCCCACATTCTGAGAAGGCCCTTGAGAGGCAGGAGCAGGTCTAGAGGAGCCTACAGGAAGCGACTCCTCTTTTTTTTTTTTTTTTTTTTTTTTTGACAGGGTTTCACTCTGTCACCCAGGCTGAAGTGCAGTGGCGTGATCATGGCTCACTGCAACCTCTGCTTCCTGGGTTCAAGCCATTCTCCCACCTCAGCTTCCAGAGTATCTGGGACTATAGGCACACACTACCACACCTGGCTAAGTTTTGAATTTTTTGTAGAGATGGAATTTCACTACGTTGCCCAGGCTAAGCTCGAACTCCTGGGCTCAAGTGATCTGCCCGCCTCGACCTCCCAAACTGCTAGGATTATAGGCGTGAGCCACCACACCCAGTCTGGGACTCCAAATTTTAACTCAATTGTCTCAGCTGAAACTGGGCTGCTCGGCTTGGAGAGGAAAAGCTCTGAGGGGGCCCGAAGAGCTGTTCTCACCCACAGAGTGGCCGACCTGGGGGAGGGCCTGTCATCATGAGTCTGTAGATACACACACCCCCTGCTGGCTCTGTCCAGAGGCCTTTGGCCAAGCCTTTCCCCAGAGGCTCACCTGCCCTCTCCCAGACCCTAGCCACTCTCCCCTCACACACCGCTCCCAGGCTCAGGCCAGGAGGATGCAGTGTGACCCTGCCAGCCAAGTGAGTCTGGCTGCTTTGGAAGTCAGGAGCAACCAGAGCCTGCTCCTCTCCACTGGCCTAAAAGACCCTGTTCTCTACATGTCTGTGATGAGGTCTAACTTGGCTCCAAAACCCGTCCAGGGAAAAGGCTGGGCTGAGGTCGCTCCCCACATGGCTCAGCACTAATCCTTCACATCTGGACAAAGCTGTGCTCTGTGCATCCTGGAGCAACTGTCCATGAGCTCATCAAGGCCTCCATGGAGTGCATCTGAGAGAGCAAGCTTGGAGCAGGGCCTGACATCGTACTACCTGCTCCCTCTGCACCAGGGTCCTCACCAGGGCGCTGACTTGAATGCATGATGGCAGAAAACATGCTGGAGACCCCTGTTCTCAGCCTGGTTCAGCCACTAATGATTGTGGGATTGTGAGAAAGTTTCTTCTCCTCCCTGAGCCTCTGCTGCCTCCTCCATAAAATGGGTTAGGGTAGGCTTGAGGCCCTGACTCCCCCATGTAGCTCATCCTTCATTCTTCTCTGTCTTTCGGAGGCTGCGGAGAGGCCTCAAAAATTAGCTACAGGAGCTGGGCTCAGTAGTTCACACCTGTAATCCCAGAGCTTTAGGAGGCTGAGGCAGGAGGATCACTTGAAGCCAGAAGTTTGAGGCCACCCTGGGCAACATAGTGAGACTCTGTCTCTACTAAAAAAAAAAAAAATTAAAAAATTAGCCAGGATTGGTGGCATATGCTTGCAGTCTCAGGTATTTGGAAAGCTGAGGTGGGAGAATTGCTTGAGCCCAGGAGTTTGACACTACAGTCAGCTACAATTGCACCACTGCACTCCAGCCTGGGTGACAGAGAAAGACCCTATCTTGCAAAAAAAAAAAAAAAAAATTAGTAGACACGCATATGCACCCATGGGGCTCTCAGAGGCTCAGACAAGGGGAGTGGAAAAGGCTGAAGGATTATGATGATTAACCCTGAGCAGCCAAGGCTGTGGCTCCGCAGGGCTCCCTTCCTTCCTTTCCTCCTCCTCTCCCAGGCCCCGCCAGTTGGGAAATGGACCTCCTTGGATGCTGCATTGTTTTCTCTGGCCTGGCTCCTGCTCGGGGCCTGATGTGCACCCTAGATGGTGGCCATGGGCAGGGCATCCTGTGCTGGTAAGTACAGGCTGCTGTGGAGCCCAGAGGCCCCAGGGGAGGGCTGGGCTGGGCTGGCTGCCCCAGTTAAAGAGATGTGGCCCCTGGGTCCCATCCTCTGAGGTGGAAGTATGGCTCCCTCTACTTCCAGGCCTTATGGGAAGACCTTTTGTATCTTTACCCAAACAGTAAGAAAGTGCCACAGCGTAGATGATTTCTGCATGCTCGGTGATGAGAAATGTTTTCTCAGTGGCATCTCTGAAAGGTGCTGCTGTATCTTCTGAATTGTCAAAGTCACACTCTGCTTTGAAAAACAACCCTGGCCACCTGGGGGTTAATTATATTTCACCACATTCAATATAATAGAATAATAAATTTACCACATCCAATATTTATACTAAAATGTATGATTCATTCAAAACCATCCATGCGTTTTATTTTTGAAAGCAGCAGAACACTATTCTTCAAGTGTTTCTATAAAAAACTCCAAAATGTGGGCCAGACATGGTGGCTCATGGTCTAAAAAGCCATCAGGGATAAAGGTTCCTCTGAGTGGTGCTAAAAGAAACCAAGACTGGGGCCCAGTGTGGTGGTTCATGCCTGTAATCCCAGCACTTTGGGAGGCCAAGGAAGGCTGATCACTTAATGTCAGGAGTTCAAGACCAGCCTGGCCAACATGGTGAAACCCCCCCTTCCCCAGCGTCTACTAAAAAATGCAAAAGTTAGCCAGGCGTGGTGGTGCGCACCTGTAATCCCAACTACTCGGGAGGCTGAGGCATGAGAATTGCTTGAACCCCGGAGGCAGAAGTTGTGGTGAGCCGAGATCGCACCACTGCAGTCCAGCCTGGATGACAGAATGAGACTCTGTCTCAAAAAAAAAAAAAAAGAAAAAGAAAAAAGAAAGAAACCAAGGTTGGAAGTCGGACATGTTAGAGATAGCTCTCAATTTATAGAAACTATAAGGGGTTGGAGATATTTAAATGACATGAAAGGGATGCAATTAGCAAAATCTAAATGTGGAAAACTTTGCAGGACAAACTTAGTTTCTTCAACAACAACAAAAAATTAAGTAAAAAAAGGGAAAAGAAGACTTACATATTTAAAGAGACCTAACAGACACATTGACCAAATGCAGTGTATGTAACCTTATTTTGATCAAACAAATGAATTGTAAAAAGATATGACACAATCAAGGACATTTGAACAGTGATTGAATATTTAATGATATTTAATCACACACTGCTTTTGGAGTCTGATGTTTATTGAAAGAGTGCTTATCTCTTAGAGGTACACAAGGAAATATTTATAGATAAAAATACATGATGCCAGGCCAGGCGTTGTGGCTCACACCTGTAATCCCAGCACTTTGGGAGGCAGAGGCAGGTGGATCACTTGAGCCCAGGAGTTCGAGACCAGCCTGGCCAACATGGTGAAACCCTGTCTCTACTAAAACTACCAAAATTAGTGCCTGTAGTCCCAGCTACTTGGGAGGCTGAGGCAGGAGAATCACTTGAACCTGGGAGGTGGAGGTTGCAGTGAGCTGAGATTGCGCCACTGCATTCTAGCATGGGTGACAGAATAAGACCCTGTCTCAAAAAAAAAAAAAAAAAAAGAAGAAAATATACAATGCCTGGATTTCCTTTAAAATAATCCAGGGAGAGGAGAAAGGGTGGAGACTATAGATGAGATAAAACTGCCCATGAACTGATACTTGTTGAAGCAGGGTTGATAAGTACATTATATCATTCTTTCATATACTATTATTTTGTATTTTTTGTATCAAAAGTTTTCATAATCAAAAGTTAAGATATATCGTCTAAAATCTGAAAGAATATGCACAAAAATGTAGGAAGTCAACGCAAAATTACACTAACACATGAATATTTTCCTCTTCTTCTTTTTTTTTTTCTTTTTTTGATGGAGTCTTGCTTTGTCACCCAGGCTGGAGTATGGTGGCTTGGTCTTGGCTCACTGCAAGCTCCACCTCCCAGGTTCAAGTGATTCTCCTGCCTCAGCCTCCCGAGTAGCTGGGACTACAGGCTTGTGCCACCAGACCTGGCTAATTTTTTTGTATTTTCAGTAGATACAGGGTTTCACCATGTTAGCCAGGCTGGTCTCGATCTCCTGACCTCGTGATCTGCCCGCCTCAGCCTCCCAAACTCCTTTTCTTCTTTATCTGTAGCAATGAGCATACATAATCAGAAAGAAAAATTACGTTTAAAAGTGGTTTTAAATTAAAGCCTCTGTACAAGTTGTGGCTAAAGGGGGCACCAAATTAGCCACTTGTGGCCAGGCTGCTCCCTCCTCCCTCTGGGAGAAGCACAGGTGCTGCTTTGTGCCTTTAGCTCCTGGAGAGCCTGGGGCTGAGCTGGGAGGGAGTAAAGGAGAGGGGGATGGGAGGGTGTGTACTGGGGCCTGTATTCTATGCTGGGCAGAGTCCCAGCCACAACTCATGCAGCTTGTGAGGAAGCCATTGGTGGTCATCTTTAATAGGTGGGTAAACTGAGGCTCAGAGAGATCAGTGGAGTCATCTGAGAGAATATGTGTTGATGCATGTTCCCTGCTGGACACTTCCTCTCTCATCTAATCCCTGAGGCCAGCCCTGTGGGGTGGGTATCATTCTCCCCAATTTATAGAGGAAGAAACAGCACCAGAGAGGGGAAGGGATCACCCAAGGCAGGGGATCCCAAGGGCTGGTCTGGATCCTTTCCCCAAGTGCTTAATCCCACAGTTCACCAGGCCCTGAAAGGCACCAGGAGCTATCTTAGCACAGGGCACTTCTGCCGAGGTCGGGGCAATGACTGAGGGGCAGGAGGCCTGGATGCTTTGTGAGGGCTCTGCCTTGGCACCACCGTGAGATCTGAGCTTTCCCATCACCTGGGCAACTGGAATGAGCAATAGCCATCCCTGGCTAAGTGGGGTTGTGGCTTGTAAACTGTAAAGTCCTGTGCAATGTGCAGGGTGGTGGAATGAGCATCTGTGTACCACCCCAGACTGCAGTCTAGTAAGTCACCTGACATGAATCACCCTGTCTGAGCCTCACCTGTGAAGGGGCAACATTAAGCTGAGGTGGGAGGTGGGGGGAAGAAAGGGGACAGCGAAAGGCAAGGAACCCAGCTAATGGAAGGAACCCCAGACAGCCTCTCCCTCCTGCACAGCTCTCCATCTCCATCCAGTCCCCCGTCTCCACCCAGAACAGCTCAGTTCCCCCAGAGAAGCTCCCTGGAAACCAGGAGGCTGACTTCTTCACCAAATGCAGAAGCACTTGAGGCCACCTGGCAGGTGAGTCGGTGGCCTTTCTCCTGGGCTCGCCTGCCTGGCTCCTTAAGGCTGTGCTGGGCTGGCTTGGGTCACTCACCCTTTGGTATCTGGCTTCTTAAGCAATGTCCTATAAAGCCAGGCCTGAGCCTCCGCAGGCCCTCTGAGATGGAGCTGGCCTCCGGGGCTGCCCCACCCAGCAGCTGTGACCTCCCACCCCAGATCCTGGCTCCTTCTCTCTTGCCAGCTCTACTCCAAGCATCGAGCTTCCCTCTCTCTCTCCTTTTTGGTCTCTCTCAAATCTTTCTCTTTTCTTATCCTCTCTCCCTCCACCCCTTGCCATTTTAGTCAGTCTTTCTCTTTCCTTCTTCTCTTTTGTCTCTCAAACTCTTTTTTCTTTCTATCTTGGTTCATAGCTGTTCAGGGAAAGCCTCTTTCTGCCTCGGCTTCTCCTTTTTTCCTTTTCACTGTTTATTCTTCCCTCTCTCCTTTATCTCTCCGTTGCTCTACTTCTCTGCCTTTTTCTGAGTCTGTTTTCTCTCACCATCTTTCTCTTCATCCCTCCCTCCCTGCATCTGCCTCCCTCTCCATCTCGCTGCTGTGTCCAGCTCTCTCTCTAGCTCATTCTTTCCTCGACATCTGCGGATCTTCCCGGCTGCGTGTCCCCTGCCGTGCCCCGCGCCCCACTCACGGGCCGAAGCGCCTGCAGCGCAGAGCCGGGCCAGCCCGGCCAGCTCGCAGAGCAGGGGCCGCATGGTGCCAGCCTGGCTGAAAGCAGCGTGGCATGTGCCCGCAGCCGTCCTTCCCGGATCGCCCTCGGCAGGCCCGGGAGGAAATGCTCTCAGTCCAAGCCAAAATTCCTGGGTGGCTCCGGGCTTTCTGGCTGGAGAGAACCCGCCCCCTCCAGAGGCCCCTGGGCACCCCGTGTGCAGCGCAGAACCCAGAAACCCCCGGGAGCTGAGGCACCGACATGCCACCTGGGCGCCTCCGGAGGAAAGGGGGCCGCCCCCCGAGTCCCCGCGCCTCCTCGGGGCACGGGAGGAAGGGGAGGGAATGGGTGAGGTCATGGGCTCAAGTCGACTGAGCCTGGGATCAGGAGTTTGTTATGAGCCCATTTCACAGGCCGGCAGACTGAGACTAGAGAGAAGTGTCTTCCTCAGCATCACTCTCAGCCATGGCATAAGATCTGAACCCTTGTCTCCTGGGAGTGTGGAAGGTTTTCTCTGTCTACCAAGAACAAGAAATTAATTCTAATTACATGGAACAGTGTCTGCCCCTAAGAGGGAGACCCAGACACTCACTGCTCTGGTAAAGGAGTGATAGCAATGTGAAAAGGTACTTTTCAAAAAAAAAAAAAAGGTAAAATCATGACTCTCGTAAAGATATGAAATTAGCATATACTAAAGGTTTTATTTAATTCATTATTAATGAGGGGACAAGTAAGATGGTACAAGCAGTCCAAAGTTTAGAACACAGTAGTGGAAACTTCCCCTATGGGACATGCCCATCCAACAAGTGCAACAAGAAATTAAGTTTTAGTGAAAACACCAAGCAAAAAAGCTACAGCTCTAACTTCTCTGTTGCAGAGCCCTGAGTGCCTTGTCTGGCTGTAAGAGGAATACTTTCATCACCAAGCCTAGGAGAATGCCTTTGTCCATCAAGGGTCTCCACTGGGGTTAACTGGAGCCCTTGCAGATCAAGGCTGCCTCTCTGCCTTCTGTGTTCCTGGCTGTGGCTGTGCAGTTGTCCAAAACAGTCACCACCCTAACCAGTGATCCAGTTCTCACTCCCTCCTCCAGAGCAAGATAATAGCCTCCGATGAAGAAATTGTGGTTCTGGGCCGGAGAATCTGAGACAGACTCAGATCTAAATCTTTTTAAAGCCTTCAAGGAGATGCCCACGTGAGCTGGCCCAGAAGAAGAATTTAGTTTAGGAATGCCAAGAAGTTCTCATGCTTGGTGGTAGGACATTCTTCGATAATTTAGCCACGTGGGAAGTTGTCAAAGAACTGCCAAACCCATAAGGATTCTTGCAGCTCACAGCCAGGGGCTACCTTATATTTTGAATATAAGGTTAAGAAAAAAAACACACAAAAAAATATACAATACATTCTTGTTGTGGTAGAGCATAAACTAATTAAGTATACAGAGTAAAACATGAAAGTCTTTTCTGTTACAAATTCCCTCTGTCCAACGATTCAGGTCCAGTTCCCTCAGCTTGGTAGGCTCTGCCTGTTCCACATCCATGCATTCCCCAAATATCTAATGTATATTCAGACACAAATGTATATACATGAGATCAAATCATAGATATTTTGAAGATTTGCTTTCATTCATGTTTACCTCAGTCATAACATTAAATCTTGGCTGGGTGCAGTGGCTCACGCCTGTAATCCCAGCACTTTGGTAGGCCAAGGTGGGTGGATCACCTGAGGTCAGGAGTTTGAGACCAGCCTGGCCAACATGGTGAAACCCTGTCTCTACTAAAAATACAAAAATTAACCGGGTGTGGTTGTGGGTACCTGTAGTCCCAGGTTCTTGGCAGGCTAAGGCAGGAGAATAGCTTGAAACCGGAAGGCTAAGGTTGCAGTGAGCCAAGATGCACCATTGCACTCCAGCCTGGGCAACAGAGCAAGACTTCATCTAAAAAAAAAAAAAAAATCTTGGAGATCAATCTATGTGAGTACAGATAAATCTACTTCATTCCTTTTAAGAGTTACAAAATATCTCATGAATGGGTGCAAGCAGCATTATTTATCCAAACAGTCCCCTATTGATGGACATCTAGATTGCTTCCTTTTTCCCTCCAATATAAAATAAACTTTAATAAACATACCCTTGCATATATTTTTATGTACATAGTACATATTCATGTATTTCTGAAAGGCTGGAAGAGGAATTATTGGGTCAAAGGGACTTTTACATTTTGCCAGATAGGCCAAAAACTGTTCTCCAAATTGTCACTAAACCCACAGGAGGGACAGGAGCGACAGGATGGACAGGGGTCTTCCAGCACGGTTCCAAGGTGCACTAGAGTACATGTTTGGTATACGTAAGAATTGGGCTGCAGGGGGCGCCATTTACATAAAATACTTCTGGATTGGAGCTAACTGACGTGTAAACCTAGCGGTCACCTACATTCTCTAGCACTGGATATTTATCATTTAAAATTTTGACAAGACAGCTCGATGATGGAAAATGTTACCTTGTTGTTATTTTTATTTACATGCTATTTATTATGAGTGAGGTTAAGCTTTAGTTGCTTCTTCGATTACTTTTTTCTATTTTCCTCCTTTTCCTTTATATACTCTGACTATTAATGCAATGCCTGTTATGTATGTTGGCAATGTCTTCTTCCAGCCTTCCATTATCTTTACGTTTCTTGGCGGTGTCTTTCATCATTCAGAAGTTTTAAATATTAGGTAGACAAATCTAATATTTTCTTTTATGGCTTATAGTGCTTACAACTTGCTTATGATTCCTTGAATCAAGGCTGTAAAGATATTTTTCTATGTTTTCTTCAAATAGTTTTAAGGTTTTCTCAAGGCCTAATGTCTAATCCATCTAGAATTTTTATGTGGTTGCAAGGAAGGAATCAAACTTAAAATTTTCCCTAAATGGATATCTAAATGTCCTAATTCTCTGTATTGCGTGGTCCAACCTTTTGCCACTACTTTGAACATAAAGTAGTTTGCTAGCTACTCATTTCCAAGGGGAGTTCTGGGAAAATCTCTGTACATCACGTCTGTCACAAGGTCAAGGAAACAAAAATGCAAAATTGACATAATTTCAATAAATACTGAAACCATATTTGATGAAATTAAACAACCCTCCCTAACTTAAAAACAGTAATAGCAACAAACTTAGGATAAAAATAAAAGAAATAATGGGACATTTCCTTAACAAGATAACTACTTTTTAATTTTTACATTTATAATTTTTCAAATCAAAAAAATAGAGATGAAGGGTCTTGCTGTGTTGCCCAGGCTGGTTTCGAGCACCTGGGCTCAAGTGATCCTCCTGCGTCAGCTTCCCAAAGTGCTAGGATTACAGGAATGAGCCACCATGCCCGGCCAACTACTTTTATGTTAAATAGTTCATATGTACATACAAGAAAAAGGAGAAATGTGTTCTTTATTAAATCAGGAATGAGGTAAAGATTCCATATTGGCCAGGCATGGTGTCTCATGCCTGTAATCCCAGCACTTTGGGAGGCCAAGATGGGAGGATCACTTGAGCCCAGGAGTTCAAAACCAGCCTTGGCAAAACAGCATGACCCCATCTCTACTAAAAATTAAAAAAATAATAATAAACATTAGCCAGGCATTGTGGCATGCGACTATTACTGGGGAGTCTGAAGCAGGAAGATTGCTTAAGCCTAGGAGTTTGAGGCAGCAGTGAGCTATGATCGATCATACCACTGCACCCCAGCCTGGGTGACAGAGTGAGACACTGTTCTAAAAAATGAATAAATAATTAAAAAATGAAAAATTTAAAAAAATTTAAAAAGATGCCACTACCAAGTGTTTGGCTGGGAGTGGTGGCTCACACCTGTAATCCCAACACTTTGGGAGGCAGAGGCGGGTGGATCACTTGAGGTCAGGAGTTCAAGACCAGCCTGGCCAACATGGGGAAACCCTGTCTCCACTAAAAATATACAAATTAGCCCGGGGTGGTAGCACACGCCTGTAATCCCAGCTACTAGGGAGGCTGAGGCATGAGAATTGCTTGAACCCAGAGGGCGGAGGTTTCAGTGAGCCGAGATCATGCCACTGCACTCCAGCCTGGACAACTGAGCGAGACTTTGTCTCAAAAAAAAAAAAAAAATTAAGTGTTTGGAAATCAATTTATTTCCTTATACCAACAGAAACCAACCCAAACATGTAAAGGGAAACTCCTGGGCAAAATGATGGTATGGAGCCAGTGGATCCAGTTAATAAACCTCCTCCTTCCAATATTATCTAAAGTGACCAGTGAAATTAAAGATAGGGGAGACTGGCATCAGTGGCAGGAGCTACAGAAATATGCCAACCATATGCGAAGCCTCAAAGCAAGGGGGTAGCCAGCGGGATCTAATAATACCTCTTATTTATTATTCTATTATTTGCTAAACTTCTCTGAACCTGGTATTGTGCTAAGGCTGTATATGCAGTATCCTATTTAATCCTTGCATCAGTAAACCTATCAAGTAGATATCCTTATCCCCATTTTAAAAAATGAGATCTATTAAATATATTTGATTCAAGGGTGGAGGGTGGCAGATCCCAGTTTGGAAGCTAGGCAGATCTGGTTCCAAAATTCATGGTCCTCAGCATGATCAGGCCCCTTGACTCTCAAGCCCCAGGAAAGGCACTAAATAGAGAATCTGGAGAAGAGTGGAGGTGAGAAAGGGACAAATGGGATATAGTGGGCACAGAGGGGCAAGCCCTGTGCAGTTAGGGGAGAACGCTCATAACCACCTGCATGAATGCAGTGCCCTAATGTGCAGACGTTTCTCTTTCACTTAATGCTCCCATGACCCTGGCAGGTAGCCTCATAATCCACGCAGATTGTGACGGTACCTGCCACGGTCATGGGAGCATGTAGAATGTGAGGCTTGGAGAAGTTAGGAGGTGGCCCAGGGCACACAGATACTATTTAAGAATTTGGGGATTTGCCTCCCAGGCACCTGTGTTGCCTCCACAGGCAATGCTACAGGATGTGCACAGGTCCTCCCAGCCTGGCTGCGCCGGGGCACAAGTGGTGGGGAATCTGGCAGGGGCTTGCTCTCCCAACTCATACTCAAAGGCAAAGGGCAAAGGAAACAGGACATAGGGGCTGGTCATCTCTCTGGGGAGAGAAATGGGGTAAGAGGACAGCCCAATTGAAAGAGCCTCAGTGGTTGGGAGGGCCTGAGCTGTACAAAGCCTCCTTGTCTTCTCCCTTTGGCACGAGAGAGGATTTCCAGAGATAGCAGGAAGACCCACACCGGGAGAGTTCTCAGTGAGCACTGGGCAAGGCTAGCCCAGTCTCTGCACAGATGGACAGGGGCTACTAACCCAAGGCACAGAAGTTATAGCTGGAGAAAATGAGCCAGTGAAGTGTGAATGTGGATTTCTCTGTTGAGGGAAGGAAAAGGAGGGGGCGACTCGATGGGTTGAGATTTAAGTTTTTTTGAGGTTGGATGCAGTGGCTCACTCCTGTGATCCTAGCACTTTAGGAAGCTGAGGTGGGAAGGTGGCTTGAGTTCAGGAGTTCAAAACCAGCCTGGACAACATAGCAATACCCTGTCTCTACAAAAAAAATTTAAAAATTAGCCGGGTGTAGTGGCACACACCTGTAGTCCCAGCTACTCAAGAGGCAGAGGTGGAAGGATGACAAGCTCGGGCAGTCAAGGCTGCAGCAAACTATGATTACACCACTGCATGCCAGCCTAGGTGACAGAGTGAGACTCATCTCAAAAAAAGAAAAAGAAGTTTTTTTTGTTTGTTTGTTTTTTGGGGTTTTTTTTTTTTGGTTCGCAAGTTTTATTCAAGAACTCATACAAAATATTCCAGATAAATGAAATTTAATCCTCGTCTTCCTCCTCTTCCTCATCCTGGTTAATTTGGAAGTAACATAACTCTGTTTGCTGTTAGCAGCTACGCCAACCAATCACGTAGATTATTCTTCTTCAAAAATTTTTGGTGTGATATTTCAAAAATCTTTTGGAAAAAGGCACCTCAGATGTCATAGTGATCCTGCTCTTGCTCCTTTCGATGGTCACCACCCCTCCACCAAGTTTCCCAGCTTTTCAGTTCACTTTGATCCTCTCTTGGAAAAGCTACTCAAAATTGGCAGCGTCCATGATTCCATCTTCCACGGGGTGGGTGCAATCAAGAGTGAACTTCAGAACCTGCTTTTTTTTGCCCCCATTCACCACAGGCTTTTTCCCGGGCACCATGGCAGCAGTGGAGGCAGAAAGAGAGCTGTTTCTTTTTAAATTGTTATTAATTTTATAAAGTTTCAGTAGCTTTGGGGGTACAAGTTATATTTGGTTACATGAATGAATTGTATAACGGTGAATTCTGAGATTTTAGTGCACGCACCACCCAAGTAGTGTTCAACATACCCAATATGTAGCTTTTTATCCCACACTCCTCACCCATCCTCCCCCTTCTGAGTTTCCAGAGTCCACTATATCACTCTGTATGTCTCTGTGTCCTCACAGCTCAGCTCTCACTTATAAGTAAGAACATACGATATTTGGTTTTCCATTCCTGAGTTACTTCACTTAGAATAATGGTATCCAACTCCATCCAAGTTGCTTCAAAAGACATTATTTCGTTCCTTTTTATGGCTGAGTGTTAGTCCATGGTATATATATACCACATTTTATCCATTCATTGGTCAATGCGCACTTAAGGTGGTTCTGTACCTTGGGAATTATGAACTGTGCTGCAATAAGCATACCCCTTTAATCTGCCCCCTTTCTTACATGCGGCCCTGAATCCTCCCAGGTAGGAGAAGATGTAGGAAGATGGGGAGGTCTGCTTGGTACAGGGAGAAGCCAAGTGTAGAGTGAGAGAGGTTTAATATTAACAGTTATGACTGGGCGTGGTGGCTCACACCTGTAATCCCAACTACTCTGGAGGCTGAGGCAAGAGAATTGCTTAAACCGAGGACACAAAGGTTGCAGTGAGCTCAGATTGCACCACTGTGCTCCAGCCTGGGTGACAGTGCAAGATTGTCTCAAAAATAATAATAATAATAAATATAATATCAGCTGGGCGCGGTGGCTCATCTTGCAATCCCAGCACTTTGGAAGGCCAAGGCGGGTGGATCACTTCAGGTTAGGAATTCGAGACCAGCCTGGCCAACATGGTGAAATCCTGTCTCTACCAAAAATATTTTTTAAAGTTAGCCGGATGTGGTAGCGCGCACCTGTAATCCCAGCTACACAGAAGGCTGAGGCAGGAGAATCGCTTGAACCCAGGAGGCAGAGATTGCAGTGAGCCGAGATCGTGCCACTGAACCTCCAGTCTGGGTGACAGAGCCAGACTCCATTTCAAAAAAAATAATAATAATAATGTTAACAGTTATAATACCAATAGTTATAGTTCTAACAGCCAACAATGATTTTGACTTCATGTCCAACCTGGTGTGAAGTACTACACAGTCTGTTTTTTTTAATTTGTAAAAATTGTATTATAGATTCATTTTTTCTGATTAAAATGTTTAATTTTTATTTTTTATGGGTATATAGTAAATATATCTATTTATGGGGCACGAGATGTTTTGATGTGGGCATACAATGTGTAATAATTACATCAGGGTAAATGGGGTGTCTGTCACCTCAAGCATTTATCATTTCTTTGTGCTACAAACATTCCAATTGTACTCTTCTAGCTACTTTTAAATGTACGTAGAAAAGGTACAGTAAAAAGAAAAAAACATAAAATGTGCAATAAATTATTGTTGACTATAATCACCCTGTTTTGCCATCAAATAATAGATCTTATTCATTTTAACTATATGTATTTCAATACTTTCATGGAACAGGTGGTTTTTGGTTACATAGAAAAGTTCTTTTATGTATATATTTCATTAGTTTTTGGAACAGGTGGTTTTTTGGTTACATAGATAAGTTCTTTTTTTTGTAATTATACTTTAAGTTCTGAGATACATGTGCAGAATGTGCAGGTTTGTTATATAGGTATACACATGCCATGGTGGTTTGCTGCACCCATTAACCTGTCATCTACATTAGGCATTTTTCCTAATGCAATCCCTCCCCTAGCCCCCTGCCCCCTGACAGGCCCCAGTGTGTGATGTTCCCCTCCCCGTGTCCCTGTGTTCTCATTGTTCAACTCCCATTTATGAGTGAGAATATGCAGTGTTTGGTTTTCTGTTCTTGTGTTAGTTTGCTGAGAATTATGGTTTCCAGCTTCATCCATGTCCCTGCAAAGGATATGAAGTTCTTTTTTTTTTTTTTTTTTTTTTTTTTTTTTGAGACGGTCTCACTCTGTCACCCAGACTGGAGTGCAGTGGCATGATCACGGCTCACCACAACCTCCAACTCCCAGGCTCAAGTGATTCTCCTGCTTCAGCCTTCTGACTAGCTGAGATTACAGGCATGCGCTACTACCACCCAGCTAACTTTTGTATTTTTTGTAGAGACAGAGTTTCACCATGTTGACCAGGCTGTTCTCGAACTCCTGATCTTGAATGATCCACCCACCTTGGCCTCCCAAACTGCTGGGATTACAGGTATGAGCCACCGCACCCAGCCAACAAGCATGAGCTATTTAGTGGCAATTTCTGAGATTTTGGTGCACCCGTCACCTGAGCAGCGTACACTGTATTCAGTGTGTTGTATTCTATCCCTCACCCCCTCCCACACTCCCTTTCCCCAGTCCCCAAGTCCATTATATCATTCCTATGCATTACATCCTCATAGCTTAACCCCCACTTATAAGTGAGAACATACGATCTTCGGTTTTTCATTCCTGGTTACTTCACTTAGAATAATGGTCTCCACCTCCATCCAGGCTGCTGCTAATGCCATTATTTTATTCCTTTTTATGGCCGAATAGTATTCAATGGCTACGTAGTCTATTTTTCAGTTAATCTTGGCTGCTACCCTATGCAATGGGTTCTGTGATTATCCCAGAGCTTAGCAATAGCAGTTTTCCAACCAGTGTCTTTTGAATTGATAAATCCACATTTAGAAGGGGAGGAAACTGGCCTAAATTGAGGGCCCAGCAAAAGAACTCAGCCACCTATAGTGCCTAGTATCCACGTAGTCCGTTTTGAGATGTTTTAGCAGCATATTCACATTGCTAAGTGTCAATTCAGTTCACTGTGAAATCCATGGCTATTTCCTGAAAATGCATCAAGCTATGAATTCCCTGTGGGTTCAATGGGTAGAAGTGGGTTGGCATTTCCCTCGAGCTCTTTGAGAATTTTCTCTGCAGTGCTCTCTAGGGAGATGATCTTATTTTGGCTCCTTGAGGTAAGAGTTGGAGTAAAATATAAACTGTCTGAAGACATTGCTTGGCTGACTATTCAGAGCATTTCTGAGTTAGTATCTCTTAGTGAGGGAGGCAGAGGAATTGAGTTCAAATCATGACTTTGTCCTTACTAGTAGTGTAGCTTCAGGCAGTTCACCTCCTCTCCCTGAGCCTCACCAACAAAGAGGGAGTAATAATAACATTTATGGTCACAGAAGAATGCGAATTATCTTGCTCCCTGCCTCTAACCTGCTTTCCTGGGCCTGTCACTATGTTTTCTTTGCTGTATGTACTTGCAGGTTATAAGTCTCCTGAGGGCAGAGAGGGTTGTAATGCCAGCTAGGCCTGCAGAGGCCCTGGTGGAGGATCAAGGTTTCCAGGAGAGATGACTGGTGACCAAGGAAGAACTGACAGCTAACTCTGCTTCCTGAAGGTGTAAAGTAGAGGCCCGACAGGGTCTTTGAACATGAGTAGGAGTTTTCTAAGCAGTGCATCCTTCATGCCATGGAGATTGATGGAGGTGGGTGGGTGGCAGGAGAATGGGCAGTAAATCTGGAGGAAATTTTGGTCAGATTATGGAAGGCCTTGAATGCCACTCCCAAAAGAGTAACGCTTCATGCTATAGGCAGAGGCACCAGCAGGGTTTTTGGCTGAAGAATTACACAAACCCATCCAATTCCCTCTTTCTTTTTCTTTTTAAGTATTTTTCCTTGGAAATACTTTTGAGTGTACAAAGAGTACAGCAAATTCTTGTACAACCTTCACCAGCCTCCCCAAATATTAACATCTCACATAGCTACAGAATTATCAAAGCCAGGAAATGAACATCAATGCAATACTGTCTGTGAATCTACAGACTTTACTTACTGTTGCCAGTAGCCCCACTAACGTCCTTTTTCTGCTCCAGAATGCAATCCAGGACTGTCTGTGGCATTCCGCTGCCGCTCTCAGTAGGATCCTTCCATCCAGAATAGCTCCTCCGTCTTTCTCCTCCTCTCATTTTGACAGTTTTGAAGCATCCAGGCTATTTTTGTCTTTCATAACTTTGATACTCTTGAAGAGTACTGGCCAATTATTTTGTAGAATGTCCTGCAACTCGAGTTTGTCTAGTGCTTTCTCACAATGAGAATGAGGTTTTGTGTTTTTGGTGAGAACACCGCAGAAGTGAGGTTATATCCTTCCCCATGCATCACATCAGGAGGCACATGTGATATTGCTGCATCCCATTACCAGAGATGTTAACTTTGAGAGATGATGTAGCGAAGATTTCTCCATTGTAAAATCCTATTTTTCCTTTTGAACTTAACGAGTATCTTCTGAGGAGCTATCTTGGAGTCTGTGTAAATATCTTGTTTATCATCATACTTTCACCCACCAATTTTGGCATTCATTGGTGATTCTTGGCTGCAATATTAATTACCACTGTGTTTACCAACAGCTGATTTTTCTACTTTCATAATTCCTTCTCCATTTATTAATTGTAATTCAGTGGTAAGGAAGAGCTGTCCCTTCTCTCCCAATTACTTATACAATTATTTCAGTATAGACTCATGGATATTTAGTTTATTCTACCAGTGATAATCCATGACCAACATCATTTGTATCATTTTTCCAATTGTCCCAGGTATGGCCAATGTAAGCATCTTCAAGTCACCCCTTGTGTTTGTTTGAAATGCCCTTATTCTACTTTGAGCACTTCCTTTCTGACATAAGATGTTTCAGGATTATTTTATAATTTCACTGATCCCGCCCTGTACTTAATCATTTCTCCAAAGAACTCTGTTTCCCTTTTTGAGGGAATGTATTTAGAAACTAAGATCTGGGTGCTGGATGTCCTCATCATTACTGGGGTGTCACTGTGTCTAGGGCCTCTCAGCAGACAGAACTAGGGAATATGGGTTACCAACTCTGAAACTATTTTATGGGTATTCTGAGATTGAGCAAATCAGTAAATATATTGTATTTAGTGGGAGGTAGGCCTCTCACTGTCAAAGAAAGAACTACAAATAAAAAGGGAAGGGCAAAGTGAAACGTGTTGTGTTAGATTAGAATCAGAGGCATCAGCATGAGCTCCTGATTTTTAATGTATATACAGACTGACAGGTATAGAAATAAATATGACCTGGCAATTCCATTCCTAGGCATATACCTAGCAGAAATCCATGGTCATTAAAAAAACATGGACAAGAATGATCAAGCTGGGCATGGTGGCTCACGCCTATAATCCCAACACTTTAGGAGGCTGAGGCAAGTAGATTACTTGAGTCCAGGAGTTTGAGACCAGCCTGGGCAACATGGCGAAACCCTGTCTCCACTAAAAATACAAAAATTAGCTGGGTGTGGTGGTGCATGCCTGTAGTTCCAGCTACTTGGGAGGCTGAGGTATGAGGATGGCTTGAGCCTGGGAGTCAGAGACTGAAGGGAGCCAAGACTGTACTACTGAACTCCAGCCTGCGGAACAGAGTGAGACCCTGAATAGAGAAAGAGAAAAGAAAGAAAGAAGAAAGGAAGGAAGAAAGAAAGGAAGAAAGAAAAAGAAAGAGGAAGAAAAAAAAGAATGATCATAGGATCATAGCTGCACTATTATAATAGTCCTAAGCTGTAAACTACTCAAATTCCCATTGGCACCAGACTAAAGAATGAATGACTGACCACTACATGCAACATTATGGATGAAAATACAATTGAGGAAAGACATTTTCTCAAAAAATGCTGTATAATAATACCATTTATATAAAGCACAAACCAGGCAAAATCAATCCATGTCACAAGAACTCAGTATCAATTTTCTGCAAGAGAAACGAGGGGGTTTCTGAGCTGCTGGTAATGTTCTGTCATTTGGTCTGGCTGCTGGTTTCGTGGGTGTGTATAATTCTCAAAATGTATATACGTTATTCATCAGTAAAAAGTTTTTTAAAATATTCATCTCCTGGCTCTAAGCTTCATTTTATCTTCATTTCAACTCAGCTGCTGCAGGGACCCCATAAAATGAATAGAATAGGACCAATCTCTAAACCTGCTCTGCTTCTCTTCCTTTCCAGACTAGGATTGATATTTTCCCTCCAGGACTGAGACTCCTGTTTAATTTTCTTTTATTCCCCCTTCTTTTCTTTTTTTTTTTTTTTTTTTTTTTTTTGGCGGAGTCTCACTCTGTTGCCCAGGCTGGAGTGTAATGGTGATCTCGGCTCACTGCAGCCTTCATCTCCTGGGTTCAAGTGATTCTCCTGCCCCAGCCTCCCAAGTAGTTGGGACCACAGGTGTGTGCCACCACGCTCAGCTAATTTTTGTATTTTTAGTAGAGACGGGGATTTCACCATGTTGGCCAGGCTGGTCTTGAACTCCTGACCTAAAATGATCTACCCGCCTTGGCCTCCCAAAGTGCTGGGATTAAAGGCATGAGCCACCGCACCTGGCTTCCCCCTTCTTTTCACAAGTTTGATTTTTTCTTTTTCTTGCTCTTTTCCTTTTGTTTCGTTTTTCTTTTCTTTTTTCTTCTTTCTTTTTCTTTTTTCTTCTCCTTTCTTTCTCTTTTTTCTTCTCTTCTTTCTCTTTCTTTCTTTCTTTCTTTCTTTTTTTTTTTTTTTTTTTTCAGGCCTAGGACTCTTGATCCAGTCCCACCTGCTGGTGTAGAGTGGGAAGAGATTATTTTAGCCCCACCCAACTAGGAGGCTGCACAGATGTAGGGGAGGAAAGTAACTTGCCAAGGGCTACCCTAGGTAGGAGATGGGGCTATATTCCAGAGTTGTTGAAGCTTAATACCAGCTAATGGTCTTTCAGTTACTGCCTTCCAGGTATTCACAACAAGGATTAAGGAAGAGAATTAAACTATAATGCAACAGGCTTCCATCATTTGTAATGAATTAACTTCCATTGTCCTCATTGTTAAAAGATACATTTATTAAAAAGGATAAAAATCATCAGCCTGAAGTGGCAGCTCATGACTGTAATAGCAGCATTTTGGGAGACTGAGGTGGGAAGATCACTTAAGGCCAGGGGTTCAAGACCAGCTTGGGCAATATAGTGCAACCCCCCTCTACAAAATAATAATAATAATAATAATAATAATAATAATAATAATAATAATAATTAATAATAAATTAGCCAGGCATGGTGGCTCAAGTGTGTAGTTCTAGCTACTCAGAAGGCTGAGTTCAGAGAATCACTTGAGCCCAGGAGGTCAAGGCTGCAGTGAGCCAAGCTTGCATCACTGCACTCAAGCCTGGATGACAGAGCAAGACCCTGTCTCAAAAAAAATAAATAAAATCATGACTCTCAAACAGCAGATTATAACTGACTCAAAAGAGAGGTCAAAAAAGCTACATTTATATGGAGCAAAGGAATGTTGTAACAAATGCACCAACAGAGCTCAAGCCAGCTTCTTCCAGGGTGGCAAAATGAAGTCAATTGAACCTCTACTGGTAGGACTAAATGTACAGGTCTGGAGCCAAGAATAATTTTTCATTTATATCAGTTATCTACATTTTACAAGCTGTAAAATAACTCCCATGGAATCAAAAGCAGATAATGTGAAAGGGTGTGCTATAGGCAATATTTAATTTTCTATTGAAAGGAAATTTTTCCTACACTTTCCCTCTCTTTTGATAAAAAATAACCTCATCTATTCCTGGGTAATTCAACAATAGTAACATATCAAATACACCTGTTTATTTCTGGCACCTCTCTTTTCATAAGCGGAAGTAACAAATCTTTTGTGATTTTCAATGGTATGTCTGGGAAAGCTCAGCTATCATTCCTTTTATTTTATTTCATTTCACATTTAGGAATTTTGGGAATGCAAAATCCAAAATTGTCAGGAGATTTGAACACTTAATGTAGGATCATAGGTGTCTGAGAAATAATATTTGCCTACCCATTTGTAAGGGTCAATACAACATTTAAAAATAGGCCGGGCAGCCTGGTGTGGTGGCTCACGCCTGTAATCCCAGCAGTCTTGGGGGCCGAGGCAGGTGGATCACCAGGTCAGGAGTTCAAGACCATCCTGGCCAATATGGTGAAACCCTGTCTCTACTAAAAGTACAAAAATTAGCCAGGCATGGCATGCCTGTAGTCCCAGCTACTAGGGAGGCTGAGACAGAAGAATTGCTTGAACCCAGGAAGCAGAGGTTGCAGTGAGCTGAGATCACACCACTGCACTCCAGCCTGGGCAACAGAGGGAGACTCCGTCTGAAAAGATAAATTAATTAATTTAATTTAATAGGCAGGGCACAATGGCTCACTCCTGTAATCCCAGCACTTTGGGAGGCTGAGGCAGGTGGATCACCTGAGGTCCGGAGTTGAAGACCAGCCTGGCCAACATGGTGAAACCCCGCCATCTCTACTAAAAATAGAAAAAATTAGCTGAGCGTGGTGGTGGGCACCTATAATCCCAACTACTCAGGAGGCTGAGGCAGGAGAATCGCTTGAATCCAGGAGGCTGAGGCAGCAGTGAGCAGAGATCATGTCACTGCACTCCAGCCTGAGCAACAAGAGTGAAACCCTGTCTCAAAAAAAAAAAGAATAAAAACCCAAATAAATTAAAATAAATTAAAATTAAAATATAGAAAATAACACGATTGTAAAGAACTTCAGTCCTCTCCTAAATAACAAATGTTGTTTCTTTGAATAATCAAAGGCATAATAAAATCAACACGAAAATCAAAAAATTATTCTGGTAAAACACTGAATCTTTGCTATCTAGGTAGATTTACATAGAAAAAAAGAATAACCCTTCATAGTATAGGTGAAGACAACAAACAGTAAACCAGAGAAACAAGACCATGAATATTAAAAAAATTTTTTTAAGAATTTTAGTAAATTTAAGTGTTAAAATGCATATGATGTATTTTATATGCATTATATATTGTAAAATATTATATATTATATATATTTTATATGATAAAGTGTATATTGTTATAAAAGCAAACTTTTATAAGATCTTAAACACATTTCATAGTGTTTAACATATTTCAGACTCAAATATTTTATATATATACATATATATATATATATATATATATATATATATATATATATTACCAGCCTGGCCACCATGGTGAATCCTCATCTCTACTAAAAATACAAAAATTAGCTGGGTATGGTGGTGCGTGCCTGTAATCCCAGCTACTCAGGGGGTTGAGGCAGGAGAATTGTTTGAACAGGAGAAGTGGAGGTCGCAATGAGCCGAGATTGTGCCACTGCACTCCAGCCTGGGCAAGAGACCTAGACTCCATCACAAAAAAAAAAAAAAAAAAAATTCATGTCAGCATGCTCTTTTGCATTCTACAGTAAACTCACCCTTGACTTAGGATCAATCTCAAGGGGCCCATGAGGTCAGAACTAATTTCATAATGCTGCTGAGGTGTATTTATTGTACTTCACTCATTGTTGCTATTTTTAAATGAATCATTAAATAAGCTTTCTTAAAAGTTATGTTTTATAGCGTCCAGGCGTGGTGGCTCATGCCTGTAATCCCAGCACTTTGGGAGGCCCACGTGGATGGATCACTTGAGGTCAGGAGTTCAAGATCAGCCTGGCCAACATGGTGAAACCCCGTCTCTAATAAAAACACAAAAATTAAGCGGGTGTGGTGGCAGGTGCCTGTAGTCCCAGCTACTCAGGAGGCTGAAGCACGAGAATAGCTTGAACAGGGGAGATCTCTAGTTCAGTGAGCCGAGATCACGCCACTGGACTCCAGCCTCAGTGACAGAGCAAGATGCCATCTCAAAAAATATATATATATGTTTCATAGGTATGTGCTGAGAGGAATGAAAAAATATTTTTTAGAAAGTTATGTTTAAATGTTTAACAGTAAATACTAATAGCTATAATACACAAAAAAAGCTCTTTGGTGTCCTCATTATGTTGGAGGCGTGTAAAGAGATTTCACCAAACAAACCAACTGAAAACAAACTCCCAAACCCCCTGCCCCAAACCTAATCTAAGTAATGCAGCTTTAAGACAAAACTACAGTACTTTATTTTCCTTAAAAAACAGAAGCATACCCAGGGGCAGTGGCTCACTCCTGTAATCCCAACACTTTGGGAGGCCAAGGTGGGTGCATCACCTGAGGTCAGAAGTAGTAGACCAGCCTGGCCAACATGGTGAAACCCCATTTTTACTAAAAATTAGCCCTGTGTGGTGGTGGGCACCTGTAATCTCAGCTACTAGGAAGGCTGAGAGAGAAGAATCACTTGAACCCTTGAGGCAGAGGTTTCAGTGAGCTAAGATCATGCCACTGCATTCCAGCCTTAGAGACAGAGTGAGACTCTGTCTCAAAAAACAAAACAAAACAAAAACAGAAACACATACACAGTTGTATTTCTCTGAAACTATTGCTCCAAAGCATAGTGTCAATCACTCACGTTAATGATAACTTTTAAGTAAAGCAAATTCTATTTCATAGAGAACATGGGAAGTTGGACACTTGTAACTGTGACTGTCACTAAACATATAACAGACAAGCAAAGCTCATGAATGCACGTGACACAACTCTCTGCAGCCATATGAATCCTTTATGGTATAACTTCTCCAAGTGGCAAAAAGAAACACATTCATTAACAGATCCAAAGATGTAAGCTCTTCATAGCATATAAAAAAAGAAGAAAGGGCCAGGCTGGTGGCTCATGCCTGTAATCCCAGCACTTTGGGAGGCCAAGGCGGGTGGATCACTTGAGGTCAGGAGTTGGAGACCAGCCAGGGCAACATGACAAAACTCTGTCTCTACTAAAAATACAAAAATTAGCCAGGTGTGGTGGCACACACCTGTAATCCCAGCTACTCAGGAGGCTGAGGCAGGAGAATTGCTTGAAACCAGGAGGTGGAGGTTGGAGTGAGCTGAGATTGCGCCACTGCACTCTAGCCTGGGCAACAGAGCAAGACTCTGTCTCCAAAAATAAAAATAGGCCAGGTGCGATGGCTCACGCCTGTAATCCCAGCACTTTGGGAGGCCGAGGCAAGCGGATCACCTGAGGTCAGGAGTTCAAGACCAGCCTGGTCCACATGGCGAAATCCTGTCTCTACTAAAAATACAAAATTAGCCTGGTGTGGTGGCAGGTGCCTGTAATCTCAGCTACTCCGGAGGCTGGGGCAGGAGAATCACTTGAACCCAGGAGGTGGAGGTTGCAGTGAGCCGAGATCGTGTCGTTGCACTCCAGCCTGGCCAACCAAGAGTGAAACTCCATCTCAAAAAATAAGAAGAAGAAGAAGGCTGGGCATGGTGGCTCACGCCTATAATCCCAGCTCTTAGGGAGGCAGAGGTGGGAGAATAGCTTCAGCCCAGGAGTTCGAGACCTGCCTGGGCAATATAGCAAGACCCTGATCTCCACAAAAAGGAAAAAAAAAGTATAAAAAATAAAATAAAATAAAATAAATAAATAAAAATAAAGAAGCAAAAGTTTATACACTTAAATTATGCTTTATAATGCAAGTTTTAGTCTTTCATTTTTCCTAGAAATTATTTATGTACCCAGCAAATATCCATCAATTAAATGAGTACAAGGTTTTGAGTTACCTAAAGAACTTTGAAATTATTCTAAAGTGGACATACCATGAAAGATAACTTTTTTTTTTTTTTGAGACGGAGTTTCACTCTGTTGCCCAGGCTTGGAGTGCAGTGGTGCAATCTCGGCTCACTGCAACCTCTGCCTCCCAGGTTCAAGCGATTCTCCTGTCTCAGCCTCCTCCTGAGTAGCTGGGACTACAGGCCCACACCACCACATCTGGCAAATTTTTATATTTTTAGTAAAGATGGAATTTCATTATATTGGTCACGCTGGTCTCAAACTCCTGACCTCAGGTGACCCACCCACCTCGCCATCCCACAGTGCTGGGGTTACAGGTGTGAGCGACCTCACCCAGCCAAAAGATAACTTTTGAAATAAAATTTATCAGTGCAATAAATCAATTTTGTTAAACACAGATTGACATTTACATATTTAAACATTATGTAAAAGCAATGCTAGCTTATTTTATCCGTAAGTATGTATAAGTTTAGGAAAAAACACATACAAGCAGGATAAAAATGTATGCTTGCATTATACAATAATATGGGTGTACATTTCCAGAGTTCTTGTATTCATACACTGTATAAGAAGATGACAAACAATTTTGCAATGAAAAATCCTGTCCATACATTTTTGGCATGCATCAGAATATATCTGTATTCCTGAGTCAAAGGGTTTGTGCATTTGTGATTTTGATTGATAATACCAATTGCCTTACAGAAGTGACTTTAATATACACTCTCATCCTCAGTGTATGGAAATGCTTTTCTCCTCACACAGCTCTAACAAGCATGTCATAAAACTCTTTTTTTTTTTTTTTTTTTTTTTGAGATGGAGTTTCACTCTTGTTGCCCAGGCTGGAGTGCAATGGCACAATCTCGGCTCATCACAACCTCTGCCTCCCAGATTCAAGCGATTCTCCCATCTCAGCCTCCCGAGTAGCTAGGATTAGAGGCATGCGCCACCACGCCCAGCTAATTTTGTATTTTTAGTAGAAATGGGGTTTCTCCATGTTGGTCAGGCTGGTCTCAAACTCCCAAACGCAGATGATCCACCTGCCTCGGCCTCCCAAAGTGCTAGGATTACAGGCGTGAGCCACCGCATCTGGCCATAAAACTCTTAAATATGTTCCTCAACACGATAGGTGGAAAACTGTTCTCTTAGTAGAGTATTTTTTGTTGTTGTTTTTTGTTTGTTCATTAGTTTTTGTTTGTTGTTGTTTTGTTTTGCTTTGTCTTGTTTTGTTTTAGACAGAGGCTCACTCTGTCGCCAGGCAGAAGTGCAGTGGTGCGATCTCGGCTCACTGTAACCTCCGGCTCCCAGGTTCAAGTGGTTGTCCTGCCTCAGTCTCCTGAGTAACTGAGATTATAGGCACCCACCACCACGCCCAGCTAATTTTTGTATTTTTAGTAGAAACGAGGTTCCACAATATTGGCCAGGATGGTCTCGAACTCTTGACCTCATGGTCTGCCTGCCTTGGCCTCCAAAAGTGCTGGGATTCCAGGCATGAGCCATCGTGCCTGATAATTTTTCTAATTAAAAAATAAATAAATAAAATGTTGAGAACTATTTGTATTTCCTTTTCTGTCACCTCGATGTTTATATCCTTTACTTCTCTTTATTCTTTTTGAGTTGGTAGGCTTCTTCTTATTGAATAGTGGAAGCTGTTTATGTATTAGGGAAGTTCACTTCTGCCTGTGATGATTGCACATACTTCTTGCACGTATTTCTCCCAGTTTCGTGATTGTTTTCTCAGTTTGCTTACAATAGTTTCAACACAGAACTTTTTTATATTTCTATATTGTAAGATTTGCCGGTATTTCCATTAATATCCCTTTATGACTTTTGTGGGGAACAGAGCTTTGGGTCCTAGCTGAGTGGCAAAGGGCACAGTCCCTCAGTGTGGAAGACCCATTGCAGGTGACCTTGATGCCAACAGGCGGCGGGCCAGGGGGATGATGTTGATGACAATCTCCAACTACACTTGAGGACGAACTGAGACATGGGGTCTCACTTCGACAGGGTGAGAATGGATTGGCCCAGAAACCACTCCTTTCTCCTTTCAGCAAACATTCTTTGTGAGGTCGCCACAGTCTTTGCCTATGTTTTACGAATGTGATTGAGAACAGATGAAAGATCTGCGCAAGGTCACACTGGATTCTGAAACCTGTTTCTGACTGTGTCATCCCCCAGAACATGAATGTGCATCTTAGAGGATGATCCCCAACCAACATGTGATCTGAAAGTACATATTGTTCATTAAAAAAAAAAAAAAAAGGATGAGTGCAGTGGCTCATGCCTGTAATCCCAACACTTTGGGAAGCCAAGGTGGGTGGATCACTTGAGGTCAGGAGTTCGAGACCAGCCTGGCCAACATAGTGAAACCCTGTCTCTTCTAAAAAAATACAAAAATTAGCTGGGCATGGTGGCAGGCGCCTGTAATCCCAGCTACTTGGGAGGCTGAAGCAGGAGAATTGCTTGAACCTGGGAGGCAGAGGTTGCAGTGAGTCAAGATGGCACCACGACACTCTAGCCAGGGTAACAGAGTCAAACTCCGTGTCCAAAAAATAATAATAATAGTAGCTTATGTGGGGAATGGGGTTGCTTGTTTCTGACTGAGGTATAATTTCATTTGTAATGCAGTGTTGAAATGATTGCTTCTCCTAAAAGCAGATCTTGAGAAAAAAAGAAGAAGAAGAAAGAAACAATTGTTGAATTCTCAGTGCTGTTTGATCGTGAGTTCCCAGGAGGCCAGATAAGCAGAGAGGACTGCGGAGGGAATTCTGCTGGGTGACAGCTGGGGCAAAGGTTAATGTGTAATTTGGGGGTCAATGTTAGTGAGGAAACTTGCCTCAAAGGAGTAGAAGCGTGGATTCAGGACCAACAAGAGATGAGTTTCTTGTGGCACAGGGGTGAGGTTAGATTAGCACTTTTAGAATATCATAGGCAGAGAGTTTCACTTTGAATAATTGCCACTCTTGGGAATCTCCAATTTGCTGTAGTCGATGCATAGGCCTTGATTAGAAAATATGTATATTCAGAACAGAAAACTGAGGGACTGTCACATGTAAGTGATTGCAGTAATGTGATTTAGACAAAAACAAAACAGAACATCAAGCACTGGCCTGGAAGTGAGGACTCCAGGCAGATGTTTCCCAGCTGTGCCGCTTGTTTGTTCTGTCACCTTGGGTAGGTAGCTTGCCGTTTCTGGGTGTTAGTTTTCGCCTTCTGTAAAATAAGGCTGCCGGTGAAGGGCTCAGAGCATTTGCGGCCCAGGCAGTGGAAGGCAGCCCCTTTCTGCTGCAGGCCATGGGAAAGTGGCCTTGTTGGCAAGCCTGCTGTCTGCATTCCATGCTCAATTCCCTGCCTCGGAGACAGGCACGTCACCTTGCACCTAGATCCCAGGCCAGCAGGAAGACATGCCCATCCCAGAACCCCGAGGCTGCTGACAGAATTGGGTGGTGATTAGGACTTGCTGGGGGCCACAGCAATCTGATTTCCAATCTCCATCTCTCTCTAGCTGTGAGATCTCTGGTTAGTGCTGCCCCTGATCTGAGTATCCTCTGTACAATGGGGATAGTACTCACTCCCCTTGCAGTTACCGAAAAGATCAAATGAGACGTGTGTAAATGCTTAGAACAATGCTGGGCACATATTACATACACAGTGCTATTTTTTATTATTGGCTTAATTATTGAAATCAAATATTAACCTTCTACCTAATGTAGGCATTCTCTCTACAGCGTATCAGACAACTGGCTATTCTCACTCTGCTTGGATGCTTCCAGTGACAGGTGACTCACTACTTCTCCCAGTAAATTGTTTCACTAGTAGATAGTGCTTCTGGAATGTTATGGAATTTTAAAGCTGAGAGGAACGTTATAAATCAAGTGTAACTGCCTCACGAGAAAACTCAACTTCAAGAGGTGAAATGAGGCCGGGCACGGCGGCTCACACCTGTAATCCCAGCACTTTGGGAGGCTGAAGCAGGTGGATCACCTGAGGTCAGGAGTTCAAGACCAGCCTGGGCAACATGGTAAAACCCTGTCTGTACTAAAAATACAAAAGTTAACCAGGCATGGTGGTGCAGGCCTGTAATCCCAGCCACTTGGAGGCTGAGGCATGAGAATCGCCTGGACCTGGGAGGCAAATGTTGCAGTGAGCTGAGATGGTGCGCCCAGCTTCCCCCTCCTCTTAAATTAACTCCTTCTGGTGAGAAAACAGGAGAATCATGAGGTAGAAATGTAATAATTTCCACATAAGAAATGCAATGGTAGAGTCCATTTTAAATATGTCTTTCACAGGTGTCTGTTTTCTGTTGCTATGACTGAATACCTGAGACTGGGTACTTCACAAATAAAAGAAATTTATTTTTTACAGTTCTGGAGTCTGGAGGCCCGAGGTTGCAGGGTCACATCTAGTGAGGGCCTTCTTGCCAGTGGGGCCTCTTCAGAGTCCCAAGTCAGTACAGGGCATCACACGGCAAGGAGGCTCAGGAGAGATGACCAAACTGGCTTTTCTTTTTCCTTTCTTTCTTTTTTTTTTTTTTCTGTACTTCAGTGGGGGCAAACAATTTGGCTTTTATAACAGACTCACTTTTGTGGTAACTAACACTTTCCCTTATTAGTCCATGAATCCATGAATGAATCAATCCATTCATGAAGGACTCTATCACCTCCCAACGGCCCACTTCTCAACACTGCAGCATTGGGAACAAAGTTCCCCACACATGAACTTTTCAGGGACACATTCAAACCATAGCAACAGGAAAACCTATTTCACTGTGAATATATTAATAACAGGGAGCGATTTTATGCTACAGTCACCTCTGCAATTTACAATAGTTTGGCTGTGAACACATGGTACAAACGCAAGCCTTGAAATCTAGGTTTGATTCCTGGTTCCTACCGCTCACTAGGTTTTTTAGTTTTAGTTTTTGTTTTTACGCTCACTAGCTCTGACAGTAAACAAGGTACTTAAAGGTACTTAATTCACTGGGCCCCAGTTTTCTCTCTTTTTTTTTGTTAGATGGAGTCTTACTCTGTTGCCCAGGCTGGAATACAGTGGCACGTCTTGGCTCACCACAACTTCCGCCTCCCAGGTTCAAGCGATTTTCCTCCCTCAGCCTCCCGAGTACCTGGGGCTACAGGTGTGCACGACCATGCCTGGGTAATTTTTGTATTTTTAGTAGAGATGGTCTTGAACTCCTGACCTTAGGTGATCCACCCACCTTGGCCTCCCAAAGTGTTGGGATTACAGGCGTAAGCCACCGTGCCTGGTTGGCCCTAGTTTTCTAACTGGGAAAAATGGGTTAGCAGCACCTACTGCCTAGGGTTTAAAGTGAGAATTAAATTAAAGAATGCAAGCAAGGCTCTTGGCATAACAGCCAGCATATAGTGAGTTTTTAATTCATGTTTTATCTTCCTGTTAATAACACAGAAGCAATTCTGTGGCACTCCTGCAGATTTAAATGATATAGTGGGATTTCATAAGGCATCCCTCCCTGGTCAAAGTGTGTTTTGCAGCAGGCATGACAGGACACCAGGACAACACTAGTGACACATCGAAAACTGAAATTTCATAATGTATTTATTTTCAGTTTCCTAAGAAATACTCTGACATGCAGAACATACGCCCTCAAGCTTTCTGGCTGTGCAGATGCTAAAGCTTCATAAATGTTGTAACTACTGCCATTCTGTGTACATGTGCAACGTATTAATGCTGCACCGTTAGCCAATGGCAAGAAAACCCCTGGGTCAGCAGAGTGTTTACAATATTTGTACATTGCTATGAATACGGTATCAAAGGCAGGTGCCAGTAACATGAACAGGATGTGGGGGTTTAAGGCAGTTAACAATCACAGATACTATTCTCACTCTTAATAAATCATCCTTGGATAATATTTGTGAAATACTTGGGAGGTGAGGCATGCTGTTGAGAATATTACTTTGGATGTTTCATCCAACACCACTGACAGACAGCTCGGTGAAATATCGAGGTGTCCAGGGACCTAGGTCTGCCACCAAATTAGCTACCTGTGTGACATTGGTGGTTGCCTTCCTTCACATGCCCTAGTTCCCTCCATGGTGGCAGTTGGGGGAGGAGATTTCAGCTGTCCCTTCCAGCATTCTGATTACAAGCAGAGCTCAAACATGATTTCATCTCTTATCCTGTGTCGTTTAATGCAATTCTAGCTAAGTTGAGCACATTTAAGATGTGTTTGGAGGCATCCAAGATGAGCTACGCTAAGTGGCCAGCCTGGGCTTTCTTTTTCTATTGTTACCTGTCTTGTTCACACACCATGCAGATTCCAGTTGGCTCTCATGCTGTTTTGAAGACAGATTTCTTCCCACTCCAAGAGAGCAACATGGAATGTAGGCAACTCAGCTCTTGTTGAAAAATTGTCAAGAAGTAAAGGAAAAATATTTTTTTCTAAATAAAAACAATTATACATAGATTCTATTTTTATTCTTATGGTAGTTGCATCAAATTCCTCACTTTTTATTCCAATTGCTTTCTTACATTTTTTAGCATATATATTTCCCTTAATAATGCAGCCAGTACAGGCCAGGCACAGTGGCTCACGCCTATAATCTCAGCACTTTGGGAGGCTGAGGTGGGTGAATCACTTGAGGTCAGGAGTTCGAGACCATCCTGGCCAACATGTTGAAACCCCATCTCTACTAAAAATACAAAAATTGGCTGTGCACGGTGGCTCACACCTGTAATCCCAGCACTTTGGGAGGCCAAGGTGGGCAGATCACGAGGTCAGGAGATGGAGACCATCCTGGCTAACACGCTGAAACCCCATCTCTACTAAAAAATACAAAAAAATTAGCCAGGCATGGTGGCAGGTGCCTGTAGTCCCAGCTATTCGGGAGGCTGATGCAGGAGAGTGGCATGAACCCTGGAGGTGGAGCTTGCAGTGAGCCGAGATGGCACCACTGTACTCCAGCCTGGGCAACAGAGCAAGACTCCGTCTCAAAAAAAAAAAAAAAAAAATTAGCCAGGCGTGGTGGCATGTGCTTATAATCCCAGCTACCCTGGAGGCTGAGGCAGGAGAATCTCTGGAACCCAAGAGGCAGAGGCTGCTGTGAGCCAAGATTACACCACTGTACTCCAGCCTCGGCGATAGAGTGAGACTCCATCTCAAAAAAAAAATAATAATAATATAAAATAATGCAACTGGTTCAGCATTACTCTCCTGCCCAGTTAATTTATCCCCCCCAACACTCATACACACATTCATGTGCCACTGTGGAAGGTGTATAGAACAAATATAGTTTTAAACCAGGATTGTTTTGAAAGCAATATCATCTCTCTTTTTAGTTTTCTTTGATGACTGTCTACTCTCTTCTTCCTGTATGCCTCCTGCTGCACTGCCTGGGTTGTTTTCCTTTCATTTTCTGAGATCTTCTTCTGAAAGTGTTTTTAATGTGCATCTGTGTGTGGCAAGTGCTCTGAGCCCTTGAATGCAGGTGATTTTTCCCATCACTCTCTCCCATTTGTATGATAATTTGGCTGAATATAAAATTCTACCTTCAAGACCAGGGCAGTGGCTCACCAGTAATCATAGCACTTTGGGAGGCTGAGGCAGGTGGATCACCTGAGGTTGGGAGTTTGAGACCAGCCTGGCCAACACGGGTGAAACCTCCTCTCCACTAAAAATACAAACATTAGCTGGGCATGGTGGCAGGTGCCTGTAATCCTAGCTACTCAGGAGGCTAAAGCAGGAGAATCACTGGAACCTAGGAGGTGGAGGTTGCTGTGAGCCAAGATTGCATCACTGCACTCCAGCCTGGACAACAGATCGAGACTCTGTCTCAATAAATAAATAAATAAATAAATAAATAAAATTCTACCTTCAAAATTACTGTCTCCTAATACTTTATAACTACTGTGTAGTTACAGTTAACCATTATACTACAGTCTCCTAGCATCTCATGTAGCTACTTGATGTCTATCTCAGTGTCATTCATTTGAAGATCTGTTCTCTTTCTGGAAGCTTTTAGAGCTTTCTCCTTGCCTTTATTATTATTATTATTATTATTATTATTATTATTATTATTTTGAGAGAGGGTCTCACTCTATGGCCCAGGCTGGAGTGCAGTGGTGCATGATCACAGCTCACTGCAGCCTTGACCTCCTGGGCTAAAGTGATCCTCCTGCCTCAGCCTCCCCAGTAGCTAGGACTATAGGCAAGTGCCACCATACTAGCTAACTTTTAAAAAATTTTTTTGTAGAGATAGATAGAGTCTCAAAATGTTGTTCAGGCTTGTCTCGAACTCCTGGCCTCAAGTGATCCTCCCACCTTGGCCTCCCAAAGTGTTGGGATTACAGGCATAAGCCACTGTGCCCTGTCTCCTCATTATTTTTATTTATTGTTATTTTTTACTTATTGTTTTTAAATTTTATAGTTGTACCTAGGAATTGATTTTTCTTTATCTCTTGTTAGCTCTTTATAAGTCCTTTCAAATAAGGTCATGTTTTTTGGAAATGTATCTCCATTATTTGTTCAAGTATTTCCTCCACTCTATTTTTACTTCTTACGCCAGCTGAATTTATTGCTCAGGTGTTCGCACTTTTATGTTTATCATCCACATTTCCAAGCTTTTGCTTTCCTTCTCTATTTCATATGTTCTGGTCTTATTGTGAGACTGCCACAATCATGTGTTCATATATTCTTTCTTCAATTATATCCATTATATTTCATTTGTCAAGTTTGATAAATTTCCATTTATCAAATTCTTTGTTTTAACTATTTTATTTTTCCTACCTAATATTTTCACTTAGTTTTTTTATGGTGCTTATTCTTGCTGCATATTGCTAACATTTTGTCTTATCTCCCATTTAAGGAGCATTTTTAGATTTTGGGACCTTCTGCTTCAACATGTGTGATCAGATGATACGTGCTGCTTGTGTAGACTTTTCCTCCTCAACTGTCCAGTTATTTGGCCATGGGCTCATTTTCCCTTGGGAAAATATTTGGTCATACGTACCGGGAGGGGCCAAGGCCAGCCTCATCTGTATTGGTCCCGGCGATGTGAGGACTGAGAATCCAGGGATCACAGACCCTTTAGTGAATCCCTGTCTGAGGCCAATCCACTAGCCCCTCCTTTGGCTGGAGTTTTCACTTTTAAACCCTTAGGAGGAAATAAGATAATCTACAGTCCTGGCGATTTGGTTGGAAGCATGGTGAAGGAACTCCCTGAGGGCTGTCTGTGTCTGTTTTTGTGAATTCTCTCCCATGCCCCCGAAGAGTTTGTGTTGCTGATATGGGTGGACACTGCTCCGGGCACTGTTAACTGTCATGCTGGAGGAGTCAGGGCTGATGATTGTCTCTCTCAAGGCAACTTGAGGGAACAAGAGCAGAATGTAAAGGCTGCCCAACCAGTTCTTCATGATGCCCAGGCTACACCCCCACACTAATTTCAGTAGTCTTCAGGAGGGGGCAGTGAGAAATTCCCTAATTTCCCTGCTTAGTGTTAGGAATCCATGTGTCTCTCTCTTGTCCTTCCACTATTTGCTTAGGGTTGATTTTGAAGATCTTGGCAGGGATTCTCTGCCATGTAGTATCTTATTTATGTATTTATATAGAATGAATGAATGAATGAGGTGGTGTGTTATTGTCCTTTTCTTTTCCTTTTTTTTGAGATAGGATGGTACTCTGTGGCCCATGCTAGAGAACAGTAGCATGATCACGGCTCACTGCAGCCTGGACATCTCTGCGCTCAGGGGATCCACTTCAGCCTCCCCAGTAGCGGGGATCACAGGCATGTGCCACCACGCCTGGCTAATTTTTTGTAGAGACTGGGTCTGGCCATGTTGCCCCAGGCTGTTCTTGAACTCCTGGGCTCAAGCCATCCTCCAGCCTCAGCTTCCTGAAGTGCTGGGATTACAGGTGTGAGCCACCGTGCCCAGCCAGTATCTTCATCTTTATAATATTTTACAGTATCTTCAACTATAAATGGGGATAATGGTCACCTCAAAGAGCAGTTGTGGATTTTGGATATTTTATATCAGTTTCCAGAACAAAATAAATATTTGAAAAGTATTGAGTTCTTTTTACTTCCAAAAGACCTAATGCCTAATTTTTCTTCTCCAGGAGGGAGGAGTATGTGGATAGGTCAGTTGGCTAATTCCATCAGCATTTTCAGCCCTGGAACAATGCTCTTTGCCAGATTGTGTTATGACTCCAAATACTATTTACGTTAACTACTAACCTCCCAGGAACAGTGCCTAGCAGTTTTTCTTATTGACGGTGTTGGTACATATAGAAACCAACCCTAAGCCTCAGAAATCAAGGCTGAACCATGTGATTTCTAGTTCTAAATTTTCTCTATTTTGCTACTCAAAGTGGTCTATCCATCCGTGTGGTCAAGTTTGAGGAGCACAGGCTGCAATGTGGGCAATCACAAACCTTCCAGGAAAACTGTACTTGTGCTTTACGTGTTATAGTTTACAAAGTTTCTTTCTTTCTTTGCTTTATTTTCCCTCCCTCCCTTCCTTCCTTCTTTCCTTCCTTCTTCCTTCCTTTCTCTCTGTCTCTTTCTCTTTCTTTCCTTTCTTTCTTTTTTTCTTTCTCCTTCTTTCCTTCCCTCCTTCCACCCTCCCTCCTTCCCTCCTCTCTTCTTTTCTCTTCTCTTCTCTTCTTTTTCTTTTCTTTCTCTCCCTCCACCTCCAGGGTTCAAGCGATTCTCCTGCCTCAGCCTCCCAAGGAGCTGGGATTACAAGCAGGCACCACCATGCCTGGCTAACTTTTGTATTTTTAGTAGAGACAGAGTTTCACCATGTTGGCTAGGTTGGTCTCAAACTCCTGACCTCAAGTGATCCGCCTGCCCCGGCCCCTCAAAGTGCCGTACAAATTTTAGGACCTTTTTTTAATTTCTAAGAAAAAATATCATTGGAATTATTATTATTATTTTGAGATAGAGTTTCACTCTTGTTGCCCAGGCTGGAGTGCAATGGTGCCATCTTGGCTCACCGCAACCTCTGCCTCCTGGGTTCAAGCGATTCTCCTGCCTCAGCCTCCTGAGTAGCTGGGATTACAGGCGTGGGCCACCACGCTTGGCTAATTTTGTATTTTTAGTAGAGATGGGGTTTCTCCATGTCGGTCAGGCTGGTCCCGAACTCCCGACCTCGGGTGATCCACCCGCCTTGGCCTCCAAAAATGCTGGGATAACAGGCGTGAGCCACCGCGTCCTGCCCTATCAGTGGAATTATGATGGGGATGGCGTTGAATCTGTAGATTGCTTTGGGTAGTATGGATATTTAAACAATGTTAAATCTTTCAATACACGAACATGGTATGACTTTCCATTTATTTGTATCTTCAGTTCCTTTCATCAATGTTTTAGAATTTTCAGTGTAGAGATCTTTCACTTCCTTGGTTAAATGTACTCCTAGGTATTTAACTTCTTTTTAACTACTATAAATGGGATTGCTTGCCTGCTTTTTTTTTGTTTGTTTGATAGCTTGTTGTTAGTGTATGAAAATGCTACTGATTTTTGCATTTTGACTTTGCATCTTGCAACTTTACTGAATTTGTCTATTAGTTCTAACAGGTTTGGGGTGGTATTTCAATTCTTTTAATGATGAAACCAAGGTCCAGAAAGGTGACAAACTTGTCTAAAATCCTGTGGCTAGAGCCAGGTTAAATCCCATCTTCAATCTCAACTAGTAGGGTAATACTTTCTGATTTTTAAGTGTGTCAAATGTATCACCAGTATGCATGGTGATTTTAGGTAATAATTATCCTTTCTTTTCATATGTGTTAGAAAAAATCTAATGAACTAACCAAGTCTGGAATTTCATAGTTATTCTTTTTTTTTTTTTTTTTTTTTTTGAGACAGAGTCTCGCTCTGTCGCCCGGGCTGGAGTGCAGTGGCGCAATCTCGGCTCACTGCAAGCTCCGCCTCCCGGGTTCATGCCATTCTCCTGCCTCAGCCTCCGAGTAGCTGGGACTACAGGCGCCCGCCACCGCGCCCGGCTAATTTTTTGTATTTTTTAGTAGAGACGGGGTTTCACCGTGGTCTCGATCTCCTGACCTCGTGATCCGCCCGCCTCGGCCTCCCAAAGTGCTGGGATTACAAGCGTGAGCCACCGCGCCCGGCCTTCATAGTTATTCTTATTTAGGAAAATTTTTTTTTAAAGTGAATTTCTCACCAGGTGCAGTGGCTCATGCCTGTAATCCCAGCACTTTGGGAGGCTGAGGCCGGCAGATCATTTGAGGTCAGGAGTTTGAGACCAGCTTAGCCAACATGGTGAAAACCCGTCTCTACTAAAAATACAAAAATTATCCAGGCATGGTGGTGGGTGCCTGTAATCCCAGCTACTTGGGAGGCTGAGGCAGGAGAATCGCTTGGACCTGGGAGGTGGAGATTGCAGTGAGCCAAGATCACACCACTGCACTCTAGCCTGGGAAATAGAGTAAGACTTAGTCTTGAAAAAAAAAAAAAAAGTGAATTGCTTGAAATCATAAATAATAAATTCAGATGTATTGTAGACATGATTAAAGTTGTGGAGGTGGCCCCTATGTGCTTGAGATTTAGGTAACTCTTTCCTACCTTATATTATAGATGCCATTCCTCTCATTTATAAGAATGTTAAGATTTCTTCAGTTTCATCCTGTGCAATGTATTAATACAAGGAAAAAGTAAGTAACATCAAGGGTGGGCAGGGCAGGTCCCTCCCGGGGGCTCCAGGGGAAAACCCAGTTCCTGCCTTTCCAAGTGTCCAGAGGCACTCGCATCCCTTGGCTTGGGGCCCCTTCCTCCCCCTTCATGGCCACAGCACAGGCTCTTCCTGTCTCTCTCTGGCTCTCACCCTCCCGCCTCCTCTCGTGAGGGCCCTGTGAGGACACTGGGTCTCCAGGTCACCCAGGACGCTCTCCCGTCTCGGGTCTGTCACTCAGTCCCATCTGCAGGTCCCGTCTGCCATGAGAGGCGACATGGCGACAGGTCCTGGGGATCAGGACGGGGACGTCTTGGGGGCTGTAACTGCGTGGCCAGCACATTTCCTTAGGTCTGAGTCGGGAGCAGAGGCTTCCGTGGCAGGCTGGACTGCGCTGGGGGGCACGGCGCAAAGGGCCTCGAACGCCAGGCTCAGGTCTGGACTCCTTCCTGGCACCGCGGGACCACGCGGCCCGGCCCACAGGCCTGGGCTGACTCCACCCGTGCCGGCCGACACTCGGCACCGCGGGACCACGCGTCCCCACCCACAGGCCTGGGCTGACCCACACCCGTCCCGTCCCACACTCGGCACCGGGGTCAGACTTCCTGCAATGAAGTTCTGCCGCTTTAACAGGGAGATCTGGGTCCAAGCTGCCCCACACACGGACGCTGGAGCGCGAGGCGGCTGTAGGCAGGGTGGGCAGGGAGCAGGGCGGGCGGTGCTCACAGAACCAACACTCGCTGGATGGATGTGGTGTGCTCTGAAGAGGGGTCATGAGCAGCCACAGTGACCAGCAGCAGTTAGATGCAGAGCAGACGAAGGGAGCACAGTGGCCCTGAGGGCTCCGGGCTGAACAGACGCAGCAGCAATTGTTCAGGAGGGGAGGAGTGGGAGAATTCATGAAGACAGAGACAGAGACGGAGACAGAGACATGGAGACAGAGACAGGAAGACAGAGACGAAGAGACAGAGAGACACATAGAGACAGAGGCAGAGAGGGAAACAGAGACAGAGAGGGCAACAGAAAGGGAAACAGAGACAGAGGCAGAGAGGGAGACAGAGAGACAGAGGCGGAGACAGAGAGACAGAGACAGAGAGGGAGACAGAGAGACGGGGCAGACGGGGAGACAGAGAGACAGAGGCAAAGACAAGCAGAGAGGGAGACAGAGACAGAGAGAGAGACAGAGAGACAGGCGGAGACGGAGATAGAGGCAGAGACTGAGAGAGAGACAGAGACAAAGAGGGAGACAGAGAGACAGACTGAGAGGGAGACAGACGGAGCGGAGAGGGAGACAGAGGCAGAGAGGGAGACAGGCAGAGAGAGACTGAGAGGGAGGGAGACAGAGAGAAAGACTAGGAGCAGAGGGAAGAGGGAGAGAGAAAGAGAGAGAAAAGAAAGAGACAGGCCGGGCGCGGTGGTTCACGCCTGTAATCTCAGCACTTTGGGAGGCCAAGGCGGGCGGATCACGAGGTCAGAAGATCGAGACCACAGTGAAACCCCGTCTCTACTAAAAATACAAAAAATTAGCCGGGCGTGGTGGTGGGCGCCTGTAGTCCCAGCTACTCGGAGAGGCTGAGGCAGGAGAATGGCGTGAACCTGGGAGGCGGAGCTTGCAGTGAGCCGAGACCGCGCCACTGCACTCCAGCCTGGGCGACAGAGCGAGACTCCGTCTCAAAAAGAAA